>NC_084635.1:5792034-5832034 GCF_033978795.1 Nerophis ophidion
ACGCACTAACCCCTCTGCCACCGTGAAGCCATGATGTCTGTAGTGTTTTCATGCATATTTTTTTGTGCATTCATAATGTTTTGGCGCTCGCATTAACAACATCCGCCAATATGCTAACGCGAGTGTCTGTGATAGTATTATCCACTTGCAAAGGCATTGTTTTTTTTGTATTTTTTCTCAGTAAATTCACCAAAAGGTACCCGTAGACTTATATATCTGCAGCTTATATATGGAAAACCTATTTTTTTTCTTCAAAATTTTATAGGTGCAACTAGAGATGACACATAATATCGGGCTGTCGATAAATGCTTTAAAATGTAATATATCGGAAATTATCGGTATCTGTTTCAAAAAGTAAAATGTATGACATTTTAAAACCCCGCTGTCCTGAGTGGTACACGGACGTAGGGAGAAGTACAGAGTGCCAATAAACCTTAAAGGCTCTGCCTTTGCGTGCCGGGCCACACACACGCAAGTGAATGCAAGCATACTTGGTCAACAGCCATACAGGTCACACTGAGGGTGGCGGTATAAACAACTTTAACACTGTTACAAAAATGCGCCACACTGTGAACCCACACCAAACAAGAATAACAAACACATTTCGGGAAAACATCCGCACTGTAACAGAACATAAACACGACAGAACAAATACCCAGAAACCCTTGCAGCACTAACTCCTTCGGGACGCTACAATATACACACCCCCGCCCCACCTCAACCTCCTCACGCTCTCTCAGGGAGAACATGTCCCAAATTCCAAGCTGCTATTTTGAGGCATGTTTAAAAAAAAAAAAAGCACTTTGTGACTTCAATAATAAATATGGCAGTGCCATGTTGGCACTTTTTTCCATAACTTGAGTTGATTTATTTTGGAAAACCTTGTTACATTGTTTAATGCATCCAGCGGGGCATCACAACACAATTAGGCATAATAATGTGTTGATTCCACGACTGTATATATCGGTTGATATCGGAATCGGTAATTAAGAGTTGGACAATATCGGAATATCGGCAAAAAAGCCATTATCGGATTTCTCTAGGTGCTGCCTGTAGTCTAGATCGGGGTCTCAGAAACGCGGGCCAATTGCGGACCGCAAGACGTTATTTTATATGAATGGTGCTTGACAGTGTTGTGTGCGGAGCTGAAGGGATCTACCAATCACGGTGTGGTATGTGGCTCTGGAGGGCCGAACATTGACGTCACTTGCGTGATGCAAGCAGAGAAACGATTTGTCGCTTTTCTACTAGACCTGCTCGCTCACTCTCTCTCTCTGTCACTGTGTGTGTCTCTCTCTCGCTCCCTCCCCCGGCGCCAGGGAGACGAGCGTTCCGGGAGCTTCCGAAGCACTCCGCCGAAGGACCGAGCGACAATACAGAACTGTGGTGCACTGGACCCCAGCGCTGATACTCCGACAGAGAGTCGCTGGGGGAATCGGACGTGTAACACGTTAGTCGTGAAACACGTTAGTCGTGATGTAAGCCCGTTCAAGGCTAATTGTGCTACCGTAAATCCGCAATTTTAAACTCCACGGCGGCCTCCCATCTTCCGTTGGCCCGAGGCCGAGACAATTTTTGTTATTTGGGTCCAAAATGGCTCTTTCAACGTTCTGGGTTGCCTACCCCTGCATTAGTGGAAAAGCGACAAATGAGTTTTTTTTTCTAAATTGTTGATTTGCATTGCCTCACATTACTTAATTCTCATTTTGTTTCATTTATATTTTGATTTTTTTTTTCGTGTTAAACAAAAAAATAAAGATATGTAAAAATATATTTTTTAAGCAATCTTTTCTTGCAACACAGCCTCACCCAGACTCTGCATCCAGTGGCCCCCAGGTAAATTGAGTTTGAGACCCCTGGTCTAGATAATATGATGTTCACTGTGTGTTTATGTGTGTGTCTCTCTCTCGCTCCCTCCCACGGCGCCAGCGAGACGAGCGTTCCGGGAGCTTCCGAAGCACTCCGCCGAAGGACCGAGCGACAATACAGAACTGTGGTGCACTGGACCCCAGCGCTGATACTCCGACAGAGAGTCGCTGGGGGAATCGGACGTGTAACATGTTAGTCGTGATGTAAGCCCGTTCAAGGCTAATTGTGCTACCGTAAATCCTCAATTTTAAACTCCACGGCGGCCCCCCATCTTCCGTTGGCTTGAGGCCGAGACAATTTTTGTTATTTGGGTCCAAAATGGCTCTTTCAACGTTCTGGGTTGCCTACCCCTGCATTAGTGGAAAAGCAACAAATTAGGGTTTTTTTTAAAGTGTTTAATTTGCATTGCATCACATTACTTAATTCTCATTTTGTTTCATTTATATTTTGATTTTTTTTTGTGTTGAAAGTAAAAACAAAGACATTTAAAAATATATTTTTTAAGCAATCTTTTCTTGCAACACAGCCTCACCCAGACTGCATCCAGTGGCCCCCAGGGAAATTGAGTTTGAGACCCCTGGTCTAGATAATATGGTATTCAAACCCTGCCCACAAGATACTATTTTGTTAAAAGTGTCTAGCAACAAATTTGTATTTTTAACAATACGGGTACTCAACGGTCAAAATGTTTATGTGTTAAAAATCCATTTATTTGACAAACATTTAAAGTGTTTAATATTTACCTGTGAGCTACTAATGATAACTGTGCTGACCTGTTGATATTTTCTCTATTGCTTTCTTACACTTCTGAGTCTCATTTGCAAGTGTTGTTTCATAGCTTTTGTATGTAGTTATAATTCCAAAACATTAGATGGCAGTATTGTGTCAGCAAATAGTCTGACAATATCAATTAATTAATCTTCATTTATATAGCCCTAAATCACAAGTGTCTCAAAGGGCTGCACGAGCCACAACGACATATATAATATATAATACATACATAATAAGCTGAACATGCCAGTCTAGTCTTTTGTCGCGACAAAAATTGTGGTTATACTCTAAGTATTGCCTTAATACACACCAGCTGTTTGATTGTAATGTACATTTTAGTTGTAGTTTAAATTACCAAATTTGGAAGTGTCGAAAATGCCATGTAAAATCACAAATGCTAATGTGTAGCACGTATATAAGAAAGTCAATATAAATTAAAGCTGCAAGCAGCGTTGGTCGGGTCCGCCTTTGGCTGCTGCCCACGAGACCCACGACCGGATAAGCGTTAGAAGACGCATTGGAGCCACTATTTTGAGAATCTAATGCATTGTGAAAGTAATGCAGTTGTTGTATTGAAGTGAAAATATCAAACTTCCTGTTGATTTTTGCTAAAGTATGTTAATTATTCAAATGTAGGTCTAAGTGAGACCTACATAGTGTTTTTTGTTTCATGTCTCTCTGACATTCCTACCAGAAGTTGCAAGCACTTTTGTCTGTGTTTTCTTCCTAGGAGCAGTTTGTCCGTGTTGTATTCCTAGGGGGGCGGTAGAGCGCAATTTTGAGTTTTGAGGTTAGATTTTTTTCATCATATCGCAATTTTTGCCAGACCTGATGTGTGTGTCAAATTTGGTGAGTTTAGAAGCATTTTAAGGGGGTCAAATAACAGCTCAAAGAGGCAAAAATGACATTTTTTAGGAGACTTTGCACAGGGGTTCTTTGAAGGCGCGTAAAATCAAAACCTGAGAACTTATCAAAACTCTGTTCTACACTTTTAATCAGAAGGGTTCAATCTCTCTCCTGTGCGAGTTTGAAGACAAAACAACAAACGCACTCAGAGGACATAATGTTTGAAGAAAGGTGACCGGTTTTTACAAAACTTTTGTTTTGAATGGGGGATTGCAAACTTCCTGTTGATTTTTGTTGGGTGTTGTCAATCTATGAAATGTAGGTCTAAGCGAGACCTACATAGAGGTTTTTGTTTCATGTCTCTCCGACATTCTTACCGGAAGTTACAAGCAGTTTTGTCTATGTTATCTTCCTAAGAGCAGTTTTTTCAGTGTTTTATTCAAAAATAGCGCTAGAGCGCAATTTTGAGTTTTGGGGTTTGTTTTTTCATTAGATCGCAATATTCGCCAGTCCTTATGTGTGCGCCAAGTTTGGTGACTTTTGAAGCATTTTAAAGGGGTGAAATTACAGCGCAAAGAGGCAAAAATTGCATTTTTTGCGAAAATTTTATTTTGAAGGGGTTTTTGCCAACTTCCTGTAGATTTTTGCTGAAAGAAGTGAGTGTATGAAAATTGGGTCTTAGTCAGACCTACGTAGGAATTTTTGTTTCATGTCGCTATGACATTCCTAACAGAAGTTACATGCAGTTTTGTCTGTAATTTCTTCCTAAGGGGCGCTAGAGCGCAATTTTCATTTTGGGGGATTGGTTGCTTAATATGTTGGGAAGGTTTGCTATACCGACATGTGTGTCAAATTTGGTGAGTTTTGAAGCATGTTAAGGGGGTCAAATTACAGCGCGTAGGTGCGGAATAATAATAAAACACAGCAGTTTCAATAGGGTCCTTGGCCCATGGCAAAGGACTCCTGTGGAGTCCTTTGCCATGGGCCAAGGACCCTAATTAAAGCTGCAAGCAGCGTTGGTCGGGTCCGCCTTTGGCTGCTGCCCCCGTGACCCAAGCGGTAGAAGATGGATGGATGGATTATTACACAGAGAAAAAGTTGTATACACATGTGTTATACATCAATCTCATAGTAATAACATTTGTAAAGTGGCTTGGGCATTTTTATAAGGATGCCTTTGTGCCACCATTTTGAGACTCTAATGCATGGGTGTCAAACTCTGGCCCGCGGGCCAAACATGGCCCGCCTTTTAATTTCATTTGGCCCTTGAGGCATTATCAAATTAACATTAGAGCTGGCCCGCCGGTAACACCACATTCACCGCTAATACTCATACTTTCCAACCCTCCCGATTTTCCCGGTAGAATCCCGAAGTTTAGCGCCCTTCCCGAAAATCTCCCGGGGCAACCATTCTTCCGATTTCCACCCGGACAACAATATTGGGAGCGTGCCTTAAAGGCACTGTCCTCTTTTCCTCCATATAAACAGCGTGCTGGCCAAGTCACATAATATATGCGGCTTCCACACACACATACTTGGTCAACAGCCATACAGGTCACACTGAGGGTGGCCGTATAAACAACTTTAACACTGTTACAAATATGCGCCACACTGTGAACCCACACACCAAACAAGAATGACAAAACACATTTCGGGAGAACACCCGCACCGTAACACAACATAAACACAACAGAACAAATACCCAGAACCCCTTGCAGCTCTAACTCTTCCGGAATGCTACAATATACACCCCCCGCTACCACCAAACCCCGCCCACCTCATTTTTATTTTATTTTCGAATGTATTAGCCTGTGGAAAAAGTTAATATTGATAATTACCTCAGAAGGCTGAAGGAAAAAAATGATCAATTTGTTAATTACATTTTATTTAATATACCACTGATGTTTTTTCGTTTGATTTTTGAAAGTTGATTTTTTACTATTATGTTATATAAGCTCTGCCTGTTCCATGGGAGGAAGCCCGAGTACCCGGAGGGAACAAACGCAGTCACGGGGAGAACATGTAAACTCCACACAGAGAGATCCCGAGCCCGGGATTGAACCCAGGATTACTCAGGATCTTCATATTGTGAGGCAGATGCACCAACCCCTGTTCCACCATGCTGCCCTATATAAGCCTGGCTTGTTCAGTAGTCATTGCAAAAATTGTTTGGGTCCCTAGTAAAAGGTTAATTTGTTCAACTTTGGCCCGCGGCTTTGTTCAGTTTTAAATTTTGGCCCACTCCGTATTTGAGTTTGACACCCCTGCTCTAATGCATGGTGAAAGGAATGCAGTTGTTGTATTGAAGTGGGAATAGCAAACTTCCTGTTGATTTTTGCTGAAGGATGTCAATTATTAAAATGTAGGTGTAAGTGAGACCTACATAGAGGTTTTTGTTTCATGTCTCCCTGACATTCCTACCGGAATTTACAAGAGGTTTTGTCTGTGTTTTCTCCCTAGGAGCAGTTTGTCTGCGTTGTATTCCTAGGGGGCGCTAGAACGCAATTTTGAGTTTTGAAGTTGTTTTTTTTATTAGATCGCAATTTTTGCCAGTTTTGATGTGTGTGCCGAGTTTGGTGAGTTTTGAAGCATTTTAAAGGGGTCAAATTACAACTCAAAGAGGCAAATAAGACATTTTTTTAGGAAACTTTGTGCAGGGGTTCTTTAAAGGCGCGTAAAATCTAAACCGAAGCAGTAATCCAAACTCTGTGAATAACTTTTAATCAGAAGGGTTCAATCTCTCTCCTGTGCGAGTTTGAAGCAGACAAGACAAACGCGCTCAGAGGAGATAATTTTTGAAAAAAGGTGACGGGTTTGTACACAACTTTTATTTTGATGGGGTAATTTTTAACTTCTTGTTGATTTTTGCTGAAGGATGTCAATTATTAAAACGTAGGTCTAAGTGAGACCTACATAGAGGTTCATGTTTTATGTCTTTCCAGCATTCCTACCGGTAGTTACAAGCAGTTTTGTCTGTGTTTTCTTCCTAGGAGCATTTTTTTCTGTGTTTTATTCAAAAATTGCGTTAGAGCGCAATTTTGAGTTCTGGGGTTTGGTTTTTTCATTACATCGCAATTTTTGCCAGCCCTGATGTGTGTGCCAAGTTTGGTGAGTTTTGAAGCGTTTTAAGGGGGTCAAATTACAGCTCAAAGAGGCAAAAATTGCCTTTTCTGCAAAAATTTGGTTTTGAAGGGGTTTTTGCCAACTTCCTGTTGATTTTCGGTACAGAAGTTTCTAATGGGTAATCTAGGTCTAAGTCAGTCCTACATGGAGGTTTTCGTTTCACGTCTCTACGACATTCCTAACGGAAGTTACAAGCAGTCTGTTTTTCTTTCCTTCCTAGGGGGCGCCAGCGCGCAATGTTGCTTTTTCTGGTTTCGCTGCCTAATATGTTGGGAAGGCATGCCAGACCGACGTGTGTGTCAAATTTGGTGAGTTTTGAAGCATGTTAAGGGGGTCAAATTACAGCGCATATGTGCGCATAGGTGCGGAAGAAAGAAAGAATAATAAAACACACCAGTTTCAATAGGGTCCTTGGCCCATTGCAAAGGACTCCTGTGGAGTCCTTTTGCAATGGGCCTGGCGGACCTTGATAAAACCTTACAGTTTCAATAGGGTCCTTGGCCCATTGCAAAGGACTCTTGTGGAGTCCTTTTGCAATGGGCCTGGCGGACCCTAATAAAACCTTACAGTTTCAATAGGAGTCCTTTTGCAATGGGCCTGGTGGACCCTAATAACCATCCAGCTAGCGTATTTTGAAAAGTGGAGCCTTACCTAACAGTCCAGCTTTTTCTATCAGGTATGCGTACTTTGTTGGCATTGAACATTGCAACATTACTTAGTGTTGAACTGAGTCCGGTCTGAGTGCTGCTTTAGTCTGTAACCTGAAGTGACGTCACGTGCAACAAAGATATCCAAATTGTTGTTGGAAAAAATACAACTTGATTAAAAACAACAACAAAGTAGATATGCTAAAAACTCATTGTTGTTGTGCGATAACTGTTTCCTTTCAGCAGAGAAGCAATTGGAGTTAAGTAGTAAAATTAAGAGATAGACGTAATTATTTCACCAGCAGAAACAGTCCAATTTCCACAAAGTGAGTCATACTGGGTGGTTCCTGTTATCACTTGTCCTTGTTTTGTCATTGGTTGAAAAACTAGCAGCTACTTAGTGGTGATGCTTAGGGATTCTAAAAACATGTCCCCCGTCTCAAAAAAATAATACAAACCCCGTTTCCACATGAGTTGGGAAATTGTGTTAGATGTAAATATAAACGGAATACAATGATTTGCAAATCATTTTCAACCCATATTCAGTTGAATATGCTACAAAGACAACATATTTGATGTTCAAACTCTTTTGGAAAACTTTATTTCGCGAAAATGTCGTAAGGGGGGGGGGGCCTTACGCAAAAATTTCAAAAAACGAACTTGCTTCAGCCGCACAATACTGTTGCTAAAGTTGTGGGAAATGTCTCAAAACCTCTTCAGAAGTGCCAACAAAACCCGGAAAGGGCAGAATTTGCATATTTTTGGAAAAGTTTTTTGCACGAAAATGTCGTAAGGGGGGGGGCCTTAGGCAAAAATTTCAAAAAACGAACTTGCTTCAGCCGCACAATACTGTTGCTAAAGTTGTGGGAAATGTCTCAAAACCTCTTCAGAAGTGCCAACAAAACCCGAAAAGGGCAGAATTTGCATATTTTTGGAAAAGTTTTTTGCGCGAAAATGTCGTAAGGGGGGGGCCTTAGGCAAAAATTTCAAAAAACGAACTTGCTTCAGCCGCACAATACTGTTGCTAAAGTTGTGGGAAATGTCTCAAAACCTCTTCAGAAGTGCCGACAAAACCCGGAAAGGGCAGGATTTGGATATTTTTTGAAAACTTTTTTTCGCGAAAATGTCGTAAGGGGGGGCCTTACGCAAAAATTTCAAAAAACAAACTTGCTTCAGGCGTACAATACTGTTGCTAAAGTTGTGGGAAATGTCTCAAAATCTCTTCAGAAGTGCCAACAAAACCCGAAAAGGGCAGAATTTGCATATTTTTAGAAAAGTTTTTTGCGCGAAAATGTCGTAAGGGGGGGGCCTTAGGCAAAAATTTCAAAAAACGAACTTGCTTCAGCCGCACAATACTGTTGCTAAAGTTGTGGGAAATGTCTCAAAACCTCTTCAGAAGTGCCAACAAAACCCGAAAAGGGCAGAATTTGCATATTTTTGGAAAAGTTTTTTGCGCGAAAATGTCGTAAGGGGGGGGCCTTAGGCAAAAATTTCAAAAGACACTAATAAGACTCCGGCTTATTAGTGATTCCTAAAGCCCAAAAAAAGCCTGCGGGCTATAGAGCGTTTTCCGTTCGGGCTCCAGTACTCTGGAATGCCCTCCCGGTAACAGTTCGAGATGCTACCTCAGTAGAAGCATTTAAGTCTCACCTTAAAACTCATCTGTATACTCTAGCCTTTAAATAGACCTCCTTTTTAGACCAGTTGATCTGCCGCTTCTTTTCTTTCTCCTATGTCCCCCCCTCCCTTGTGGAGGGGGTCCGGTCCGATGACCATGGATGAAGTACTGACTGTCCAGAGTCGAGACCCAGGATGGACCGCTCGTCGGGACCCAGGATGGACCGCTCGCCTGTATCGGTTGGGGACATCTCTACGCTGCTGATCCGCTTGAGATTGTTTCCTGTGGACGGGACTCTCACTGCTGTCTTGGAGCCACTATGGATTGAACTTTCACAGTATCATGTTAGACCCGCTCGACATCCATTGCTTTCGGTCCCCTAGAGGGGGGGGGGTTGCCCACATCTGAGGTCCTCTCCAAGGTTTCTCATAGTCAGCATTGTCACTGGCGTCCCACTGGATGTGAATTCTCCCTGCCCACTGGGTGTGAGTTTTCCTTGCCCTTTTGTGGGTTCTTCCGAGGATGTTGTAGTCGTAATGATTTGTGCAGTCCTTTGAGACATTTGTGATTTGGGGCTATATAAATAAACATTGATTGATTGATTGATTGAAAAAACGAACTTGCTTCAGCCGCACAATACTGTTGCTAAAGTTCTGGGAAATGTCTCAAAACCTCCTCAGAAGTGCCGACAAAATCTGAAAATGGCAAAAAATGCAAATGCTTGTTTTTGTTACCATGACAACTCATTGATTTTCACCTCAGTCCCACACCTGTTCCTAATCATCACAGCCACTACTTAAGTAATTTTCTTTCCGTCCATCAGTCTGGGATTTTTGCATTCTGCTTCATGCCTTCATTTCTAGTACAAACCTCCACGCCGCTAAACATTTGGACCACGCCACGTAAGATCCATGTATTCTTTCGCCTAAGTGCTGTTTTTTAGTTTATTGAGTATCTTTGTTAGCATCTTTTGTTTATTTATAGATAGCCATGCCATTGTGCTGTTTTTGTTAACGTTTTAGCATAGATTATTATCCGCCATCGAGCGTGCTTTTAGTTTTGCCTTTTGTATTTTAGTAACAAATAAAAATGTACTTACATTCATGCCTGACTCGTCCCACATCATCCTTGCATCGAGGAAGCACAAACATCCACAGTTACGGCATGACAGAAACTAATTGTTGAAGCTTTGAAAGTGGAATTCTTTCCCATTCTTGTTTTATGTAGAGCTTCAGTCGTTCAACAGTCCGGGGTCTCTGCTGTCGTATTTTACGCTTCATAATGTGCCACACATTTTCGACGTGAGACAGGTCTGGACTGCAGGCGGGCCACAAAAGTACCCGCACTCTTTTTTAACGAAGTCACGCTGTCTTGCTGAAATAAGCAGGGGCGTCCATGTTAACGTTGCTTGGATGACAACATATGTTGCTCCAAAACCTGTATGTACCTTCCAGCATTAATGGTGCCTTCACAGATGTGTAAGTTACCCATGCCTTGGGCACTAATACACCCCCATACCATCACAGATGCTGGCTTTTCAACTTTGCGCCTATAACAATCCGAATGGTTATTTTCCTTTTTGTTCTGGAGGACAACACGTCCTCTGTTTCCAAATATAATTTGAAATGTGGACTCGTCGGACCACAGAACACCTTTCCACTTTGCATCAGTCCATCTTAGATGAGTTTAGGCCCAGCCAAGCCGGCTGCATTCCTGGGTGTTGTTGATAAATGGGTTTTGCTTTGCATAGTAGAGTTTTAACTTGCACTTACAGATGTAGCGACCAACTGTAGTTACTGACAGTGGTTTTATGAAGTGTTCCCGAGCACAAGTGGTGATATCCTTTACACACTGAAGTCGGTTTTTGATGTAGTACCGCCTGAGGGATCAAAGGTCCGTAATATCATCGCTTACGTGCAGTGATTTCTCCAGATTCTCTGAACTTTTTGATGATTTTACAGGCCCTAGATGGTAAAATCCCTAAATTCCTTGCAATAGCTCGTTGAGAAATGTTGTTCCAAAACTGTTTGACAATTTGCTTACAAAGTGGTGATCCTCGCCCCATCCTTGTTTGTGAATGACTTAGCATTTCATGGAAGCTGCTTTTATACCCAATCATGGCACCCACCTGTTCCCAATCAGCCTGCACACCTGTGGGATGTTCCAAATAAGTGTTTGATGAGCATTCCTCATGAGTTTCAACATCAAATATGTTGTCTTTGTAGCATATTCAACTGAATATGGATTGAAAATGATTTGCAAATCATTGTATTCTGTTTATATTTACATCTAACACAATTTCCCAACTCATATGGAAACGGGGTTTGTGCAAGACGTTTAATAGCAAGTATTAGCATGTCCCTTTAGCCTCTCTGACTTTGTACGGGCCTGAGCAGAGTCATTGGTGAACCACAACTCACATTAAGCCCAACACACCCAACCATAAACAGACGCCATACAATTATGGAATAACTATGGACTAATAATGGAGTATTACAGTATTTGAAACTAGTATCGCAACAATTAATCGATTAATTCAAATTTAAAAAAGCTTTAATTTGTACTACGTAGCATGGGAAATCTTTTTATGAGCATTACTAATAAAAACTGATAACAACCGGACCACATGGAGTTTCTGTAACATTCCAAAAATGCGGACATAGTTTACGCAGGGCTCCAGAAAAAGAGCGGTGGTGTGTGGGTTTTAACAGACTGTAAACAATGCACACATGTCGATAATGCAATTAGAGAAAGCAAGATCATGGCAAGCAAAAAAAATCATTGTTTAGTTAAACTATTTTCCATTAAACGATTGTTGTTTCGATTACTTGATTAATCGAACAAACTAATCGAGTAAGAAAATTCTACTGGTGTAAAGCAGGGATGTCCAAAATGTGGCCCCTGGCAGAGTTATTAGCATTGTATTATTAGCATGCTAGCTTTTCGGCTAATTTTGCAAGTACACACCTCAGAGTGAAATATTTTGTTACTTGACGAACGATACCTGTTCGCATGCTATTGTTAGCATGCTAGCTGATTTTGTAGATATTTACCACAGTCATATTTTGGTACTTGATGCATGTTAACTTAGTTTTCTCGCATTTTAAACACATCTTCTAGTAACACATATTAAAGTAATATATGTTGGTACTTTACTCATGTTACAGATAGCATTCTAGCATGCTAGATTTTATTAAGCTAACTTTACCATGAATACCATGAATTGATTAACGTGGACCCCGACTTAAACAAGTTGAAAAACTTATCGAGGTGTAATCATTTAGTGGTCAATTGTACGGAATATGTACTGAACTGTGCAATCTACTAATAAAAGTTTCAATCAATCAACTTACCGTATTTCCTTGAATTGCCGACGGGCATATAGTATGCGCCTGCCTTGAATTACTGCCGGGTCAAACTCGCGTCGCAAAATAATTAGCGCATGCTTAGTATTACCGCCGGGTCAAACTCGTCACGTCACGAGTGACACTTCCCCTGTCACCATTTTCAAAATGGAGGAGGCTGATTTCAATACTAGTAATTTGAAATCGCATAAAGGGGAGAAGATTAAGAGCTATTCAGTAGAATTTAAGGTCCAAGCTTACATCACACTCAAATTTTTACTGCATACCTTTGGTAAGTGCCGGTGTGAGAAGAGGTTTTAAAATAATTAGTGCATGCTTACTTTTACTGCATTCCTTTGGTAAGTGCAGGAGTGAGAAGAGGTTTTAAAATAATTAGTGCACGCTTACTTTTACTGCATTCCTTTGGTAAGTGCAGGAGTGAGAAAAGGTTTTAAAATAATTAGTGCATGCTTACTTTTACTGCATTCCTTTGGTAAGTGCAGGAGTGAGAAGAGGTTTTAAATTAATTAGCGCCCAGGCAGCAATTCAAGGAAATACGGTAATCGATTTAATCGATTCATCGTTGAAGTTCGACCTGAGTGTTTTGCAAGCCGGATATAAAGTCAAGAAATTATTAATAAAAAAAGGAAAAAAATGATAAGTGTGATGATTGGGTTAAAATTGCTAAAACTCACTGCATCCATCTTCATCACTGTGGTCGCCGCAGTCGTTGTCGCCATCGCACTGCCACTGAGCCGGGATGCAGGTGCACTCGCCAAACGCACTGACTGCACACGTGAAGTGGTTCCTCCCACAAGAACACTCCGCGCTGCCGTCCACGCCTGCACACACACCGACATAAAAAAAGGAAAAGTCAGGTTGCGATGAATGTTGATCGACAGCTTTCATTAAAAACATAGAATTCACGCAACAACAACAACAACAACTCAAACCACAACCAGCTCGATTAAACGAGACAATCATCGGGTCGACAATGTGAAACACTGCACATTTGTTTCAGAGTCACCATGTTTGGGTTCGAATCCATGCTCGGACATCTTACATGTACCTCGATTTATGAGCCCCTCTAGTTGTGAACTTTTCGGTTTACGAGACTTTAGATCACACCAACCCAAATATAAAGTTAAAGTACCAATGATTGTCACACACACACTTGGATGTATATTTATGCATACATATGCACAAGTGTCTTCAAAATGTGCACATATACTGTATATACATATATAAATATACACACACACACATACGCATGTATATAAAAACATATGTACACACACATACATACAGTACCTACATGCATATATGTATATGAATATACACTTATATAAATATGCTGATATACATATAGAAATATGCAGATACATATGTATATATGCATATTTATATATACAAATATGTATATATATATATATTTATATACACAGACACTGGCTTCCTGTGCACTTAAGATGTGACTTTAAGGTTTTACTACTTACGTATAAAATACTACACGGTCTAGCTCCATCCTATCTTGCCGATTGTATTGTACCATATGTCCCGGCAAGAAATCTGCCTTCAAAGGACTCCGGCTTATTAGTGATTCCTAGAGCCCAAAAAAAGTCTGCGGGCTATAGAGCGTTTTCCGTTCGGGCTCCAGTACTCTGGAATGCCCTCCCGGTAACAGTTCGAGATGCTACCTCAGTAGAAGCATTTAAGTCTCACCTTAAAACTCATCTGTATACTCTAGCCTTTAAATAGACCTCCTTTTTAGACCAGTTGATCTGCCGCTTCTTTTCTTTTTTCTACTATGTCCCCCCACTCCCTTGTGGAGGGGGTCCGGTCCGATGACCATGGATGAAGTACTGGCTGTCCAGAGTCGAGACCCAGGATGGACCGCTCGCCTGTATCGGTTGGGGACATCTCTACGCTGCTGATCCGCCTCCGCTTGGGATGGTTTCCTGTGGACGGGACTCTCGCTGCTGTCTTGGATCCGCTTGAACTGAACTCTCGCGGCTGTGTTGGAGCCACTATGGATTGAACTTTCACAGTGTCATGTTAGACCCGCTCGACATCCATTGCTTTCGGTCCCCTAGAGGGGGGGGGTTGCCCACATCTGAGGTCCTCTCCAAGGTTTCTCATAGTCAGCATTGTCACTGGCGTCCCACTGGCTGTGAATTCTCCCTGCCCACTGGGTGTGAGTTTTCCTTGCCCTTTTGTGGGTTCTTCCGAGGATGTTGTAGTCGTAATGATTTGTGCAGTCCTTTGAGACATTTGTGATTTGGGGCTATATAAATAAACATTGATTGATTGATTGATGATATACATACATCTACAGATACTCTATATATATATATATATATATATATATATATATATATACACACACACATGCACACATAGTTATGTACTGTACATACATATCTACAGACAGACAGATGTATATGTACATAAAAATATATGCAAATACATACAGTACATATACACATACATACATACACACACATTACATAGTGTCCTCAAAGTGTGCATTATTTTACTAAAATTAGGATTTTTGTCAAGGCAAGAACCAATTATTCATGTTTACATTGTTTGCTTTGGGGAATTATGCGTCTCTGCACAAAGTTTTCGATTTACAAACCATGTTCAATAACCAAAAATGGTGGTGAATCGAGGATCCACTGTATTGTATCGAAAATCGCTAAGTAATTGTTACCATTACGCTGACAAGTAGAGTGACGGGCACACTGGGGTGTGTGATGTACGTGTGTGTGTGTGTGTGTGTGTGTAGTATATTCTGAACTGTGCAACTAGTTCAGAGAGCACAAAAAAAAACACACAAATCAACTTAGAATGAACAGCTATGATATAATGTCCGATGGAATATTGATGTGTAACACAGAGAGTATGAAGCCTTAGGTAATGTGAGGAGGATTTATAATCCTGCCTGCCTATGTCTGCATGTGTGGACAAGCACTGTCATGTACTCGCGTTAGATTCCCTTTGAGATACAACATGCAACTTTCTACAACAGGACACTTGATTTATTCGCCTCTGTTTCAGTTCTTCTTTTTTCCCCCCACAGCACCTCACTGATTGTGTACATTTGCAGAAATGTGTCAACTATATTTACAATAAATTAAGTTGCATTCAAATGTAACATTTTAGCCCAAAACAAGGTATGCGGGTTGCTTTACATACTATACTGTACGTAGCTACACTACAAAAAGGTACAGTTCCCAGTACCGTAAGTTTTACTGTAACTGTTGTTTTATTGGATTAATTTATTTAAAACAAAACGGCTAATAATAATTATTGTCTGGTTCATGTGACGTCACAAAAATTAACTTCCTGTGGTCACAAGTAACGTGGAAGTTGTACCACGGTTTATCATGTTACCGTTTATTGTTGCATTGGTATCGACTTTTGATACTTTTGACAACCCTACTCCAAGATTATTATGCTTAACCAACATTTCCTTTGATATTGCATTGTTATATTAAGCTTTTTTCCCCATTTGCACACAGAAAATAATATATTCCAAAATACATCGGTGAAAAAGAAAAAAAAATGTATCACAAAATTGTCCGACACGATTATTCAGGAAAAGGCAATAATAATCAAGCGTTTTTTTGTTGTTTTTGTTTCGCATGACAGTACATTAATGACCACCTTCTTTTATGCAACATCCTTGCTTGGAACGCGTATGAGTGCAGGATGCTTTTGTGCGTGCATGTGTATATGTGTGCGTCTGTATGTGTACATGTGTGCGTCTGCATGTGTATATGTGTGCGTCTGCATGTGTATATGTGTGCGTCTGTATATGTATATGTGTGCGTCTGTATGTGTACATGTGTGCGTCTGTATGTGTATGTGCATGTGTGCTTCTGTATGTGTACATATGTGTATATGTGTGTGTCTACATGTGTACATGTGTGCTTCTGCACGTGTATATGTGTGCGTCTGTAAGTGTATGTGCATTTGTACATATGTGTGCGTCTGTATGTGTACATATGTGTATGTGTGTGTCTGCATGTGTATATGTGTGCGTCTGTATGTGTATGTGCATGTGTACATATGTGTGCGTCTGTATGTGTACATATGTGTATATGTGTGTGTCTGCATGTGTACATGTGTGCGTCTGTATGTGTACATATGTGTATATGTGTGTGTCTGCATGTGTATATGTGTGCGTCTGTAAGTGTATATGTGTGCGTCTGTATGTGTATGTGTGTGCGTCTCCATGTGTATATGTGTGCGTCTGTATGTGTACATATGTGTATATGTGTGTGTCTGTATGTGTACATGTGTGCGTTTGCACGTGTATATGTGTGCGTCTGTATGTGTATGTGTACATATGTGTGCGTCTGTATGTGTATGTGCATGTGTATATGTGTGCGTCTGTATGTGTACATATGTGTATATGTGTGTGTCTGCATGTGTATATGTGTGCGTCTGTATGTATATATGTGTGTGTCTGCATGTGTATATGTGTGCGTCTGTATGTGTATATGTGTGCGTCTGTATGTGTATATGTGTGTGTTTGTATGTCAATATGTGTGTGTCTGTATGTGTACATATGTGTGCGTCTGTATGTGTATATGTGTGCGTCTGTATGTGTATGTGTACATATGTGTGCGTCTGTATGTGTATATGTGTGCGTCTGTATGTGTACACATGTGTATATGTGTGTGTCTGTATGTGTACATGTGTGCGTTTGCACGTGTATATGTGTGCGTCTGAATGTGTATGTGCATGTGTATATGTGTGTGTCTGTATGTGTACATGTGTGTATATGTGTGTGTCTGTATGTGTACATATGTGTATATGTGTGTGTCTGTATGTGTACATGTGTGCGTTTGCACGTGTATATGTGTGCGTCTGAATGTGTATGTGCATGTGTATATGTGTGCGTCTGTATGTGTACATATGTGTGTGTCTGCATGTGTATATGTGTGCGTCTGTATGTGTACATATGTGTGTGTCTGCATGTGTATATGTGTGCGTCTGCATGTGTATATGTGTGCGCCTGTATGTGTATATGTGTGCGTTTGTATGTGAAGTGAAGTGAAGTATATTTATATAGCGCTTTTCTCTAGTGACTCAAAGCACTTTACATAGTGAAACCCAATATCTAAGTTACATTTAAACCAGTGTGGGTGGCACTGGGAGCAGGTGGGTAAAGTGTCTTGCCCAAGGACACAACGGCAGTAACTAGGGTGGCACAAGCGGGAATCGAACCTGCAACCCTCAAGTTGCTGACACGGCCACTCTACCAACCGAGCTATGCCGCCCCTACATGTGTATATGTGTGTGTCTGTATGTGTACATATGTGTGTGTCTGCATGTGTATATGTGTGCGTCTGTATGTGTATGTCTGTATGTGTATATGTGTGCGTCTGTATGTGTATGTGTGTGCGTCTCCATGTGTATATGTGTGCGTCTGTATGTGTACATATGTGTATATGTGTGTGTCTGTATGTGTACATGTGTGCGTTTGCACGTGTATATGTGTGCGTCTGTATGTGTATGTGTACATATGTGTGCGTCTGTATGTGTATGTGCATGTGTATATGTGTGCGTCTGTATGTGTATATGTGTGTGTCTGTATGTGTATATGTGTGCGTCTGTATGTGTATATGTGTGTGTCTGTATGTGTATATGTGTGCATCTGTATGTGTGCGTCTGTATGTGTATATGTGTGCGTCTGTATATGTATATGTGTGCGTCTGTATGTGTATATGTGTGCGTCTGTATGTGATTATGTGTGCGTCTGTATGTGTATATGTGTGTGTCTGCATGTGTACATATGTGTGCGTCTGTATGTGTATATGTGTGCGTCTGCATGTGTACATGTGTGCGTCTGCATGTGTACATGTGTGCGTCTGTATGTGTATATGTGTGTGTCTGTATGTGTATATGTGTGCATCTGTATGTGTGCGTCTGTATGTGTATATGTGTGCGTCTGTATATGTATATGTGTGCGTCTGTATGTGTATATGTGTGCGTCTGTATGTGTATATGTGTGCGTCTGTATGTGATTATGTGTGCGTCTGTATGTGTATATGTGTGTGTCTGCATGTGTATATGTGTGTGTCTGTATGTGTATGTGCATGTGTACATATGTATGTGTACATATGTGTATATGTGTGTGTCTGCCTGTGTACATGTGTGCGTCTGTATGTGTATGTGCATGTGTACATATGTGTGTGTCTGTATGTGTACATATGTGTATATGTGTTTGTCTGTATGTGTACATGTGTGCGTCTGCACGTGTATATGTGTGCGTCTGTATGTGTATGTGTACATATGTGTGTGTGTCTGTGTATGTTTCTCCATGTGTATATGTGTGCATCTGTATGTGTATGTGCATGTGTACATATGTGTGCGTCTGTATGTGTACATATGTGTATATGTGTGTGTCTGCCTGTGTACATGTGTGCGTCTGTATGTGTACGTGCATGTGTACATATGTGTGTGTCTGTATGTGTACATATGTGTATATGTGTTTGTCTGCACGTGTATATGTGTGCGTCTGTATGTGTACATATGTGTGTGTCTGTCTGTGTATGTGTCTCCATGTGTATATGTGTGCGTCTGCATGTGTACATGTGTGCGTCTGCACGTGTATATGTGTGCGTCTGTATGTGTATGTGTACATATGTGTGTGTGTCTGTGTATGTTTCTCCATGTGTATATGTGTGCGTCTGTATGTGTATGTGCACATATGTGTGCGTCTGTATGTGTACATATGTGTATATGTGTGTGTCTGTATGTGTATATGTGTGCGTCTGTATGTGTGTGTGTACATATGTGTGTGTCTGTCTGTGTATGTGTGTGCGTCTCCATGTGTATATGTGTGCATCTGTATGTGTATGTGCATGTGTACATAAGTGTGCGTCTGTAGGTGTACATGTGTGTATATGTGTGTGTCTGCATGTGTATATGTGTGCGTCTCTATGTGTATGTGCATGTGTACATATGTGTGCGTCTGCATGTGTATATGTGTGCGTCTGTATGTGTATATGTGTGCGTCTGTATGTGTATGTGCATGTGTACATATGTGTGCGTCTGCATGTGTATATGTGTGCGTCTGTATGTGATTATTTGTGCGTCTGTATGTGATTATGTGTGCGTCTGTATGTGATTATGTGTGCGTCTGTATGTGTATATGTGTGCGTCTGTATGTGTATATGTGTGTGCGTCTGCATGTGTACATGTGTGCGTCTGTATGTGTAAATGTGTGCGTCTGTATGTGTATATGTGTGCGTCTGTATGTGTATATGTGTGCGTCTGTATGTGTATACGTGTGCATCTGTATGTGTATATGTGTGTGTCTGTATGTGTACATATGTGTGCGTCTGTATGTGTATATGTGTGCGTCTGTATGTGTATACGTGTGCATCTGTATGTGTATATGTGTGCGTCTGTATGTGTATATGTGTGCGTCTGTATGTGTATACGTGTGCATCTGTATGTGTATATGTGTGCGTCTGTATGTGTACATATGTGTGCGTCTGTATGTGTATATGTGTGTGTCTGTATGTGTATATGTGTGCGTCTGTATGTGTACATGTGTGTGCGTCTGTATGTGTATATGTGTGCTTCTGTATGTGTACATGTGTGCGTCTGTATGTGTACATGTGTGCGTCTCTATGTGTACATGTGTGCGTCTGTATGTGTACATGTGTGCGTCTGCATGTGTACATATGTGTGCGTCTGCATGTGTACATATGTGTGCGTCTGTAAGTGTACATATGTGTGCGTTTGTATGTGTACATGTGTGCGTCTGCATGTGTACATATGTGTGCATCCGCATGTGCATATGTGTGCGTCTGTATGTGTACATCTGTATGTGTATATGTGTGCGTCTGTCTGTGTACATATGTGTGCGTCTGAATGTGCATATGTGTGTGTCTGTATGTGTACATGTGTGTGTCTGTATGTGTATATGTGTGCGTTTGTATGTGTATATGTGTGCGTCTGTATGTGTACATCTGTATGTGTATATGTGTGCGTCTGTCTGTGTACATATGTGTGCGTCTGAATGTGCATATGTGTGTGTCTGTATGTGTACATGTGTGTGTCTGTATGTGTATATGTGTGCGTTTGTATGTGTACATGTGTGTGTCTGTATGTGTATATGTGTGCGTTTGTATGTGTACATGTGTGTGTCTGTATGTGTATATGTGTGCGTCTGCATGTGTACATGTGTGCATCTGCATGTGCATATGTGTGCGTCTGTATGTGTACATCTGTATGTGTATATGTGTGCGTCTGTCTGTGTACATATGTGTGCGTCTGAATGTGCATATGTGTGTGTCTGTATGTGTACATGTGTGTGTCTGTATGTGTATATGTGTACATCTGTATGTGTATATGTGTGCGTCTGTATGTGTACATGTGTATATGTGTATGTGTATATGTGTGCGTCTGAATGTGTATAAGTGTACATGTGTGTGTCTGAATGTGTATATGTGTATATGTGTGTGTGTACATGTGTGTGTGGTTTCTGGCCCCTCCACAAAGGCATCAGTCAACCCAGGAGGGCCTGGCAGAGAGATCTCAGTAACCTTCAGATCCCTCCCACCGCACTAAATTAATGGCCTCTTTCTTTTTTTGTTCCCCTCCTTCCTTTCCCCCCCATTCCTTTCTTTTCAACATCCCTTCATCACACTTCCCCTAAAGCTGTCCCTCTCATTTTCAGCCCTTCCCGACCTTTTTTCTTCTTCTCTTCTTTCCTCCTCACCCTATTTGCAGACCCTCTCCAGGGCAAAAGAAACACCCTGATCCAGGATCCTCTTTGCCGATTATATCTCGGCGTTAACTAAGAAGTCATCTTTGCAAGCACCTGGTTTTGAACCTTGATGATGGGACTTCATCAGGCGGACCAAAACACTGACAACAAACAGAATCCCCAGACATCGTTAAGTTGGACTACAAGGCCGAGTTGCGCTTCACGTTTTATCTCCTTCGAGTGTGTGTGTGAGAGAGAGAGAAAGTGTGTGTGTGCCGGGCTAAATTACAGTTTTTCAGCTGGAGCAGAAAACGTGTCAAGGGAAGCCACATAACGGGCTGCGCATTTGTCAAACATGCTTCAAAAAGTAGAGACCAGTGGCTATGACCGCTGCAAAAGCAACTTAAGGGGGAGACCGTCACACACACACACACACACACACACACACACACACACACACACACACACACACACACACACACAGTGCGCCTTATAACTCAGTGCACCTAATATACGGGATAATATTGGTTGTGCTTACCGACCTCGAAAGCTATGTTATTTGGTACATGTAGTTGATTATGTGAATGGATTAACACTAAACCTTCTATTTTCCATCCATCCATTTTCTACCGCTTATTCCCTTTGGGGTAGCAGGGGGTGCTGGAGCCTATCGCAGCTGCATTCGGGTCAAAGGCGGGGTACACCCTGGACAAGTCGTCACCTCATCCCAGAGTCAGGTTGTGATTTTTGACTGAGAGTCACCCTGGGGATCAAAGCTTGGCTACACCTTAGGTTTAATTGTGATGAGTCACATACATTGTTTGCAATGTTTGATGTGGATGTTGTTTAATTAATTTCTATACGCTTTAACATCTGTAGTTGATTATGTGAATGTATTAGCACTAAACCTTCTATTTTCCATCCATCCATTTTCTACAGCTTATTCCCTTCGGGCGGAAGGCGGCGTACACACTGGACAAGTCCCCACCTCATCGCAGGGTCGAGATTTTTGCCTGAGAGTAACCCTGGGGATCAAAGCTTGGCTACACCTTAGGTTTAATTGTGATGAGTCGCATACATTGTGTGCAATGTTTGATGTGGATGTTCTTTAATTTCTATATGCGTAAACATCTGTAGTTGATTATGGAATGTATTAACGCTAAACCTTCTATTTTCCATCCATCCATTTTCTACCGCTTATTCCCTTTGGGGTAGCAGGGGGTGGTGGAGCCTATCGCAGCTGCATTCGGGCAGGAGGCGGCGTACACCCTGGACAAGTCGCCACCATCGCAAGGTCAGGTCGTGATTTTTGCCTGAGAGTAACCCTGGGGATCAAATCTCGGCTTCACCTTAGGTTTAATTGTGATGAGTCACATACATTGTGTGCAATGTTTGATGTGGATGTTGTTTAATTAATTTCTATACGCTTTAACACCTGTAGTTTATTATGTGAATATATTAACACTAAACCTTCTATTTTCCATCCATCCATTTCCTACCGCTTATTCCCTTTGGGGTAGCAGGGGGTGGTGGAGCCTATCGCAGCTGCATTCGAGCGGAAGGCGGCGTACACCCTGGACAAGTCGCCACCTCATCGCAGGGTCGTGATTTTTGCCTGAGAGTAACCCTGGGGATCAAAGCTCGGCTTCACCTTAGGTTTAATTGTGATGAGTCACATACATTGTGTGCAATGTTTGATGTGGATGTTGTAGACATCTTTAGTTGATTGTGTGAATGTATTAACATTAAACCTTCTATTTTATTTATGTAAAAAACACAACGGACCTTATACTTTTGTAATGTTTATTTTATTTATCCATCCATCCATTTTCAACCTATCCCCAGGTGCATGTCTTTGGAGGTGGGAGGAAGCCGGAGTACCTGGAGGGAACCCACGCAGTCACGGGGAGAACATGCAAACTCCACACAGAAAGATCCCGAGCCCGGGATTGAACCCAGGACTACTCAGGACCTTCGTATTGTGAGGCACGTGCACTAACCCCTGTGCCACCGTGCTGCCATTAAAAAAATATAAAAAATGGATTTATCTAAATCTAATTTGTGGTTAAAAAATAGAACATTTTATTTTGATGCTAATTAAATAATACTTTTATTGTTACTTTACCCCCATTGGTTAACAAGTGAATAGTACGTCTTCTACACTGCTACCTGTTAAAATGAGCCTCCGTGACGCATTCATCTGAAATGTGAAAAACACATTAAAAATAGGTGTTTGTATGAGCTAAGCAGGATTCATAACACATTATTCATTGCGGGAACACACTAGGAAGGCTATAGGAACTAACACGCAGCTGCCAAACTTTACAGTCTGGCGCTTTGAAGAGTGCCGGCATGACTAACCTCTGATGCATTGCACAGATAGCAAATCACATGCTGGCATGTTTTGAAGAGACGAAATGAGCTATCAGTGTGTGGCGTTCTAATCCATGTGTCATCTCGTCGAACGGATGAAGATTCTACTGGTGCAAAGCAAGGGTGTCCAAAATGTGGCCCCTGGCAACATTTCTAATGACAATCATTAGCATTGTATTACTTTTTTTTGCTAAATTTGCAGGTACACACCTTAGAGTCAAATATTTTGTTACTTTGACAAAGAATACCTGTTTGCATGCTAATGTTAGTGTGGAGGGGGGGCGTGGTCTGCGGGCCTGCCTCGAAGACAGCGGCAGGTAAGTAGATTACCCGGCTGGGATTTGATATCTATTAGCAGCAGCCGGGACGAGACACGTGGTTGGAGTGGCTGGTGAGCGGACGCATGACACTGAGATACATTTCGCTGGAAAGCAAAACCCTACCGCTATACGAAAATAAAAAGACTTGTTACCCAGATTACCGGGCCCACAAGAGTATCTTTGTGGTCAGAAGAACCCACAGGAGGGCAACCTCCACAGTTAGTATGCTAGGTTTTTTGAAGCTAATTTTGTAGATATTGACCTCAGTCATATTTTGGTACTTGATGCATGTCAACTTAGTTTATTAGCATTTTAAACACATTTTCTAGTAACACATCCTAGAGTAATATATTTGGGTACTTTACTCATGTTACGGATAGCATTTTAGCATGCTACCTTTTCTTAAGCTAATTTAACAGGCATACAGCTTTGTGTCATATTTTGGTAATTCACTAACAACGCAAAGAGTAAGCTATTGTTGAATTATTAGCAATGTTGTGTTACCATACTAGCTTTTTTGGCTATATTTTCTTAGATTTTTTGTTACTTGATGAATGATACCTGTTCGCATGCTAATGTCAGTATGCTAGCTTTTTTAAAGCTAATTCTGTAGGTATTGACCTCAATCATATTTTGGTACTTGATACATGTTAACTTAGTTTACTAGCATTTTAAACACATTTTCTAGTAACACATCCTAGAGTAATATATTTTGGTACTTTACTCATGTTACGGATAGCATTTAACATACTAGCTTTTTTAAAGCTAACTTAACAGGCATACACCTCAGTGTCATATTGTTTGGTAATTCACTAACAACGCAAACAGAAAGCTATTGTTTGATTATTAAAATTGTAGTGTTACCATGCTAGCTTGTTTTTGCAACTTTTTGTTTCTTGACGAATAATACCTGTTTGCATGCTAATGTTAGTATGCTAGCTTTTTAAAGCTAATTTTATAGGTATTGACGTTAACTTAGTTTTCTAGCATTTTAAAAACATTTTCTAGTAACACATCTTAGAGTAATATATTTTGGTGCTTTACTCATGTTACAGATAGCATTTTAGCATGCTAACGCTTCTAAGCTAATTTTGTAGGTATTGACCTCAGTCATATTTTGGTATTTGAAGCATGTTAACTTAGTTTTCTACCATTTTAAACATTTTCTAGTAACACATCTTGGAGTAATATATTTTGGTACTTTACACATGTTACAGATAGCATTTTAGCATGCTAGCGTTTTTTAGCTAATTTTGTAGGTATTGACCTCAGTCATATTTTGGTACTTGATACATGTTAACTTAGTTTTCTAGCATTTAAAAAAAAATTTAGTAACACATCTTAGAGTAATATATAATTTGGTACTTTACTCATGTTACAGATAGCATTTTAGCATGCTAGCGCTTTTGAGCTAATTTTGTAGGAATTGACCTCAGTCATATTTTGGTACTTGATGCATGTTAACTTAGTTTTCTAGCATTTTAAACATTTTCTAGTAACACATCTTAGAATAATATATTTTGGTACTTTACTCATGTTACAGATGGCATTTTAGCATGCTAGCTTTTTTGCGCTAATTTTGTAGGTATTGACTTCAGTCATATCTTGGAACTTGATGCATGTTAACGTAGTTTTCTAGCATTTTAAACATTTTCTAGTAACAAATTTTAGAATAATATATTTTGGTACTTTACTAGTGTTACAGATAGCATTATAGCACGCTAGCTTTTTTGCGCAAATTTTGTAGGTATTGACCTCAGTCATATTTTGGTACTTGATGCATGTTAACTTAGTTTTCTATCATTTAAAAAAAAAAATTGTAACACATCTTAGAGTAATACATTTTGGTACTTTACTCATGTTACAGATAGCATTTTAGCACGCTAGCTTTTTTGCGCTAATTTTGTAGGTATTGACCTCAGTCATATTTTGGTACTTGATGCATGTTAACTTAGTTTTTTAGCATTTTCAAAATGTTCTAGTAACACATCTTAGAGTAATATATTTTGGTACTTTACTCATCTTACAGATAGCATTTTAGCATGCTAGCTTTTTTGAGCTAATTTTGTAAGTATTGACCTCAGTCATATTTTGGTACTTGATGCATGTTAACTTAGTTTTCTAGCATTTTAAACACATTTTCTAGTAACACATCTTAGAGTAATATATTTTCGTACTTCACTCATGTTACAGATAGCATTTTAGCATGCTAACGCTTCTGAGCTAATTTTGTAGGTATTGACCTCAATCATATTTTGGTACTTGATACATGTTAACTTAGTTTTCTAGCATTTTAAACATTTTCTAGTAACACATCTTCGAGTAATATATTTTGGTACTTTACTCATTTTACAGATAGCATTTTAGCATGCTCGCTTTTTGCGCTAATTTTGTAGGTATTGACCTCAGTCATAATTTGGTACTTGATGAATGTTAACTTAGTTTTCTAGCATTTTCAAAATGTTCTAGTAACACATCTTAGAGTAATATATTTTGGTACTTTACTCATGTTACAGGTAGCATTTTAGCATGCTCGCTTTTTGCGCTAATTTTGTAGGTATTGACCTCAGTCATAATTTGGTACTTGATGCACGTTAACTTAGTTTTCTAGCATTTTCTAAATTTTCTAGTAACATCTTAGAGTAATATATTTTGGTACTTTACTCATGTTATAGGTAGCATTTTAGCATGCTAGCTTTTTTGCGCTAATTTTGTAGGTATTGACCTCAGTCATATTTTGGTACTTGATACATGTTAACTTAGTTTTCTAGCATTTTAAACATTTTCTAGTAACACATCTTCGGGTAATATATTTTGGTACTTCACTCATGTTACAGATAGCATTTTAGCATGCTAACGCTTCTGAGCTAATTTTGTAGGTATTGACCTCAATCATATTTTGATACTTGATACATGTTAACTTAGTTTTCTAGCATTTTAAACATTTTATAGTAACACATCTTCGAGTAATATATTTTGGTACTTTACTCATTTTACAGATAGCATTTTAGCATGCTCGCTTTTTGCGCTAATTTTGTAGGTATTGACCTCAGTCATATTTTGGAACTTGATGCATGTTAATGTAGTTTTCTAGCATTTTAAAAATGTTCTAGTAACAAATCTTAGAATAATATATTTTGGTACTTTACTCATGTTACAGATAGCATTTTAGCATGCTAATGTTTCTGAGCTAATTTTGTAGGTATTGACCTTAGTCATATTTTGGTACTTGATGCATGTTAACTTCGTTCTGTAGCATTTAAAAAAAAATGTTAGTAACACATCTTAGAGTAATATATTTGAGTACTTTACTCATGTTACAGGAAGCATTTTAGCATTCTAGCTTTTTTGCGCTAATTTTGTAGGTATTGACCTCAGTCATATTTTGGTACTTGATGCACGTTAACTTAGTTTTCTAGCATTTTCAAAAAATTCTAGTAACACATCTTAGAGTAATATATTTTGGTACTTTACTCATGTTACAGGTAGCATTTGAGCATGCTAGCTTTTTTGAGCTAATTTTGTAGGCGTTGACCTCAGTCATATTTTGGTACTTGATACATGTTAACTTAGTTTTCTAGCATTTTAAACATTTTCTAGTAACAAATCTTCGGGTAATATATTTTGGTACTTTACTCATGTTACAGATGGCATTTTAGCATGCCAGCTTTTTTGCGCTAATTTTGTAGTTATTGACCTCAGTCATATTTTGGTACTTGATACACGTTAACTTAGTTTTCTAGCATTTTAAACATATTTTCTAGTAACAAATCTTCGGGTAATATATTTTGGTACTTTACTCATGTTACAGATAGCATTTTAGCATGCTGGCTTTTTTGCGCTAATTTTGTAGGTATTGACCTCAGTCATATTTAAGTACTTGATACATGTTAGTTTTTTAGCATTTTAAACATTTTCTAGTAATTCTTTTTTTTTTTTTGTTGTCATGAAAAAGGGTCGTTTTTGTCATGAAAAAGGGAGGTTTTTGTGGTTGGTGCACTAATTGTAAGTGTATATTGTGTTTTTTATGTTGATTTAATAAAAATAAAATAAAATAAAACGTTAAATAAAATACATTTAAAAAAAATGAATAAAAAAGTTATTCTGCGGCCCGGTACCAATCGGCCCGGTGGTTGGGGACCACTGGTCTAGACTACAGGCGGGCCAGTCTAGTACCCGCACTCTTTTACTATGAAGCCACGCTGTTGTAACACATGGCTTGGCATTGTCTTGCTGAAATAAGCAGGGGCGTCCATAACGTTACTTGGATTGCAACATGTTTACAGAAGTGTTCCTGAGCCCATGTGGTGATATCCTTTAAACACTGACGTCGGTTTTTGATGCAGTGCCGCCTGAGGGATCCAAGGTCACGGGCTTAGCCGCTTACTTGCAGTAATTTCTGCAGCTTCTCTGAACCTTTTGACGATATTAACTAGTAAAATCTCTAAATTCCTTGCAATAGCTCGTTGAGAAATGTTGTTCTTAAACTGTCGGACAATTTGCTCACCAATTTGTGTACAAAAAGGTGACCCTCGCCCCATCCTCGTTTGTGAATGACTGAGCATTTCATGGAAGCTGCTTTTATACCCAATTATGGTACACACCTGTTCCCAATTAGCCTGTGCACCTCCACCGGTTTTGGGGATTGTACAACAAAGATGGCGAAGTGGCTACGTTAATAAGAGAAAGGCATGAAAAGGGTCCGTAAAACATAATCTAGGCAAAATGTTGAAAGAAAGTATTTTAAATGTACAAAAAAAAAAAAATCATAATATGAGCCGTTTGAAGCAGGCCAAGAATCACAACATTAGCACTAGCAAAAGACCCCTCAGAGGCAGTCCAAGTCTACACAGTCCTGCCAATCAAGTAGCTAAAACTGAACCCGTTTACAGTTACGGTTTGTTTATTTTACTTCCTTTATTAAAGGGGAACATTATCAGCAGACCTATGTAAGCGTCAATATATACCTTGATGGTGCAGAAAAAAGACCATATGTTTTTTTAACCGATTTCCGAACTCTAAAAGGGTGAATTTGGCGATTTAAACGCCTTTAAATTGTTCGACCGTCGGAGCGATGACCTTTCACCCGTGACGTCACAACAGGAAGCAATCCGCCATTTTCTCAAACACATTACACACACCAAGTCAAAATCAGCTCTGTTATTTTCCGTTTTTGAATGTTTTCCGTACCTTGGAGACATCATGTCTCGTCGGTGTGTTGTCGGAGGGTGTAACAACACCAACAGACGGATTCAAGTTGACTTACGTGCTAATCAGACATATCAATGGTCACGGCATGCTAATCGATACAAACATGCTATTTAGGCTAGCTGTATGTACATATTGCATCATTATTCCTCATTTGTAGCTATATTTGCATTAAGCCTTTCCCTCCACCCACATTTAATGCCAAACAAACACATACCAATCGACGGATTCAAGTTGCACCAGTGGTCAAAAGATGCGAAAGTCCCTCGCACACTTTACCAATGATAGCGATGCTACGACAGAGATGGCACAGAGATGTTTGGATATCCTGCGGCACTCAAATCAGATGCATTCCCAACGATAAAGTCAACGAAATCCCAAAGGTGAGTTTTGTTGATGTTATTGACTTATGTGTTAATCAGACATATTTGCTCACGGCATGACTGCCAGCTAATTGATGCTAACATGCTATTTAGGCTAGCTGTATGTACATATTGCATCAGTATGCCTCATTTGTAGGTACATTTGCATTCAGCCTTTCCCTCCACCCAAATTTAATGCCAAACAAACACATACCAATCGACCTATTCAAGTTGCACCAATGGTCAAAAGATGCCAAAGTCCCTTGCACACTTTACCGACGATAGCGATGCTACGACAGAGATGGCACAGAGATGTTTGGATATCCTGCGACACTCAAAGCAGATGCATTTCCAACGATAAAGTCAACGAAATCACAAAGGTGAGTTTTGTTGATGTTATTGACTTACGTGCTAATCAGACATATTTGCTCACGGCATGACTGCCAGCAAATCGATGCTAACATGCTATTTAGGCTAGCTGTATGTACATATCACATCATTATGCCTCATTAGTAGCTATTTTGTATCCAGCCTTTCCCTCCTCCCACATTTAATGCCAAACAAACACATACAAATCGACGGATTCAAGTTGCACCAATGGTCAAAAGATGCCAAAGTCCCTCGCACACTTTACCGATGATAGCGATGCTACGACAGAGATGGCACAGAGATGTGTGGATATCCTGCGACACTCAAAGCAGATGCATTTCCAACGATAAAGTCAACGAAATCGCAAAGATGCGTTTTGTTGATGTTATTGACTTATGTGCTAATCAGACATATTTGCTCACGGCATGACTGCCAGCTAATCGATGCTAACATGCTATTTAGGCTAGCTGTATGTACATATTGCATCATTATGCCTCATTTGTAGCTATATTTGCATTTCATCCTTTCCCTCCACCCAAATTTAATGCCAAACAAACACATACCAAATCGACGGATTCAAGTTGCACCAGTGGTCAAAAGATGCGAAAGTCCCTCGCACACTTTACCGACGATAGCGATGCTACAACAGAGATGGCACAGGTGTGTTGTCGGAGGGTGTAACAACACAAACAGAGAAGGATTCAAGTTGCACCAATGGTCAAAAGATGCGAAAGTCCCTCGTTTGTTCTGCAGACTGTACCGACGACAGCTATGCTACGACAGAGATGGCAGGAATGTTTGGATATCCTGCGACACTCAAAGCAGATGAATTTCCAGCTATAAAGTCAACGAAATCACAAAGGTGAGTTTTGTCGATGTTATTGACTTACATGCTAATCAGACATATTTGCTCACGGCATGACTGCCAGCTAATCAATGCTAACATGCTATTTAGGCTAGCTGTATGTACATATTGCATCATTATGCCTCATTTGTAGCTATATTTGCATCTAGCCTTTCCCTCCACCAAAATTTAATGCCAAACAAACACATACCAATCGACCGATTCAAGTTGCACCAGTGGTCAAAATATGCCAAAGTCCCTTGCACACTTTATCGACGATAGCGATGCTATGACAGAGATGGCACAGAGATGTTTGGATATCCTGCGACACTCAAAGAAGATGCATTTCCAACGATAAAGTCAACGAAATCACAAAGGTGAGTTTTGTTGATGTTATTGACTTATGTGCTAATCAGACATATTTGCTCACGGCATGACTGCCAGCTAATCGATGCTAACATGCTATTTAGGCTAGCTGTATGTACATATTGCAACATTATGCCTCATTTGTAACTCCATTTGCATCCAGCCTTTCCCTCCACCCACATTTAATGCCAAACAAACACATACCAATCGACAGATTCAAGTTGCACCAGTGGTCAAAAGATGCCCAAGTCCCTCGCACACTTTACCGACGATAGCGATGCTACAACAGAGATGGCAGAGATGTGTTGTCGGAGGGTGTAACAACACAAACAGAGACAGATTCAAGTTGCACCAGTGGTCAAAAGATGCGAAAGTCCCTCGTTTGTTCTGCAGACTGTACCGACGACAGCTATGCTACGACAGAGATGGCAAGAATGTTTGGATATCCTGTGACACTCAAAGCAGATGAATTTCCAGCTATAAAGTCAACGAAATCACAAAGGTGAGTTTTGTTGATGTTATTGACTTAATTGCTAATCAGACATATTTGCTCACGGCATGACTGCCAGCTAATCGATGCTAACATGCTATTTAGGCTAGCTGTATGTACATATTGCATCATTATGCCTCATTTGTAGCTATATTTGCATCCAGCCTTTCCCTCCACCCACATTTAATGCCAAACAAACACATACCAATCGACGGATTCAAGTTGCACCAGTGGTCAAAAGATGCGGAAGTCCCTCGCACACTTTACCGACGATAGCGATGCTACGACAGAGATGGCAGAGAGATGTTTGGATATCCTGCGACACTCAAAGCAGATGCATTTCCAACGATAAAGTCAACGAAATCACAAAGATGCGTTTTGTTGATGTTATTGACTTATGTGCTCATCAGACATATTTGCTCACAGCATGGCTGCCAGCTAATCGATGCTAACATGCTATTTAGGCTAGCTGTATGTACATATTGCATCATTATGCCTCATTTGTAGCTATATTTGCATTTCATCCTTTCCCTCCACCCAAATTTAATGCCAAACAAACACATACCAATCGACCGATTCAAGTTGCACCAATGGTCAAAAGATGCGAAAGTCCCTCGCACACTTTACCGACGATAGCAATGCTACAACAGAGATGGCAGAGGTGTGTTGTCGGAGGGTGTAACAACACAAACAGAGAAGGATTCAAGTTGCACCAGTGGTCAAAAGATGCGAAAGTCCCTCGTTTGTTCTGCAGACAGTACCGACGACAGCTATGCTACGACAGAGATGGCAAGAATGTGTGGATATCCTGCGACACTCAAAGCAGATGCATTTCCAACGATAAAGTCAACGAAATCACAAAGGTGAGTTTTGTTGATGTTATTGACTTATTTGCTAATCAGACATATTTGCTCACGGCATGACTGCCAGCTAATCGATGCTAACATGCTATTTAGGCTAGCTGTATGTACATATTGCATCATTATGCATCATTTGTAGCTATATTTGCATCCAGCCTTTCCCTCCACCCACATTTAATGCCAAACAAACACATACCAATCGACCGATTCAAGTTGCACCAGTGGTCAAAAGATGCGAAAGTCCCTCGCACACTTTATCGACGATAGCGATGCTACGACAGAGATGGCACAGAGATGTTTGGATATCCTGCGACACTCAAAACAGATGCATTCCCAACGATAAAGTCAACGAAATCACAAAGATGAGTTTTGTTGATGTTATTGACTTATGTGCTAATCAGACATATTTGCTCACGGCATGACTGCCAGCTAATCGATGCTAGGATGCTATTTAGGCTAGTTGTATGTACATATTGCATCATTATGCCTCATTTGTAACTATATTTGCATCCAGCCTTTCCCTCTACCCAAATTTAATGCCAAACAAACACATACCAAATCGACGGATTCAAGTTGCACCAGTGGTCAAAAGATGCCAAAGTCCCTCGCACACTTTACCGACGATAGCGATGCTACGACAGAGATGGCACAGAGATGTTTGGATATCCTGCGACACTCAAAACAGATGCATTTCCAACGATAAAGTCAACGAAATCACAAAGGTGAGTTTTGTCGATGTTATTGACTTATGTGCTAATCAGACATATTTGCTCACGGCATGACTGCCAGCTAATCAATGCTAACATGCTATTTAGGCTAGCTGTATGTACATATTGCATCATTATGCCTCATTTGTAGCTATATTTGCATCCAGCCTTTCCCTCCAACCACATTTAATGCTAAACAAACACATACCAATCGACCGATTCAAGTTGCACCAGTGGTCAAAAGATGCGAAAGTCCCTTGCACACTTTACCGACGATAGCGATGCTACGACAGAGATGGCACAGAGATGTGTGGATATCCTGCGACACTCAAAGCAGATGCATTTCCAACGATAAAGTCAACGAAATCACAAAGGTGAGTTTTGTTGATGTTATTGACTTATGTGCTAATCAGACATATTTGCTCACGGCATGACTGACAGCTAATTGATGCTAACATGCTATTTAGGCTAGCTGTATGTACATCTTACATCATTATGCCTCATTTGTAGCTATATTTGCATTCAGCCTTTCCCTCCGCCCACATTTAATGCCAAACAAACACATGCCAATCGACCGATTCAAGTTGCACCAATGGTCAAAACATGCGAAAGTCCCTCGCACACTTTACCGACGATAGCGATGCTACAACAGAGATGGCAGAGATGTGTTGTCGGAGGGTGTAACAACACAAACAGAGACGGATTCAAGTTGCACCAGTGGTCAAAAGATGCGAAAGTCCCTCGTTTGTTCTGCAGACTGTACCGACGACAGCTATGCTACGACAGAGATGGCAAGAATGTTTGGATATCCTGTGACACTCAAAGCAGATGAATTACCAGCTATAAAGTCAACGAAATCACAAAGGTGAGTTTTGTTGATGTTATTGACTTATTTGCTAATCAGACATATTTGCTCACGGCATGACTGCCAGCTAATCGATGCTAACATGCTATTTAGGCTAGCTGTATGTACATATTGCATCATTATGCCTCATTTGTAACTATATTTGCATACAGCCTTTCCCTCCACCCACATTTAATGCCAAACAAACACATACCAAATCAACGGATTCAAGTTGCACCAGTGGTCAAAAGATGCGAAAGTTCCTCGCACACTTTACCGACGATAGCGATGCTACGACAGAGATGGCACAGAGATGTTTGGATATCCTGCGACACTCAAAGCAGATGCATTTCCAACGATAAAGTCAACGAAATCACAAAGGTGAGTTTTGTTGATGTTATTGACTTACGTGCTAATCAGACATATTTGCTCACGGCATGACTGCCAGCAAATCGATGCTAACATGCTATTTAGGTTAGCTGTATGTACATATTGCATCATTATGCCTCATTTGTAGCTATATTTGCATCCAGCCTTTCCCTCCAACCACATTTAATGCTAAACAAACACATACCAATCGACAGATTCAAGTTGCACCAGTGGTCAAAAGATGCGAAAGTCCCTTGCACACTTTACCGACGATAGCGATGCTACGACAGAGATGGCACAGAGATGTGTGGATATCCTGCGACACTCAAAGCAGATGCATTTCCAACAATAAAGTCAACGAAATCACAAAGGTGAGTTTTGTTGATGTTATTGACTTAAGTGCTAATCAGACATATTTACTCACGGCATGACTGCCAGCTAATCGATGCTAACATGCTATTTAGGCTAGCTGTATGTACATATTGCATCATTATGCCTCATTTGTAGCTATATTTGCATCCAGCCTTTCCCTCCACCTACATTTAATGCCAAACAAACACAGACCGATCGACGGATTCAAGTTGCACCAATGGTCAAAAGATGCGAAAGTCCCTCGCACACTTTACCGACGATAGCGATGCTACGACAGAGATGGCACAGAGATGTGTGGATATCCTGCGACACTCAAAGCAGATGCATTTCCAACAATAAAGTCAACGAAATCACAAAGGTGAGTTTTGTCGATGTTATTGACTTACATGCTAATCAGACATATTTGCTCACGGCATGACTGCCAGCTAATCGATGCTAACATGCTATTTAGGCTAGCTGTGTGTACATATTGCATCATTATGCCTCATTTGTAGCTATATTTGCATCCAGCCTTTCCCTCAACCCACATTTAATGCCAAACAAACACATACCAATCGACGGATTCAAGTTGCACCAATGGTCAAAAGATGGGAAAGTCCCTCGCACACTTTACCGACGATAGCGATGCTACGATAGAGATGGCACAGAGATGTTTGGATATCCTGCGACACTCAAAGCCAGGGGTAGGGAACCTATGGCTCTAGAGCCAGATGTGGCTCTTTTGATGACTGCATCTGGCTCTCGGATAAATCTGAGCTGACGTTGCTTAACACAATAAGTAATGAATAATTCCACGTGTAATCACAGTGTGAAAAATAATGTTCAAAATATAAAACATTCTCATGCATTTTTAATGCATCCATCCGTTTTCTACCGCACCTGTTCAAAAAGTTGCGTTAATGGTAAGAAGTTATTTATTTATTATTGGTTAGTGTGGGGTTTGGCCTCCTGGGGGTTCTTCAGAACCCTAAACACCGACATGAGAGCCTGTTTCAGGGTTATAATATTGTTTTATTGTTCAATAAGTCTCTCAGTTGCTTTCCAGCAATAGTATTTCCAGCCCCAACCCAGTCTCTCCTCCTGGCTGCTGCTTATAACAGAGCGACAGGTGATTAGATAACAAGGCCCAGGTGGGCCGTCTACGCAACTGTCGCTATAGGCCCGCAGGCCACGCCCCCTCCACAGTTAGCTTCAGAATAACAATGTTATTACAAAGAATAAGAGACCGATTATACTCTAGAAATGTTGGTCTTACTTAAAAATGCACGTGTTTAGTTGTGTTCAGTGTTAAAAAAAAAATTTCATGGCTCGTACGGAAGTATATCTTAAAATATTTGGCTTTTTGGCTCTGTCAGCCAAAAAGGTTCCCGACCCCTGCTCAAAGCAGATGCATTTCAAATGATAAAGTCAACGAAATCACAAAGGTGAGTTTTGTTGATGTTATTGACTTATGTGCTAATCAGACATATTTGGTCACGGCATGACTACCAGCTAATTGATGCTAACATGCTATTTAGGCTAGCTGTATGTACATATTACATTTGTAGTTATATTTGCATTCAGCCTTTCCCTCCACCCACATTGAATGCCAAACAAACACATACCAATCGTGGGTTAGAAGGCGATCGCCGAATTCAACCTTGCTTCCTCCCGTGTTTCTGTCTGTCGAGATATAGCTCAATAGCTTCAGTTTCTTCTTCAATTTCTTTTTCGCTATCTGCCTCCACACTCCAACCATCCGTTTCAATACATGCGTAATCTAGTAAACTAGTGACATAACGGGAAAATAGACGGGCAGCTATAACGATTGTTAAAATCAGGCACTTTAAAGCCGTTTTTCGGGATATTTTGTGATGGGTAAAATTTTGAAAAAAACTTCGAAAAAATAAAATAAGCCACTGGGAACTGAATTTTATTGGTTTTAACCCTTCTGAAATTGTGATAATGTTCCCCTTTAAATATAAGTCATCGTTAGCCAACCTATCTGGGTGAGGATAAGTTGTCAAGCATACACGGACTTGTTTGTGCTTGGTTCCGGCACCAAAATACCACCTTCTCCGCTTCTGTGACAAGACTGGCAGGAATCGTAGGTACGGAGAAATCCGTCAAGAGCCAATGACACATTTCAAAGCTTAATTGTCCAACGAGGTCCCCGGGCAACAGAGCGGCAGACGCAGGAATAAAGTCTCGTTGTCACCTGCTGCTGCCAGAAGCCGCTCTGTGTGTCGTAAGACGGGTAAAGAAAACAAAGACCACCAAGGATCCGCCGGTGCTCCGACCACAAACTGTCAAAACAGGCCCGCTGCGGAACAGCACAGGTGGTCTCGGGCCACGAGTAAACAGAACTCGGTCAATGAAAACTCCTTTACTGGACCTAAAAAAATCCAGTTTCACTAACCATACTGTAGAGGTTGCTGCAGCTTGGAGTCTTAGATCTACCCAGGTGGCATTGAACCTCCATTTTGTAATTTGCAGTTGTTATAATTGACAAGTGTGAGGAGAATAACAGGGCCAAGACACACAATAGTAACCACGGTCCAAAGAGCGGGTGGCCACAGGCTTTAAGAGACGTGAAAAGGCTGCCAGTTAATTAGCCACAGACCGCCTAGGAGACTACCTGGAGGGTCGGAACTAGCATCGTTTAGCCGTTCTGGTGCCAGGTTTTTAAAAAAAAATTGGTAAAAACAGAGGTGGCGGGTGATTAAGTCGTGGAGCAGGTGACCTTTCACCTGTGGTCATGGCTGTGATGTCGTAGCTGCATCCTGGTAACAGTTCAGCCTAAACCTGGGGTGTCCGAACTCTTTCCACGTTTTGATATTTTTCATTTTCAAACCATGACAAAATAGATGTGTTTTTAAAATGTATTTTACCTTTAGGGATCCCGGGGACCATAAAGGGTCTCAGTTATTAAAATGTTAAAAATAAGTCACATTTGTATTATTGTTCTTCATTTAACGCTTACAGTAAATTTCTATATCAACTTTATAAAAGGAAAAAAAGGTTTTATGGCTTTTCTGTCTAAAACATGGTTGTCAAACTCTTGCCCGCGCCGCTGTTTATCAATCAATCAATGTTTATTTATATAGCCCCAAATCACAAATGTCTCAAAGGACTGCACAAATCATTACGACTACAACATCCTCGGAAGAACCCACAAAAGGGCAAGGAAAACTCACACCCAGTGGGCAGGGAGAATTCACATCCAGTGGGACGCCAGTGACAATGCTGACTATGAGAAACCTTGGAGAGGACCTCAGATGTGGGCAACCCCCCCCCTCTAGGGGACCGAAAGCAATGGATGTCGAGCGGGTCTAACATGATACTGTGAAAGTTCAATCCATAGTGGCTCCAAGACAGCAGCGAGAGTCCCGTCCACAGGAAACCATCTCAAGCGGATCAGCAGCGTAGAGATGTCCCCAACCGATACAGGCGAGCGGTCCATCCTGGGTCCCGACGAGCGGTCCATCCTGGGTCTCGACTCTGGACAGCCAGGACTTCATCCATGGTCATCGGACCGGACCTCCTCCACAAGGGAGGGGGGGGACACAGGAGAAAGAAAAGAAGCGGCAGATCAACTGGTCTAAAAAGGAGGTCTATTTAAAGGCTAGAGTATACAGATGAGTTTTAAGGTGAGACTTAAATGCTTCTACTGAGGTAGCATCTCGAACTGTTACCGGGAGGGCATTCCAGAGTACTGGAGCCCGAACGGAAAACGCTCTATAGCCCGCAGACTTTTTTTGAGCTCTAGGAATCACTAATAAGCCGGAGTCTTTTGAACGCAGATTTCTTGCCGGGACATATGGTACAATACAATCGGCAAGATAGGATGGAGCTAGACCGTGTAGTATTTTATACGTAAGTAGTAAAACCTTAAAGTCACATCTTAAGTGCACTGCAAATTTCATTTGGCCCTTGAGGCGGCATGGCGTAGTGCAGGGGTGCCCACACTTTTTCTGCAGGCGAGCTACTTTTCAATTGACCAACTCGAGGGGATCTACCTCATTTATATATATCATTTATATTTATTTATTTATGAAAGAGACATTTTTGTAAACAAGTTAAATGTGTTTAATGATAATACAAGCATGTGTAACACATATAGATGTCTTTCTTTCACAAAGACAAGAATATAAGTTGGTGTATTACCTGATTCTGATGACTTGCATTGATTGGAATCAGACAGTAATGATGATAACGCCCACATTTTCAAATGGAGGAGAAAAAAGTATTCCTTTCTGTACAATACCACATGAAAGTGGTTGGTTTTTGGCATCTAATTCATCCAGCTTCCATACACTTTACAAGAAAAACATTGGCGGCAAATTCCGTAGCTTGCTTGATTGACATTCACGGCACCCGAGGGTCTTGTGAGATGACGCTGGCTGCTGCCTGTTCATTATTATGAAAAAATGACAGAGAGGAAGGCGAGAAACACTTTTTATTTCAACAGACTTTCGCGCCGTCCCTTCCGTCAAAACTCTAAAGGCCGACTGCACATTTCCTATCTTCACAATAAAAGCCCTGCTTCATGTTGCCTGCGCTAACAAAATAAGAGTCTCGGAATGCTTCCGATTTTCCCGGGAGACTCCCGAAGTTTAGTGTCCTTCCCGAAAATCTCCCTGGGCAACCATTCTCCCGGTTTCCACCCGGACAACAATATTTGGAGCGTGCCTTAAAGGCACTGTCCTCTACAACATGTCGTCACGTCCTCTTTTCCTCCATATAAACAGCGTGCTGGCCAAGTCACATAATATACGCGGCTTTCACACACACATACTTGGTCAACAGCCATACAGGTCACACTGAGGGGTGACTGTATAAACATCTTTAACATTGTTACAAATATGCGCCACACTGTGAACCCACACCAAACAAGAAAAACACATTTCAGGAGAACACCCGCACCGTAACACAACATAAACACAACAGAACAAGCAGAACCCCTTGCAGCACTAACTAACGGAACGCTACAATATACACCCCGCCCGCTACCACCAAACCCCGCCCACCTCATTTTTATTTTATTTTCGAATGTATTAGCCTGTGGAAAAAGTTAATGTTGATATTTACCTCAGAAAACTGCAAATAGAAAATAGGCAATCATTTTTTCAATACAATTTTATTTAATATACCACTGATGGTTTTTTTGTTTGTTTTTTGAAAGTCGATTTTGCACTATTAAGTTATATAAGCTCTGCCTGTTGCATGGGAGGAAGCCCGAGTACCCGGAGGGAACCCACGCATTCACGGGGAGAACATGCAAACTCCACACAGAAAGATCCCGAGCCCGGGATTGAACCCAGGAATACTCAGGACCTTTGCATTGTGAGGCAGACGCACTAACCCCTGTTCCACCATGCTGCCCTATTTAAGCCTTGCTGTTTCAATATTCAATGCAAAACTTGTTTGGGTCCCTATTAAAAGCTTAATTTGTTCAACCTTGGCCCGCGGCTTTGTTCAGTTTTAAATTTTGGCCCACTCTGTATTTGAGTTTGACACCCCTGCTCTAAAACATCTTTGTTTTTTTAACAGTAAAACTGAAATATGCAGTATTTAGTCATTAG
>NC_084635.1:5839534-5879534 GCF_033978795.1 Nerophis ophidion
GCCTTTAGCAAACGAAACCGGTGTTTCTTTGTTTGTTGTGAAGCTTTAACACAGAGCGGTCAAGCGAACATGTTTTTCTACATCAACCAGCAAGTTTTTGGATGGGCAAATTGTGATATTAAGTCGGCTCATACCGGAGATTTGAGTGGATTATGCGACCTCCTCCTCTAGCAGTCAAAAAGGCAGCTGTGATCTTGGCTCCTCCATTGGCTTCTCTGAGAGACACTGGCGATCAACGCAGTCTTCCGACTTTCAGGTATGACTTTAAAATCTCACTAAAACACGTATTAGTGCGTCTGCCTCACAATACGAAGGTCCTGCAGTCCTGGGTTCAAATCCAGGCTCAGGATCTTTCTGTGTGGAGTTTGCATGTTCTCCCCGTGAATGCGTGGGTTCCCTCCGGGTACTCCGGCTTCCTCCCACCTCCAAAGACATGCACCTGGGGATAGGTTGATTGGCAACACTAAATTGGCCCTAGTGTGTGAATGTGAGTGTGAATGTTGTCTGTATATCTCTGTTGGCCCGTGAATGAGGTGGCGACTTGTCCAGGGTGTAACCCGTCTTCCGCCCGATTGTAGCTGAGATAGGCGCCAGTGCCCCCCGCGACCCCGAAAGGGAATAAGCGGTAGAAAATGGATAACACAATAAGCATAAGGGATTTTCCAGAATTATCCTAGTAAATGTGTCTAATAACATCTGAATCGCTCACACTGCTGTTGCCTGGAGCCATCGCCTTTTCTTTTTTTTCTTTTCTTTTTTTTAGTGCTTCACTCTAACTTTCCTCATCCACAAATCTTTCATCCTCGCTCAAATTAATGGGGAACTCGTCGCTTTCTCGGGGCAAATTGCATTTGCTGCCGGTGGCTATGATTGCAAACAATGTGAGGATGTGAGGAGCTCTACAACCGGTGATGTCACGCCCACATCGTCTGCTACTTCCGGTACAGGCAAGGCTTTTTTATTAGCGACCAAAAGTTGCAAACTTTATCGTCGATGTTCTCTACTAAATCTTTTCAGCAAAAATATGGCAATATCGCAAAATAATCAAGTATGACACATAGAATGGACCTGCTATCCCCGTTTGAATAAGAAAATCTCATTTTAGTAGGCCTTTAATGTTCATTATTTACTTCAAGTTATTACAGTATGTCTTTGGCCAAAGAGGGCGCATTTCAATTTCTTACACACACTTGTTATTTCATATGTTGGCCAGAGGGGGAGCACTTAACATTATAACACACACTTATTTTATATGTGGACCAGAGGGGGAGCACTTTTAAAACTGACCCACAGTCAATTTGATAAAAATCCCCCCTTTTAGGACCACACTAATTTTGATACATTTCACGATTAGATGCAATGGTTTTCCGTAATGGGATCATGATTTTGGTCCTAATTTGTTCACTGGAAGGTACATTTCGGCAAAATGATGACAAATGTCATAATTGTACTAAAAAAATTTCACTCTTTTTCAAAAACAATTAAAATATTGGCAATATTGTGAAAAAAGCCAGAATTTTTTATGAAAAATTTTGCCATTTTGCATTAAAATGTAATAATTTTACATAAAAAAGTAATAATTTTATAAGAAAATATATAGCGACTTTTCCAGGGTGTACACCGCCTTCCGCCCGAATGCAGCAGAGATAGGCTCCAGCGACCTGCCGTGACCCCGAAAGAGACAAGTGGTAGAAAATGGACAAAAGGACGGTTATTGCAATATTACAGAAACAGAAATATTAGAAATTGTTCCCAATTTTATGAGAACATAGTCGACACATTGTGAGAAAAATACTGTTTTTAGTTTTTAATTTTTCAAATATTTAGTTTGTAATTGGTTTTTAATCGTCATTATTTACTTCAAGTTATTGCAGTATGTCTCTATATACACATCTACATTTTATTTATTTTTATTCATTTTGGCCAAAAGGGGCGCATTTCAATTTCTTACACACACTTGTTATTTCATATGTTGAACAAAGGGGGAGCACTTTTAAAACTGACCCACATTCAATTTGAAAAATCCCCCCCTTTGGGACCACACCAATTTTGATAAATTTCCCTATTAGCTGCGATAGTTTTCCGTATAGGGATCATAATTTCGGTCTTAACTTGTTCACTTGTCCTCATATGGAAGGTACTTTTCGGCAAAAAATGACAAAAGTCATAATTTTACCCCAAAAAATTTCACTATTTTTCAAGAAAAACTATAATATTGGCAATATTGTGGAAAAAGTAAAAATTTTGTATGACAAATGTCACCATTTTGCATAAAAAAGTAATAATTTTACATTAATGTGAAAATATCTGCAATGAGGTGGCGACTTGTCTAGGGTGTACACCGCCTTCCGCCCGAATGCAGCTGAGATAGGCTCCAGCGAACCCCATAGACCCCGAAAGGGTCAAGCGGTAGAAAATGGATGGATGGATATTGCAATATTACAGAAACAGAAATATTAGAAATTGTTCCCAATTTTATGGGAACAATGTCGACACATTTATTTATTTTTAAGATACTTTGTTTGTAATTGGCTTTTAATCGTACTTATTTACTTCAAGTTATTACAGTACATCTTTATATAGATATAGTTTTTTTATTTTATTAATTTTGGCCAAAGGGGGCGCATTTTCAATTTCTTACACACTTGTTATTTCATATGTTGACCAGAAATGGGAGCACTTTTAAAACCGACACAATCAATTTCAAAAATCCCTCCTTTTTGGGACCACCCTCATTTTGATAGATATCACCACCAGGGGTGCAATGGTTTTCCGTATATGGATCATAATTTCGGTCTTAACTTGTTCACTTGTCCTCATATGGAAGGTAGTTTTCAGCAAAATCATGACAAAAGTCATAATTTTCCCCAAAAAAGGTCACTATTTTTCAAGAACAACTAAAATATTGGCCAAATTGTGAAAAAAGTCAAAATTTTATATGACAAATGTCATTTTGTAATAATTTTACATTAAAAAAGTAATGATTTTATGAGAAATATCTGCGATGAGGTGGCGACTTGTCCAAGGTGTACACCGCCTTCCGCCCGAATGCAGCTGAGATATTCTCCAGCGAGCCCCATAGACCCCAAAAGGGACAAGCGGTAGAAATGGATGGATGGATATTGCAATATTACAGAAACAGAAATATTACAAATTGTTCCCAATTTTATGGGAACAAAGTTAACACATTGTGAGAAAAAGACTGTTTTTAGTTATTTATTTATTTTTTAAATATTTTGTTTGTAATTGGTTTTTAATCGTCATTATTTACTTCAAGTTATTACAGTATGTCTCTAAATACACATCTACATTTTATTTATTTTTATTAATTTTGGCCAAAAGGGGCGCATTTCAATTTCTTACACACACTTGTTATTTCATACGTTGACCAAATGGGGAGCACTTTTAAAACTGACCCACATTCAATTTGAAAAATCCCCCCTTTTAGGACCACACCAATTTTGATAAATTTCACTATTAGATGCAATGGTTTTCCGTACAGGGATCATGATTTCGGTCCTATCTTTTTCACTGGTCCCGATATGGAAGGTACTTTTCGGCAAAATTATGACAAAAGTCATAATTTTACCCCAAAAATGTTACTATTTTTCAAGAACAACTAAAATATTGGCCAAATTGTGAAAAAAGTCAAAATTTTATATGACAAATGTCGTCATTTTGTAATAATTTCACATTAAAAAAGTAATGATTATGAGAAAATATCTGCAATGTGTTAGCGACTTGTCCAGGGTGTACACCGCCTTCCGCCCGAATGCAGCTGAGATAGGCTCCAGCGAGCCCCATAGACCCCGAAAGGGTCAAGCGGTAGAAAATGGATGGATGGATATTGCAATATTACAGAAACAGAAATATTAGAAATTGTTCCCAATTTTATGGGAACAATGTCGACACATTTATTCATTTTTAAAATACTTTGTTTGTAATTGGCTTTTAATCGTCATTATTTACTTCAAGTTATTACAGTACATCTTTATATAGATATAGTTTTTTTATTTTATTAATTTTGACCAAAGGGGGCGCATTTTCAATTTCTTACACACTTGTTATTTCATATGTTGACCAGAAATGGGAGCACTTTTAAAACCGACAATCAATTTAAAAAATCCCTCCTTTTTGGCACCACCCTCATTTTGATAGATATCACCACCAGGGGTGCGATTGAGTCATTCTCTATTAGATGCAATTGTTTTCCGTATAGGGATCATAATTTCGGTCTTAACTTGTTCACTTGTCCTCATATGGAAGGTAGTTTTCAGCAAAATCATGACAAAAGTCATAATTTTCCCCAAAAATGTCACTATTTTTCAAGAACAAACAAAATATTGGCCAAATTGTGAAAAAAGTCAAAATTTTATATGACAAATGTCGTCATTTTGTAATAATTTCACATTAAAAAAGTAATGATTATGAGAAAATATCTGCAATGAGTTAGCGACTTGTCCAGGGTGTACCCCGCCTTCCGCCCGAATGCAGCTGAGATAGGCTCCAGCGAGCCCCATAGACCCCGAACGGGACAAGCGGTAGAAAATGGATGGATGGATATTGCAATATAACAGAATTATTAGAAATTGTTCCCAATTTTGTGGGAACAATGTCGACACATTGTGAGAAAAAGAGTTTTTATTTATTTATTTTTAAAATATTTTGTTTGTAATTGGTTTTTAATCATCTATATTTACTTCAAGTTATTACAGTACATCTTTATATAGATATAGTTTTTTTATTTTATTAATTTTGGCCAAAGGAGGCGCATTTCAATTTCTTACACACTTGTTATTTCATATGTTGACCAGAAATGGGAGCACTTTTAAAACCAACACAATCAATTTCAGAAATCCCTCCTTTTTGGCACCACCCTCATTTTGATAGATGTCACCACCAGGGGTGAAATTGAGTCATTCTCTATTAGATGCAATGGTTTTCCGTATAGGGACCATGATTTCGGTCATAACTTGTTCACTGGTCCCCATATGGAAGGTAGTTTTCGGCAAAATTATGACAAAAGTCATAATTTTACCCAAAAAATGTCACTATTTTTCAGGAACAACTAAAATATTGGCAATATTGTGAAAAAAGCAAAAATGTTACACGACAAATGTCGCCATTTTGCATAAAAAAGAAATAATTTTACATTAATGTGAAAATATCTGCAATGAGGTGGCGACTTGTCTAGGGTGTACACCGCCTTCCGCCCGAATGCAGCTGAGATAGGCTCCAGCGAGCCCCATAGACCCCGAACGGGACAAGCGGTAGAAATGGATGGATGGATATTGCAATATTACAGAAACAGAAATATTACAAATTGTTCCCAATTTTATGGGAACAAAGTCAACACAATGTGAGAAAAAGACTGTTTTTAGTTATTTATTTATTTTTTAAATATTTTGTTTGTAATTGGTTTTTAATCGTCATTATTTACTTCAAGTTATTACAGTATGTCTCTATATACACATCTACATTTTATTTATTTTTATTAATTTTGGCCAGAAGGGGCGCATTTCAATTTCTTACACACACTTGTTATTTCATACGTTGACCAAATGGGGAGCACTTTTAAAACTGACCCACATTCAATTTGAAAAATCCCCCCCTTTGGGACCACACCAATTTTGATAAATTTCACTATTAGCTGCGATGGTTTTCCGTATAGGGATCATGATTTCGGTCTTAACTTGTTCACTGGTTCTCATTTGGAAGGTTCTTTTCGGCAAAATTATGACAAAAGTCATAATTTTACCCAAAAAACGTCACTATTTTTCAAGAACAACTAAAATATTGGCAATATTGTGAAAAAAGTAAAAATGTTATATGACAAATGTCGCCATTTGAAAAAAGTAATAATTTTACATTAAAAAAAGTAATGATTATGAGAAAATATCTGCAATGAGGTGGCGACTTGTCCAGGGTGTACACCGCCTTCCACCTGAATGCAGCTGAGATAGGCTCCAGCGAGCCCCATAGACCCCGAACGGGACAAGCAGTATAAAATGGATGGATGGATATTGCAATACTACAGAGAAAGAAATATTAGAAATTGTTCCCAACTTTATGGGAACAATGTCGACACATTGTGAGAAAAAGACTGTTTTTATTTATTTATTTTTAAAATATTTTGTTTGTAATTGGTTTTTAATCATCTATATTTACTTCAAGTTATTACAGTACATCTTTATATATATATAGTTTTTTTATTTTATTAATTTTGGCCAAAGGGGGCGCATTTCAATTTCTTACACACTTGTTATTTCATATGTTGACCAGAAATGGGAGCACTTTTAAAACCAACACAATCAATTTCAAAAATCTCTCCTTTTTGGCACCACCCTCATTTTGATAGATATCACCACCAGGGGTGCAATTGAGTCATTCTCTATTAGATGCAATGGTTTTCCGTATAGGGACCACGTTTTCTGTCTTAACTTGTTCAGCGGTCCTCATATGGACAGAACTTGTCGTTGTTGATGTCTCAAGAAGGGTAGAAATACAACACACACACACACACACACACATTACCCATCGCTGGCCAGCCGTCTCTGAACTGAGTTGAAAGATAACACTGACTTGGCCAGAGATGAGAGACCGGCTGCCGGAGCAGTCATTCGGGCTGGCACGGTAAGGGGGAGGGGAGAGCACGACACAATGAGACAAATACAGATAATTATAATAAGAAGCTAAAATATTCATGAAGAGTAAAACAATGGTAATATTTGTCCGTATCCCACAGGCAAACTGGAACCGTGACACAATGGTCAGTGTTCTTTCTCAAGGGTTAAACTACAAACAAATGGCATGCATATGTATTTCTGTGGAATATCCTTTAAAATAGTGACCACTCATTAGCAAAAAATTTTTAAAACAGTGATCCCCAACCACCGGGCCGCAGAATAATTTTTTATTCATTTTTATTTAAAAAAAAAAAAAAATACATTTTTATTTTGTTTTATTAAATCAACATAAAAAACACTATATACACTTACAATTAGTGCACCAACCACAAAAAACTCCCTTTATCCTGACAAAGAAAAAGTAAAATAAAATAAAAAAATACGAGAGGAAGAAAGTGCGAATCTGGTAACTAATGGAGGAAGAACTAATTCCTAATAAAAACAGCAGAGGGTCCATCGTCTGGCGGTGGTGTGGCTTCAAGCGGGAAGATGTCGAACAGACAACCGTAATATGTCAAGTATGCGGCAAAAGCGTTACTTAGCACTACTAAGCAGCCAGCACCGAGGTGTTCCATTTCAAGATCAACACCATATAAAAAAATAGTCAACAACAGACGGAGATAACGTCCGCAGGAATCGACCACACAGCGAAGGACATAGACTTTGATTTCCTATCATGCAGCTCATTTTTATTTGACAGTTATTAAAATATCTTGTGTGACATCATGCACAAAAGTGCATTTGTTTTAAACTATTATAGTGGTGTTCTGTAGAAAAAGGGAACATTAGTGTTTTGATGTGTCATCTTAGTGACATCATGCACAAAAAGTGCACTTAGAGCTTGTTTTAAAATGTCTCTGACAATCTTGCACTTTCGGTTTTGAAAGTGGCACAAACATGAATGTTTGTGTCACTGCTTAATAACTGTTTAATAAATACAGTTTTGGTAAATTGACTTAGTTGTGATTTCCGTCTCTGCATTAAAGTTTAAAATCAGCATATTTTAATGCTGTCAGGCCATCTATGCACCTGTCGCTGATTTTGAGGCCGGTCCTGGCAACTCCCTGCTTCGCTGCAGGCCCGCAGGCCACGCTCCCTCCACAGTTAGCTTCAGAATAACAATGTTATGACAAAGAATAAGAGACCTATTATACTCTAGAAATGTTGGTCTTACTTAAAAATGCACACGTTTTGTTGTGTTCAGTGTTAAAAAACAACAACTATATGGCTCTTACGGAAATACATTTTAAAATATTTGGATTCTTGGCTCTCTCAGCCAAAAAGGTTCCCGACCCCTGTGCTAGAGAATAGGACAAGGACTGCGATGAGTTGGCGACTTATCCAGGGTGTACCCCGCCTCCCGCCCGATTTTAGCTGAGATAGGCACCAGAGCCCCCCGCGACCCCAAAGGGGATAAACGGTAGAAAATGGATGGATGGAATAGTGAAGTGAAGTGAATTATATTTATATAGCGCTTTTCTCAAGTGACTCAAACCGCTTTACATAGTGACACCCAATATCTAAGTTACATTTAAACCAGTGTGGGTGGCACTGGGAGCCGATGGGTAAAGTGTCTTGCCCAAGGACACAACGGCAGTAACTAGGATGGCACAAGCGGGAATCGAACCTGCAACCCTCAAGTTGCTGGCACGGCCACTCTACCAACCGAGCTATGCCGCCCCAAGGATGGACAATTCAACCCTTAACTCAACAATGAGTAGATGAGTGTTATGTGTGTGTATATGTGTAAATAAATGAACACTGAAATTCAAGTATTTCTTTTATGTATATACATATATATACATAACTGTGTAACTGTCAACTGGAGACTTCCGGTTCCGGGTCAACGTGAATGACTGCTCGCTGACTGCTCTTGTTGCAAAAAAGCTAAGTATCGTTCTATCTGTGTGATTTTAACTGTTTTGCAGCTTTATTTACAACTTATCGAACATATTTAATAGTTCAATTTAACTTGCAAATCACCCGATCTCTGTCTCACCACTTCGCCCTCAGCTAGCTAGCTGCTAAGCTAACGAGGCTAGCGGAGAAAGGCAGCGCCGGTCTGAAGGAAGCTACTCCCCCGCCACCGTGACCACCACTTCCCGAAGACAGCTGGCACTCCACTCGGCGACGGAAAGTTTCTGTGAGTATGGCTTCCTGCGCTTCGTGCACTTTACTCATGGATAGGTTGGCTTTGCTAGAGAGCCGTGTCCGCCAGTTAGAGCAGTGTAATTTCGTAACTTTAGATGTTGCGGACACATCTGCTAGCGTTAGCTGTAGCGAGCTAACTAGCCCAGCTTGTAGCAGCCCTAAGCGGCCTACAAGCTACGGTGTACCGGTTGAGACGCATAATAGATTTAGCCCTTTAGCTAGTCCTACACCCCAGTCTACCGGGCACCACACTTTAGTTATAGGGGACTCCATCACCCGAAACATAAAGCTTAGCAAACCAGCCACAATTAAGTGTATTCCCGGGGGCAGAGCACCTGACATTGAAGCTAATCTTAGGGAGCTAACTCGCAACAGGTCTAGTAAGCACGTACGGCAGGCTAACCGCACCACTAGTTATGCGAATATAGTAATACACGTTGGCTCCAATGACGTTAGGATGAGACAATCAGAGATTACAAAGAGAAACATAGCCAGGGCTTGTAATCTCGCCAGAAAGATGTCCAGGCATCGAGTAATTGTCTCTGGCCCCCTGCCTGGGAGAGGCAATGATGAGAGATATAGCAGATTAGTCTCTCTTAACAGGTGGCTGGATAGCTTCTGCAGACAACAGGGATTTACGTTTATTGATAATTGGCCCTCTTTCTGGGGCAAACCTGGCTTGCTGAGGAGAGACGGCCTTCACCCTAACCAGGAAGGCGCTATCCTCTTGTCTCGGAACATAGACTTCGCATTGAGCCACATTTGACTAACTGCACTAGAGCAAGCCCGGTCACAGGCAATTACAGAGCCTGCTAGCCTGGGTATGGAGTCAGTTAAGTTAGAACTAGCCAGCGCCAGGCTGGATGATCCCTGTACACATAGCAATTTTCGTAGAATAATACACAACTCACAAAATGTTTTTTCTACTGTGTCTATGACTTCGTCAGAGTTAGACATGCGTTCTACTGAGGTGGCAAATTATGATGCGTTCAGTTTATCGCAGCGCCAAGTAGATAATCTAAAAATTCCCGTCATATCAATTCCTAGATATGGTCGTAATTATTTTAAGTACACTGCGCATAATAAACGCAACATTATTAATAAATGGCCCTAGTGTGTGAATGTGAGTGTGAATGTTGTCTGTCTATCTGTGTTGGCCCTGCGATGAGGTGGCGACTTGTCCAGGGTGTACCCTGCCTTCCGCCCGATTGTAGCTGAGATAGGCGCCAGCGCCCCCCGCGACCCCAAAAGGGAATAAGCGGTAGAAAATGGATGGATGGATTATTAATATTGCTACTACGGATAATTTTATCAACAACTCCTTAAAACAGCCCACTACCTATAATATGGGCTTTCTAAACCTCAGATCTTTGTCTCCCAAAACGTTATTAGTCAATGAGGTCATTAGAGACAACAACCTTAACGTCATCGGTCTTAGCGAAACCTGGCTTAAACCAGACGACTTTTTTGCGATAAATGAGGCATCCCCTCCTAACTATACGAATGCGCATATTGCCCGTCACCTCAAAAGGGGAGGGGGTGTCGCACTAATATACAACGAAAACTTTAACTTTAGTCCTAACTTAAATAATAAATATAAATCGTTTGAGGTGCTTTCTATGAAGTCTGCCACACCTCTGCCTCTGTGCCTGGCCGTTATCTACCGCCCCCCAGGGCCCTATTCGGACTTTATTAGTGAATTCTCAGAGTTTGTTGCTGATCTAGTGACGCACGCCGATAATATAATTATAATGGGGGACTTTAATATCCATATGAATACCCCATTGGACCCACCGTGCGTGGCGCTCCAGACTATAATTGATAGCTGTGGTCTTACACAAATAATAAATGAACCGACGCATCGCAGCGGTAATACGATAGACCTAGTGCTTGTCAGAGGTATCACCGTCTCAAAAGTTACGATACTCCCGTATACTAAAGTAATGTCCGATCATTACCTTATAAAATTCGAAGTTCAGACTCATGTTCGGCAAGCTAATAATAATAATAACTGCTATAGCAGCCGCAACATTAATGCTGCCACAACGACGACTCTTGCGGACCTACTGCCCTCGGTAATGGCACCGTTCCCAAAGTATGTGGGCTCTATTGATAACCTCACTAACAACTTTAACAACGCCCTGCGCGAAACCATTGATAGTATAGCACCGCTGAAGTTAAAAAAGGCTCCAAAAAGGCGTACGCCATGGTTTACTGAAGAAACTAGAGCTCAGAAATTATTATTTAGAAAGCTGGAACGCAAATGGCGCACGACTAAACTTGAGGTGCACCATCAAGCATGGAGTGATAGTTTAATAACTTATAAACGCATGCTTACCTTAGCTAAAACTAATTATTACTCAAATCTCATCCGCATTAATAAAAACGATCCAAAATTTTTGTTTAGTACAGTAGCATCGCTAACCCAACAAGGGACTCCTTCCAGTAGCTCCACCCATTCGGCAGATGACTTTATGAAGTTCTTTAATAAGAAAATTGAACTTATTAGAAAGGAGATTAAAGACAATGCGTCCCAGCTACAACGGGGTTATAGTAACACAGATACGATTGTATATACGGCGGATACTGCAAATATCCAAAATAGTTTCTCTCGTTTTGATGAAATAACATTAGAAGGATTGTTACAACGTGTAAATGGAATAAAACAAACAACATGTTTACTTGACCCACTTCCTGGGAAACTTATCAAGGAACTTTTTGTATTATTAGGTCCATCAGTGCTAAATATTATAAACTTATCACTTTCCTCGGGCACTGTTCCCGTTGCATTCAAAAAAGCGGTTATTCATCCTCTCCTTAAAAGACCTAACCTCGATCCAGACCTCATGGTAAACTACCGACCGGTGTCTCACCTTCCCTTTATTTCGAAAATCCTCGAAAAAATTGTTGCAGAGCAGCTAAATGAGCACTTAGCGTTTAACAATATGTGAAACCTTTCAATCCGGTTTCAGGGCAAATCACTCGACTGAGACAGCCCTCGCAAAACTGACTAATGATCTATTGCTAACGATGGACTCTGATGCGTCATCTATGTTGCTGCTCCTCGATCTTAGCGCTGCTTTCGATACCGTCGATCATAATATTTTATTAGAGCGTATCAAAATACGAATTGGTATTTCAGACTCAGCCCTGTCATGGTTTTAACTCTTATCTTACTGATAGGATGCAGTGCGTCTCCTATAACAGTGTGACCTCGGACTATGTTAAGGTAACGTGTGGAGTTCCCCAGGGTTCGGTCCTTGGCCCTGTACTCTTCAGCATCTACATGCTGCCGCTAGGTGACGTCATACGCAAATACGGTATTAGCTTTCACTGTTATGCTGATGACACCCAACTTTACATGCCCCTAAAGCTGACCAACACGCCGGACTGTAGTCAGTTGGAAGCGTGTCTTAATGAAATTAAACAATGGATGTCCGCTAACTTTTTGCAACACAACGCCAAAAAAACGGAAATGCTGATTATCGGTCCTGCTAGACACCGACCTCTATTTAATAATACAACTTTAACATTTGACAACCAAATAATAAAACAAGGTGACTCTGTAAAAAATCTGGGTATTATCTTCGACCCAACTCTCTCCTTTGAGTCACACATTAAAAGCGTTACTAAAACGGCCTTCTTTCATCTCCGTAATATCGCTAAAATTCGCTCCATTTTGTCCACTAAAGACGCCGAGATCATTATCCATGCGTTTGTTACGTCTCGTCTCGATTACTGTAACGTATTATTTTCGGGTCTCCCAATGTCTAGCATTAAAAGATTACAGTTGGTACAAAATGCGGCTGCTAGACTTTTGACAAGAACAAGAAAGTTTGATCATATTACGCCTGTACTGGCTCACCTGCACTGGCTTCCTGTGCACTTAAGATGTGACTTTAAGGTTTTACTACTTACGTATAAAATACTACACGGTCTAGCTCCAGCCTATCTTGCCGATTGTATTGTACCGTATGTCCCGGCAAGAAATCTGCGTTCAAAAGACTCCGGCTTATTAGTGATTCCTAGAGCTCAAAAAAAGTCTGCGGGCTATAGAGCGTTTTCCGTTCGGGCTCCAGTACTCTGGAATGCCCTCCCGGTAACAGTTCGAGATGCTACCTCAGTAGAAGCATTTAAGTCTCATCTTAAAACTCATCTGTATACTCTAGCCTTTAAATAGACCTTTTTAGACCAGTTGATCTGCCGCTTCTTTTCTTTCTCCTATGTCCCCCCCTCCCTTGTGGAAGGGGTCCGGTCCGATGACCATGGATGAAGTACTGACTGTCCAGAGTCGAGACCCAGGATGGACCGCTCGTCGGGACCCAGGATGGACCGCTCGCCTGTATCGGTTGGGGACATCTCTACGCTGCTGATCCGCTTGAGATGGTTTCCTGTGGACGGGACTCTCACTGCTGTCTTGGAGCCACTATGGATTGAACTTTCACAGTATCATGTTAGACCCGCTCGACATCCATTGCTTTCGGTCCCCTAGAGGGGGGGGGTTGCCCACATCTGAGGTCCTCTCCAAGGTTTCTCATAGTCAGCATTGTCGCTGGCGTCCCACTGAATGTGAATTCTCCCTGCCCACTGGGTGTGAGTTTTCCTTGCCCTTTTGTGGGTTCTTCCGAGGATGTTGTAGTCGTAATGATTTGTGCAGTCCTTTGAGACATTTGTGATTTGGGGCTATATAAATAAACATTGATTGATTGATTGATATATGAAATACATGACTCTTAACCACGCCCCCACCCATGCCCCGCCCCCAATCACTTGAACCATCACCTGACGGATGTCACTTTGCATCAAAAATATCAAAAATGTGTGGTGGAGGAAGTCCCTCGTTTGATGGCGGTGTCAGTGGGTCCTGGTCACAGAACCATGAAGGGGTTAAAGAGGGAGAGGGGCGAGCCTGTCATACTACATTTTATTTTCCGCGACTGTCAGCCTTTTGTGACGACTCTGGCCTTCTCACACTGTACTTATGCGGCTTTGCGACTCAACGTGTGTATTAATGTGCGTGCACACTTGTGGAGGAAAGGCCGTATTGACATCGAAAGGGAAAACACATGAAAAGCTTCATCTCAACTCTAATGACTTAACGAGCTGATGGGAAGCTGCTGTGGCAACAAAACACGTTAAAGGCCTAATGAAATGAGATGTTCTTATTCAAACGGGGATAGCAGCTCCATTCTATGTGTCATACTTGATCATTTCCCGATATCGCCATATTTTTGCTGAAAGGATTTAGTAGAGAACATCGATGATAAAAGTTGCAACTTTTAGTCGCTGATAAAAAAGCCTTGCCTGTACCGGAAGTAGCAGACGATGTGTTTAGAGCAGGGGTCGGCAACCCCCATGATTCTCTTTGCCAACTCAGCTGCACAATCGCCGACCCCCCAGATTGTTGCGGGGAGATTCCGGAATTCAATGCCTCTCCCGGAGTTAACGTTCTCCAATTTTCACTGGGACTACAATATTAAGGGCGTGCCGTGATGATATTACTCTTAACGTCCTCTTCAACGTCATCCCGCCCGCCACTCACGGAATGCTATTTGCGTGCCGACCGGACACATGCATTTTGCTGCTTCTATCGACACATGTATGAGATTGCAAGGCATACTGGGTGACACGGAGTACACTGACGGTTGTGATATAAACAACTTTGACACTCCTACTAATATGCGCCACATTGTGAACCCACACAAAAGAAGAATGACAAACACATTTCGGGAGAAAATCCTCACAGTTACACAAGGAATACCCAGAATCCTTTGCATCCATGATACTTCCTGACTATGTTATACACCCCGCGCCCCCAACGTCGCACACCTCAACCACGCAGGAAGGGGCTTGGGGGGGTTTGGTGCTCACGGGATGTATAACTGTCAACCTAGGACATGGATTGAGCGCGCTCCCGCGGCTCCGGAGCCGCATGATTCTCTTTGCCAACTCAGCTGCACAATCGCCGACCCCCCCAGATTGTTGCGGGGAGATTCCGGAATTCAATGCCTCTCCCGGAGTCAACGTTCTCCAATTTTCACTGGGACTACAATATTAAGGGCGTGCCGTGATGATATCACTCTTAACGTCCTCTTCAACGTCATCACGTCCGCCACTCACGGAATGCTATTTGCGTGCCGACCGGACAAATGCAGCATGAACAAGAATGTTTTGACGTAGACACAGAGTCATCATACTGCTGTGATTATATGTTAATTCAAGGCTAAGGCAAAATAGAGATATATAGTGTGTATTGTGACATGAGCTAAAAATATAACGATATTAATAAAAGGCCGTATCGCCCAGCCCTAGTTCCAAATAAGTGTAATGAGCATTCCTCAACTTTCTCAGTCTTTTTTGCATTTTGCTGCTTCTATCGACACATGTATGAGATTGCAAGGCATACTGGGTGACACGGAGTACACTGACGGTTGTGATATAAACAACTTTCACACTCCTACTAATATGCGCCACATTGTGAACCCACACAAAAGAAGAATGACAAACACATTTCGGGAGAAAATCCGCACAGTTACACAAGGAATACCCAGAATCCTTTGCATCCATGACACTTCCTGACTATGTTATACACCCCGCGCCCCCAACGTCGCCCACCTCAACCACGCAGGGAGGGGCTTGGGGGGGTTTGGTGCTCACGGGATGTATAACTGTCAACCTAGGACATGGATTGAGTGCGCTCCCGCGGCTCCGGAGCCGCATGATTCTCTTTGCCAACTCAGCTGCACAATCGCCGACCCCCCAGATTGTTGCGGGGAGATTCCGGAATTCAATGCCTCTCCCGGAGTCAACGTTCTCCAATTTTCACTGGGACTACAATATTAAGGGCGTGCCGTGATGATATCACTCTTAACGTCCTCTTCAACGTCATCACGTCCGCCACTCACGGAATGCTATTTGCGTGCCGACCGGACAAATGCAGCATGAACAAGAATGTTTTGACGTAGACACAGAGTCATCATACTGCTGTGATTATATGTTAATTCAAGGCTAAGGCAAAATAGAGATATATAGTGTGTATTCTGACATGAGCTAAAAATATAACGATATTAATAAAAGGCCGTATCGCCCAGCCCTAGTTCCAAATAAGTGTAATGAGCATTCCTCAACTTTCTCAGTCTTTTTTGCATTTTGCTGCTTCTATCGACACATGTATGAGATTGCAAGGCATACTGGGTGACACGGAGTACACTGACGGTTGTGATATAAACAACTTTAACACTCCTACTAATATGCGCCACATTGTGAACCCACACAAAAGAAGAATGACAAACACATTTCGGGAGAAAATCCTCACAGTTACACAAGGAATACCCAGAATCCTTTGCATCCATGACAATACCTGACTATGTTATACACCCCGCGCCCCCAAAGTCGCCCACCTCAACCACGCAGGGAGGGGCTTGGGGGGGGGGGGTTTGGGGTTTGGTGCTCGCGGGGTGTATAACTGTCGACCTAGGACATGGATTGAGTGTGCTCCTTCGACGCAGAGGGAATATGGGACGAGCCAGGCGTGAATTAAGGTATCAATCAATCAATCAATGTTTATTTATATAGCCCCAAATCACAAATGTCTCAAAGGACTGCACAAATCATTACGACTACAACATCCTCGGAAGAACCCACAAAAGGGCAAGGAAAACTCACACCCAGTGGGCAAAGGTTCCCGACCCCTGTGCTAGAGAATAGAACAAGGACTGCGATGAGTTGGCGACTTATCCAGGGTGTACCCCGCCTCCTGCCCGATTGTAGCTGAGATAGGCACCAGCGACCCCAAAGGGAATAAACGGTAGAAAATGGATGGATGGATGGATGGAATAGAACAAGGATGGACAATTCAACCCTTAACTCAACAATGAGTAGATGAGTGTTATGTGTGTGTACATGATGTTTTATTGGGATTCTAAATACAAAAATAAACAAACTAAGTGCGCTCACAAAGAGGTATAAAACTTGGCGACAAAAATACAATCAGGAAAACAAAACGACTGCTCGATGGCATGAAAGACAATGAACGAACTTAAACTTGCACGGTGGCAAAACTATGAATAACTAACACAAAAAAAAACTTACTGTGACAGGTACTAGGGGCATGGATTGCAAGGTAATTGAGGGTGCATGAAGGCATGAAGCAGAATGCAAATAGCAAAGTTCCCAGGACCAGGACAGAAACAGAATGATATAAATAGCAGCTATGATGATTAGAAAACAGGTGTGGGACTGAGGGCTGGGCGTGACTTGGAGACCAGGTGGAAACTAATGGGTTACTATGGAAAAACAAAACCAGGAAGTGTAAAACGGGAAACAAGAGTCCAAAAACATAACATGACAAAACAAGATCCATAGGTGTGACAATAACATAGTCAGGAATTGTCATGGATGCAAAGGATTCTGGGTATTTGTTGTGTTACTGTGAGGATTTTCTCCCGAAATGATTTTGTCATTCTTCTTTTGTGTGGGTTCACAATGTGGCGCATATTAGTAGGAGTGTTAAAGTTGTTTATATCACAACCATCAGTGTACTCTGTGTCACCCAGTATGCCTTCCAGTGGTGTGCGTGCATCTGCAGAAGCCTCTCACGACATGTTGCTGGACTGGCAAGCAGTTTGTACATGTTTTAGAAGGTGTTTATGGCAATGGCTTCATAGAATGCCCTTATTCTTGTCGTCTGGGTGACCACTAGGAGATATTGGCGAGAATAGTTGCAGCTCCCATTGTCCTCCTCATTTTGTGAAACGGGTTGGAATGGCTCTTGGAGTGGTAAAGGTTGCCGACCCCTGGTGTAGAGTATGACAACCATACAGCAGTAAGCACAACCAAAATGATTCTGTACATCAGGCGCACCGGGTTATAGGGCGCACTGTCGAGTTTTGAGAAAATGAAAATGATTTTAAGTGCGTTTTATAGTCCGAAAAATACGGTCATTTGTAAATACCAACTAATAAATGTTAATATATTAAGTCTCACCTTAAAACTCATCTGTGTACTCTAGCCTTTAAATAGACCTCCTTTATAGACCAGTTGATCGGCCGCTTCAGCCCAGGGACTCAAACCTGGGCTGTAGCCAGGATAGACAAGCGTGCTAACTCATGAATTAAAAGCCCGGGGCCATCAACCCGATAGCCAGGACTGCTTCTGAGTTCGTCAAGAACTACTGGACTGAACAGAACTTGGAGTAAAACGTGCAGATAAGGGCAGTGAAATAAATGTTGGCAAACGTCAAAGCGGCTACCTTAAACCTACAAAACTAAACTCCAAAATACAAAGCCAAACAGGTCCCAAATGATTCATCTGAGTAAAATAATTGGTCTGCTTTTTTTGCACTGCGAATCAAATAGTCCATCACAAAGCATTTTACATCTCTTGTGATAGGAGAAAAAAGAAAAGAAGCGGCAGATCAACTATGTCCCCCCCCCCTTGTGGAGGGGGTCCGGTCCGATGACCATGGATGAAGTACTGGCTGTCCAGAGTCGGGACCCAGGATGGACCGCTCGCCTGTGTATCGGTTGGGGACATCTCTACGCTGTTGATCCGCCTCCGCTTGGGATGGTTTCCTGTGGACGGGACTCTCGCTGCTGTCTTGGATCCGCTTTGAACTGAACTCTGGCGGCTGTGTTGGAGCCACTATGGATTGAACTTTCACAGTATCATGTTAGACCCGCTCGACATCCATTGCTTTCGGTCCCCTAGAGGGGGGGGGGGGTTGCCCACATCTGAGGTCCTCTCCAAGGTTTCTCATAGTCAGCATTGTCACTGGCGTCCCACTGGATGTGAATTCTCCCTGCCCACTGGGTGTGAGTTTTCCTTGCCCTTTTGTGGGTTCTTCCGAGGATGTCGTAGTCGTAATGATTTGTGCAGTCCTTTGAGACATTTGTGATTTGGGGCTATATAGATAAACATTGATTGATTGATTGAGGAAGGACCGCTCGTCGGGACCCAGGATGGACCGCTCGCCTGTGTATCGGTTGGGGACATCTCTACGCTGCTGATCCGCCTCCGCTTGGGATGGTTTCCTGTGGACGGGACTCTCGCTGCTGTCTTGGATCCGCTTTGAACTGAACTCTGGCGGCTGTGTTGGAGCCACTATGGATTGAACTTTCACAGTATCATGTTAGACCCGCTCCACATCCATTGCTTTCGGTCCCCTAGAGGGGGGGGGGTTGCCCACATCTGAGGTCCTCTCCAAGGTTTCTTATACTCAGCACTGTCACTGGCGTCCCACTGGATGTGAATTCTCCCTGCCCACTGGGTGTGAGTTTTCCTTGCCCTTTTGTGGGTTCTTCCGAGGATGTCGTAGTCGTAATGATTTGTGCAGTCCTTTGAGACATTTGTGATTCGGGGCTATATAAATAAACATTGATTGATTGATTGATTGAATGTATCTTTATTCCTGCGATGAGGTGGCGACTTGTCCATGGTGTACCCCGCTTTCCGCCCGATCGCAGCTGAGATAGGCACCAGCGACCCCAAAGGGAATAAGCGGTAGAAAAATGGATGGACGAATGGTATATTTATTCATCTTTTTTTCCAAATTTGACAATTATTGCATTTTATAGCACAGCAAGCAAACTGGTTCTAGGGGGAATAAAACCGTAATTGAGCAGTAATAATGGTGTTGTGCATAAAAAGTAGATGACGTGCATGTGTGAGGCCCGGCAGTCTAAACACTGAGCGTTGCCTCTGGCTGTGAACACCATACTTGCTGGGTAATGTGCTGAGAAAGCACTTGGTGTCCAAGCTCACCCTAATCCCCAGATTGTCCCTTTACCAACGTGACCGATGGCCCTCATCCCAACAAACAGAAATCCCTCAAAAACACACCTAGGCGACCCCGAAGCTGGGGCCTCTCTTAGGCACACAAGTCAGAGCTTCAGAACATCAGTGTGAGATCCCAGCTTTTAGTCCAAAACAAAAAAAACCCGACCAATTCCCCAATTTTGAGGTTGCATACCACACATTACTCCCCGTTGTTTTCCCACGTCCGTTCTCTCGCCACACAATCTCCAGCTTTGTAATGAAAGCATAAGGAAATAAAGCAGCCATTGAATGAAGAAAACGGTCGCGAAAATGGTCACAAGCTAACAGTCTAACTCAGGGGTCAGCAACCTTTTTGAAACCAAGAGCTACTTCTTGGGTACTGATTCATGCGAAGGGGCTACCAGTTTGATACACACTTTAAAAAATTGCCAGAAATAGCCAATTTGCTCAATTTACCTTTAATAAATCAATCAATCAATCAATCAATGTTTACTTATATAGCCCTAAATCACTAGTGTCTCAAAGGGCTGCACAAACCACCACGACATCCTCGGTAGGCCCACATAAGGGCAAGGAAAACTCACACCCAGTGGGACGTCGGTGACAATGATGACTATGAGAACCTTAGAGAGGAGGAAAGCAATGGATGTCGAGCGGGTCTAACATGATACTGTGAAAGTTCAATCCACAATGGATCCAACACAGTCGCAAGAGTCCAGTCCAAAGCGGGTCCAACTCAGCAGCGAGAGTCCCGTTCACAGCGGAGCCACCAGGAAACCATCCCAAGCGGAGGCGGATCAGCAGCGCAGAGATGTCCCCAGCCGATACACAGGCAAGCAGTACATGGCCACCGGATCGGACCGGACCCCCTCCACAGGGGAGAGTGGGACATAGAAGAAAAAGAAAAGAAACAGCAGATCAACTGGTCTAAAAAGGGAGTCTATTTAAAGGCTACATAATACAAATGAGTTTTAAGGTGAGACTTAAATGCTTCTACTGAGGTGGCATCTCGAACTGTTACCGGGAGGGCATTCCAGAGTACTGGAGCCCGAACGGAAAACGCTCTATAGCCCGCAGACTTTTTTTGGGCTTTTCATACGCAAAAACCGATAAACGCCATTTTGATCAAGTTTAGCCCAGCCTCGGTAATATATAGTCCGCCACTTCTATTGTGGTATACCAAAATCAATTTGTTTGCAAATGCGGACCAATGCCGCTTTTAACGTAATTTATTTCAGCGATTTATTGCAAAGGCCGATAAGCGCCATGGATCATCTACCACAAAAGCCGATATTTTTTCACAGTAACATGTTAGACCCGCTCGACATCCATTGCTTTCGGTCCCCTAGAGGGGGGGGGGTTGCCCACATCTGAGGTCCTCTCCAAGGTTTCTCATAGTCAGCATTGTCACTGGCGTCCCACTGGATGTGAATTCTCCCTGCCCACTGGGTGTGAGTTTTCCTTGCCCTTTTGTGGGTTCTTCCGAGGGTGTTGTAGTCGTAATGATTTGTGCAGTCCTTTGAGACATTTGTGATTTGGGGCTATATAAATAAACATTGATTGATTGATTGATATCCGTTTGCCCAACCAGCGCTGCAGTACGGGATCACGTGACAAACAAAATGGCGGTGCGCTCACGGACTCACTCAGTGTTGTTATCCGCGCATGAATAATTTGGAAGCTTCTCCTGTGAACAAAACTGTTAAGCCAGCGAAAAAAACTGACGTGTTGAAGTTATTATTTGATGTTGGCGCTAGCACGCGTGTCCGTGAGTTTTACACCGCCGCGTTAAACGATGTTGTCGAGCATGGAGCTAATGTCGATAGCGATGATGAGTCAGCTGTTATCTGCACAGGAGTGTTTTTGAGAGGCAAACCAGGTTGAGCATTTGTGCTTGTTTTTATTAATAAAACATTGTCTTCATTGCAAAACTGTTTTTTTGTTTTTTCATTTTGTGCTGAAAATCCATCCATCCATCCATCATCTTCCGCTTATCCGAGGTCGGGTCGCGGGGGCAACAGCCTAAGCAGGGAAACCCAGACTTCCCTCTCCCCAGCCACTTCGTCTAGTTCTTCCCGGGGGATCCCGAGGCGTTCCCAGGCCAGCCGGGAGACATAGTCTTCCCAACGTGTCCTGGGTCTTCCCCGTGGCCTCCTACCGGTTGGACGTGCCCTAAACACCTCCCTAGGGAGGCGTTCGGGTGGCATCCTGACCAGATGCCCGAACCACCTCATCTGGCTCCTCTCGATGTGGAGGAGCAGCGGCTTTACTTTGAGTTCCTCCCGGATGGCAGAGCTTCTCACCCTATCTCTAAGGGAGAGACCCAAACTCATTTGGGCCGCTTGTACCCGTGATCTTATCCTTTCGGTCATGACCCAAAGCTCATGACCATAGGTGAGGATGGGAACGTAGATCGACCGGTAAATTGAGAGCTTTGCCTTCCGGCTCAGCTCCTTCTTCACCACAACGGATCGGTACAACGTCCGCATTACTGAAGACGCCGCACCGATCCGCCTGTCGATCTCACGATCCACTCTTCCCTCACTCGTGAACAAGACTAAAAGCACAAGGTAAACATGTGAGGTCACAGTTCCAAAAAAAGCATGTCTGGTTAGCAAGTACGAAAAAACAATGTTCGCAGGGACAGCTAGATTTATACGTAGCAAGGGATCGAAACTGTTAAATAATGAAGTAAAGAAATGTGAAAAGTTGTTACGTTGAAATGTGGCTTTCGATACATTTCACGTTCTGTTTTTCCCTCTATCTTTATATTGAATATTATGCGAAATAACGACCGCAAAGAAAACGATTTTGGAGATATCTGTTTTTGCGACATATCATAATTTGCATATATATCTGCTTTTGACGTAAAACCACATCAAACACTCTTATTTGAAAGCCATTCATTACATCAGCATTTCTTAAAAGTTTAGGCTTTCATGACTTGCTTATGTTGATATTAAATAAACCATTGCACGCTTGTATATGTACCGACAACACCAGCAGGCAGAAAATCGTTAATATACAGAATCGGTCAAAATGGATTTATCTGCTTTTGCATATGAACTCTTCATATATAAAAAAAATGGGTATTTTTGTCTGCCATTCCGTCGTACATTTGTTTTCTTTTAAGTTTTTGTAGAGAATACATTTATGCAACATCATTAGTAATTTTTCCTAAATAAGATAAATTTTAGAATTTTGACGACATGTTTTAAATAGGTTAAAATCCAATCTGCATTTTGTTAGAACATATAACAAATCGGACCAAGCTATATTTTTAAAGGGGAACATTATCAGCAGACCTATGTAAGTGTCAATATATACCTTGATGGTGCAGAAAAAAAGACCATCTATTTTTTTAACCGATTTCCGAGCTCTAAATGGGTGAATTTTGGCGAATTGAACGCCTTTCTGTCTATCGCTCTGGAGGCGATGACGTCAGAAGGTGACGTCACCGAGGTAACACAGCCACCATTTTCATTTTCAACACATTACAAACACCGGGTCTCAGCTCTGTTATTTTCCGTTTTTTTCGACTATTTTTTGGAACCTTGGAGACATCATGCCTCGTCGGTGTGTTGTCGGAGGGTGTAACAACACTAACAGGGAGGGATTCAAGTTGCACCACTGGCCCGAAGATGCCAAAGTGTCTGCCGCCAGACCCCCATTGAATGTGCCGGAGTGTCTCCACATTTGACTGGCGATTCTAAGACAGACATGGCACAGAGATGTATGGATAGCCTGCAGATGCATTTGCAACGATAGTCAACGAAATCACAAAGGTGAGTTTTGTTGATGTTGACTGCCAGCTAATCGATGCTAACATGCTATGCTAATCGATGCTAACATGCTATTTACCGGTGGTGCTAAAGCAGACATGGCACAGAGATGTATGGATAACCTGCAGATGCATTTGCAACTATATTACGTTTCCTTCCACCCACATTTAATGCGAAACAAACACTTACCAATCGATGGATTTAAGTTGCTCCAGTGTCAAAAGATGCGAAAGTCCTGATCGTTTGGTCCGCACATTTTACCGGCGATGCTAACGCAGCTATTCGGCCATGCTATGGCTATGAATAGCGTCAATAGCTATTCGCTCAATAGCTTCAGTTTTTTCTTCAATACTTTCATACTCCAACCATCCGTTTCAATGTTTTTTTTACTTTTAACACTTAAATTTCAAGATCAACTTCCGATATATCCGTCGATTTTAAGTTTGAACTATTATTTTGTTTGTTTTATGCTCTTTTGTCAAAACTTGGATGTTTTTATATGGCAACCAGACAACATATGCAATATTTTTTTTCCAAATAAAACATTTTAAAGTGATAATTTTTAAGTAAATATTCATTACGACATGAGAGTTCCTTTATTTAGCAATTAAAGCCCTCAAAGATCAATAATGCAGAACACCATTGATTTTAATTTAATATTTTTGAGTGATACAAGTGAAAAGTTAAATAAAATCCTACTGAATATATTTGAGATCCGAAAGGTTCCCCACACATAAAGCGATGAATATTTTTGTTTTTTTTACTTTTAACACTTAAATTTCAAGATCAACTTCCGATATATCTGTCGATTTTAAGTTTGAGCTATTATTTTGTTTGTTTTATGCCCTTTTGTCAAAACTTTGATGTTTTTATATGGCAACCACACAACATATGCAATATTTTTTCCACATAAAACATTTTAAAGTGATAATTTTTAAGTAAATATTCATTACAACATAGATTTTTTTGTCCTTTTTTTTTTGGGAGCAATGGAAAAAAATGAAAATAAAGACAAAAGGAAAAAAACAACTGCATGCATGGCAGTTTTGTGTCAACATTGCCACTTTTTCTCATTAGATTTCACCTCATTCCATCCATCCATCCCATCCATTTTCTACCGCTTATTCCCTTTCGGGGTCGCTGGCGCCTATCTCAGCTACAATCGGGCGAAAGGTGGGGTACACCCCGGACAAGTCGCCACCTCATCGCAGGGCCAACACGGATAGACAGACAACATTCACACACACATTCACACACTAGGGCCAATTTAGTGTTGCCAATCAACCGATAACATCATTCCACTTTTTTTAAATATTTTTTAAATTTTTGCAATACTATCATCCATCCATCCATCCATTTTCTACCGCTTATTCCTTTTCGGGGTGGCGGGGGGCGCTGGCGCCTATCTCAGCTACAATCGGGCGGAAGGCGGGGTACACCCTGGACAAGTCGCCCCCTCATCGCAGGGCCAACACAGACAGACAACATTCACACACTAGGGCCAATTTAGTGTTGCCAATCAACCTATAACATCATTCCACTTTTTTAAAATATTTTTTAAATTTTTGCAATACTATCATCCATCCATCCATCCATTTTCTACCGCTTATTCCCTTTTGGGGTCGCGGGGGGCGCTGGCGCCTATCTCAACTACAATCGGGCGGAAGACGGGGTACACCCTGGACAAGTCGCCACCTCATCGCAGGGCCAACACAGACAGACAGACATAAATAAAGAAATAAAGCTTGGTCCAATTTGTTATATATTCTAACAAAGTGCGGATTGGATTTCAACCTATTTAAAACATGTCATCAAAATTACAAAATCAATCTTAATCAGGAAAAATTACTAATGTTCCATAAATTTTTATTTTTATTTTTTCAAAAAGATTCGAATGAGCTAGTTTTTCTCTTCATTTTTTTCGGTTGAATTTTGAATTGTAAACAGTCCAAATTAAAGATAAACCATGTTTCAAAATGTAATTTTCATTCCGTAAAATTATCAAAAGGTTCAGAGAATCTGGAGAAATCACTGCACGTAAGCGATGATATTAAAGACTTAGTGTTGCCAATCAACCGATAACATCATTCCACTTTTTTAAAATATTTTTTAAATTTTTGCAATGCTATCATCCATCCATCCATCCTTTTTCTACCGCTTATTCCCTTTTGGGGTGGCGGGGGGCGCTGGCGCCTATCTCAGCTACAATCGGGCGGAAGGCGGGGTACACCCTGGACAAGTCGCCACCTCATCGCAGGGCCAACATAGATAGACAGACAACATTCACACACTAGGGACCATTTAGTGTTGCCAATCAACCTATAACCTCATTCCACTTTTTTTAAATATTTTTTAAATTTTTGCAATACTATCATCCATCCATTTCCTACCGCTTATTCCTTTTCGGGGTGGCAGGGGGCGCTGGCGCCTATCTCAGCTACAATCGGGCGGAAGGCGGGGTACACCCCGGACAAGTCGCCACCTCATCGCAGGGCCAACACAGATAGACAACATTCACACTCACATTCACACACTAGGGCCAATTTAGTGTTGCCAATCAACCTATAACATCATTCCACTTTTTTTTTATATTTTTTTAATTTTTGCAATACTATCATCCATCCATCCATCCATTTTCTACCGCTTATTCCTTTTTGGGGTAGCGGGGGGCGCTGGCGCCTATCTCAACTACAATCGGGCGGAAGGCGGGGTACACCCTGGACAAGTCGCCACCTCATCGCAGGGCCAACACAGATAGACAACATTCACACACTAGGGACCATTTAGTGTTGCCAATCAACCTATAACCTCATTCCACTTTTTTTAAATATTTTTTAAATTTTTGCAATACTATCATCCATCCATTTTCTACCGCTTATTCCCTTTTGGGGTCGCTGGCGCCTATCTCAGCTACAATCGGGCGGAAGGTGGGGTACACCCTGGACAAGTCGCCACCTCATCGCAGGGCCAACACAGATAGACAGACAACATTCACACACTAGGGCCAATTTAGTGTTGCCAATCAACCTATAACCTCATTCCACTTTTTTAAAATAATTTTTAATTTTTTGCAATACTATCATCCATCCATCCATCCATTTTCTACCGCTTATTCCTTTTCGGGGTCGCGGGGGGCGCTGGCACCTATCTCAACTACAATCGGGCGGAAGGCGGGGTACACCCTGGACAAGTCACCACCTCATCGCAGGGCCAACACAGACAGACAGACAACATTCACACTCACATTCACACACTAGGGCCAATTTAGTGTTGCCAATCAACCTATAACCTCATTCCACTTTTTTTAAATATTTTTTTAATTTTTGCAATACTATCATCCATCCATTTCCTACCGCTTATTCCCTTTTGGGGTGGCGGGGGGCGCTGGCGCCTATCTCAGCTACAATCGGGCGGAAGGCGGGGTACACCCTGGACAAGTCGCCACCTCATCGCAGGGCATACAGACAGACAACATTCACACACTAGGGCCAATTTAGTGTTGCCAATCAACCTATAACATCATTCCACTTTTTTTAAATATTTTTTTAATTTTTGCAATACTATCATCCATCCATCTATCCATTTTCTACCGCTTATTCCTTTTTGGGGTGGCGGGGGGCGCTGGCGCCTATATCAGCTACAATCGGGCGGAAGGCGGGGTACACCCTGGACAAGTCGCCACCTCATCGCAGGGCCAACACAGACAAACAGACAACATTCACACTCACATTCACACACTAGGGCCAATTTAGTGTTGCCAATCAACCGATAACCTCATTCCACTTTTTTAAAATATTTTTTAATTTTTTGCAATACTATCATCCATCCATCCATCCATTTCCTACCGCTTATTCCTTTTCGGGGTCGCGGTGAGCGCTGGCGCCTATCTCAGCTACAATCGGGCGGAAGGTGGGGTACACCCTGGACAAGTCACCACCTCATCGCAGGGCCAACACAGATAGACAGACAACATTCACACACTAGGGCCAATTTAGTGTTGCCAATCAACCGATAACATCATTCCACTTTTTTTTTAATATTTTTTTTTAATTTTTGCAATACTATCAATTTTGCAATTCTTGCAGAATGTGTGGCAGGCAGGTAAACAATTAGCTGTGGGCTGCAAAAGGCCCCCGGGCCGCACTTTGGACACCCCTGGTTTAAACTAAGCTTCAAAAACTTGTAATTCAAACCACAAAGTAGTCAATAATCCCACACCAAGTGACCAGTCTCCACTAAAACAAGTCTTCTTCTTTGATGTGTGTGAACAGATTCCATGTTTCAAAGCTTGCAAACCTGGTCAACAGGTCTGGCTTTAAAAGGTGAGCAACATGATCATCAAGAATCCAGGTAAAAAAAGAGGTTGTCTGGTGGAATTTGAAACCTCGGAGTTGGACAAGTCTCTGTTTCCAGTAGCATGTCTCCACTGCGAACTGCGTCTGCAGATTACTAGGATTTTATGGTGTGTCTGTAAGTAATGTGAGATGGCAGGGATCCAAACCGGGGAAGTCAGACTGTAAGCGCTACACAAGTCACTCCTCCTTGCCAAAACCTCCACCTTCCTTCTTTTCTCCTTGGGATTTATCGATCGCTTGCTCTGCGGCCGCATGCTGAAAGACTGAAGTCCATCTGGGGAAGAAATCAACTACTTTGGAGACCGACAGAACAAAGGACAATAGGTCAGCTTTGATGGCAGCAGGACTCGGAAAAAGCAGAACGATCCAATCTTTTGGATTCGCATCCGAAGCTCAATGATATCAAATTGATCAGTTTCGTAAAAAAAAATTGGATCCGTAGTTATTAGGGTTGTATCAATCAATCAATCAATGTTTATTTATATAGCCCCAAATCACAAATGTCTCAAAGGACTGCACAAATCATTACGACTACAACATCCTCGGAAGAACCCACAAAAGGGCAAGGAAAACTCACACCCAGTGGGCAGGGAGAATTCACATCCAGTGGGACGCCAGTGACAATGCTGACTATGAGAAACCTTGGAGAGGACCTCAGATGTGGGCAACCCCCCCCCCCCTCTAGGGGACCGAAAGCAATGGATGTCGAGCGGGTCTAACATGATACTGTGAAAGTTCAATCCATAGTGGCTCCAAGACAGCAGTGAGAGTCCCGTCCACAGGAAACCATCTCAAGCGGATCAGCAGCGTAGAGATGTCCCCAACCGATACAGGCGAGCGGTCCATCCTGGTATACCGCGGGCACCAGGTAGCCCGTAAGGACCAGATGAGTCGCCCGCTGGCCTGTTCTAAAAATAGCTCAAATAGCAGCACTTACCAGTGAGCTGCCTCTATTTTTCAAAATTGTATTTATTTACTAGCAAGCTAGTCTAACTTTGCGCGACATTTTTAATTCTAAGAGAGACAAAACTCAAAATAGAAAATCGGAGAAATTATTTTAAAGACTTGGTCTTCACTTGTTTAAATAAATTCAGTTGTTTTTTTTACTTCGCTTCTTATAACTTTCAGAAAGACAATTTTAGAGAAAAAAATACAACCTTAAAAGTGATTGTAGGATTTAGGGGTATAGCTCGGTTGGTAGAGTGGCCGTGCCAGCAACTTGAGGGTTCCAGGTTCGATCCCCGCTTCCGCCATCCTAGTCACTGCCGTTGTGTCCTTGGGCAAGACACTTTACCCACCTGCTCCCAGTGCCACCCACACTGGTTTAAATGTAAAAATTAGATATTGGGTTTCACTATGTAAAGCGCTTTGAGTCACTCGAGAAAAAGCGCTATATAAATATAGTTCACTTCACTTCATTTTTAAACACTTATATCTTTTTTTACCTTTTAAATTCCTTCCTCTTCTTTCCTGACAATTTAATTCAGTGTTCAAGTATTTTTATTTTTTTGTAAAGAATAATAAATACATTTTAATTTAATTCTTCATTTTAGCTTCTGTTTTTTCGACGAAGAATATTTGTGAAATATTTCTTCAAACTTATTATGATCAAAATTTAAAAAAAAATATTCTGGCAAATCTTGAAAATCTGTAGAAGCAAATTTCAAAGTCTTTTGAATTTATTAAAGAAAAAAAAATTCTGGAAAATCAAGAAGAAATAATATTTTATCTTTGTTAGAAATATAGCTTGGTCCTATTTGTTATATATTCTAACAAAGTGCAGATTGGATTTTAACCTATTTAAAACATGTCATCAAAATTACAAAATCAATCTTAATCAGGAAAAATTACTAATGTTCCATAAATTATTATTTTTAATTTTATTTTTAAGATTCGAATGAGCTAGTCTTTCTCTTCATTTTTTTCGGTTGAATTTTGAATTTTAAAAGAGTCAAAATTAAAGATAAACCATGTTTCAAAACATAATTTTCATTCCGTAAAATTATCAAAAGGTTCAGAGAATCTGGAGAAATCACGGCACGTAAGCGATACTATTAAAGACTTTTGATCCCTCGAGCGGTACTGCATCAAAAACCGACATCGGTGTGTAAAGGATATCACCACATGGCCTCAGGAACACTTTATAAAACCACTGTCAGTAACTACAGTTCGTTGCTACATCTGTAAGTGCAAGTTAAAACTCTGCTATGCAAAGCCAAACCCATTTCTCAACAATATCCTATTCAAATAAAGCCAAAAATTACATTTTTTGTGGAAGTATCAGAATGCACTATAGTATCCGGACAACCAAAATAGTAATACAATATAAAAAAATTGAAATACTCCATCCATCCATCCATCCATCCATCATCTTCCGCTTATCCGAGGTCGGGTCGCGGGGGCAACAGCCTAAGCAGGGAAACCCAGACTTCCCTCTCCCCAGCCACTTCGTCTAGCTCTTCCCACTCTATTTATACAATTTGCCGTGTGGCGGGGCTCTCCCTTAGAGATAGGGTGAGAAGCTCCGTCATCCGGGAGGAACTCAAAGTAAAGCCGCTGCTCCTTCACATCGAGAGGAGCCAGATGAGGTGGTTCGGGCATCTGGTCAGGATGCCACCCGAACGCCTCCCTAGGGAGGTGTTTAGGGCACGTCCAACCGGTAGGAGGTCACGGGGAAGACCCAGGACATGTTGGGAAGACTATGTCTCCAGGCTGGCCTGGGAACGCCTCGGGATCCCCCGGGAAGAGCTGGACGAAGTGGCTGAGGAGAGGGAAGTCTGGGCTTCCCTGCTTAGGCTGCTGCCCCCGCGACCCGACCTCGGATAAGCGGAAGAAGATGGATGGATGGATGGATGCCGTAAACAAGCATCACTTAATGAAATGCGTATCTAAATTGAATGGCGACAGCTTGCGACTGGAGCCCGTCTGAATATTTTTGTATCTGCTGGTTGCAAAACAAGGATGGATTTTGCATGTGAGCAATTTTCTTCTTCTAAGACTAATGGGGAACTGCAAAAGACAGATAAGTATTGGTGTCTCCATTTGGTCCGAGCCTGTTAATGTGAACTCCGTCTGAGTGTATAAGTGCAATAATAAGAGATTATTCCACGCAGGCAAGCTGTAACTCACTTTACGGGCTTTTGTTGGATGAGGAAAGCAGGGCCAGCGTTGCAATCAAATATCAAGTTATAAAATGACTCAGCATGAGGGGGATTCGCGAGGCAATTGGAACCTCTAGCGCGTTGGCACGTTTCTGCGAGATTTTTAAAATGTGGATTTTGGGGCAAAGACTAAACTATTCAGTTGGAGTACAAGCTGCCAGTGTCAGTATAAGGAGGCCACTGTTTTCCACATGAGTCCAACAGTTGGCCATAACAATCATTTTGGCTTCAAGGCACGGAGACAATTGAGAATTGTGAAGACCTCCGCCCAGGCCGAATATTCCAAATTTAGATCAGCAATTGTAAAAACCCAACACATTGTTACTGAAGAGGCCACTGAATGGGTTACGCATTCCCCATTTCTCATTCCTCCTATGTTGGTTGAATATCAATCCTGCTAAAAGAAGTCAATAGTCATAGGTACAAATGTCTACCTTTTTTCGAGTACCGTATTTCCTTGAATTACCGCCGGGTATATAGTATGCGCCTGCCTAGAATTTCTGCCGGGTCAAACTCGTTGCGCAAAATATAATTTTTTTATTTGCGCATCTCTAGAATTTCTGCCGGGTCAAACTCGTTTCGCAAAATAATTAGCATATGCCTAGAATTTCCACCGGGTCAAACTCGTCACGTCACGAGTGACACTTCACCTGTCATCATTTTCAAAATGGAGGAGGCTGATTTCAATCATTTGAAATCGCATAAAGGGAAGAGGATTAAGAGCTATTCAGTAGGATTTAAGGTCCAAGTAAAGGAAATTAAATGAGCTCCATTATACCGTATTTCCTTGAATTGCCGCCGGGTATATAGTATGCGCCTGCCTAGAATTACTATGACTAGAATCAAACTCGTTTTGCAAAATAATAAGCGCATGCTTAGCATTACAGTCTGCTCGGGATTAACGGCGGGTCAAACTCGTTTCGCAAAATAATTAGCACATGCCTAGAATTTCCACCGGGTCAAACTCGTCACGTCACGAGTGACCCTTCACCTGTCATCATTTTCAAAATGGAGGAGGCTGATTTCAATCATTTGAAATCGCATAAAGGGAAGAGGATTAAGAGCTATTCAGTAGGATTTAAGGTCCAAGTAAAGGAAATTAAATGAGCTCCATTATACCGTATTTCCTTGAATTGCCGCCGGGTATATAGTATGCGCCTGCCTAGAATTACTATGACTAGAATCAAACTCGTTTTGCAAAATAATAAGCGCATGCTTAGCATTACAGTCTGCTCGGGATTAACGGCGGGTCAAACTCGTTTCGCAAAATAATTAGCATATGCCTAGAATTTCCGCCGGGTCAAACTCGTCACGTCACGAGTGACACTTCGCCTGTCATAATTTTCAAAATGGAGGAGGCTGATTTCAATAATTTGAAATCGCATAAAGGGAAGAAGATTAAGAGCTATTCAGTAGGATTTAAGGTCCAGGCTATTGAATATGCTAACAAAAACAGTAGGCAGCTATGTTTTATTAATATACCGTGGCTGCGTGTGTCAAATATGAGTCATTAAATGACGCCCCGCCTCCTGGTGGTAGAGGGCGCTAGTGATCCTTCTTGCGACTACTCGGCTGCAGAAGAAGTGACAACAAGCAGCAAGAGTGAGCGGCCATCGTTTATTTTTTTCCTCTCGCTTGCACTTTTAACATGGATTACATATCTAAAATAAAACAGTTTTCTAAACTGGACTTTCAATCGAAGCAGGAGGGAATAAAGGAAGATCTCCATCGAGACAGAGAGACTTTTAAAACTGAAGAAAGATAAGGAAGACTTCTATAAACAAGTTATTGATGCTTTTGATCAGAAGGAGCTGCGCATGGACTTCATTTATAAGTAAAGGTAAGACCATAATAACCTTTTTTTTAATTAAATGTGCTTTTCATGACGGTATCCTTACATCACACTCAAATTTATAAGCGCAGGCCTAAATTTACCGCATGCCTTTGGTAAGCGCCGGAGTGAGAAGAGGTTTTAAATTAATTAGCGCCCCGGCGGCAATTCAAGGAAATACGGTAAATCTGTCACGAAGTAAAATATTGTGAATGTTACTGGAAAATAGACATGGCAATTTGATAAACCATGAAACAGATCCCTGCACCCAGTTTCCAAAGACAGTTTGTCTAATAATCTTCATTTTTGCAAGTCGAATTTGTCTCTGAGCAGCACTCAAAAGATGCACATCAACTGTCAACTCAAAAATATGTTTACTTCTTATGTCAAGTGGGATGTACAGTACAGGCAAAAAGTTTGGACACCTTCCCATTGAAAGCAATTTCTTTATTTTCATGACTATTTACATTGTAAATTGTCACTGAAGGCACCAAAACTTCCACTTATAGATGTAGCGACAAACTCTAGTAACAGACAGTGGTTTTCTTGAGTGTTCCTGAGCTCGTGCGGTGATATCCTTTACACACCGATGTCGGGTTTGATGCAGTAATGTGATTTGAAAATCCTTGTATTCTGTTTTTATTATCTATTTCCACAACGTGCCAACTTCACTGGTTTTTGGTTTTGTACATTGACGAAAGAATGTGTAGCGTATGTGATTCAGCAATGGCAGTCCAAAAACAGAAATATGCCCCCGAGACAAATATTGCTGATAATATGATCAGTCTCACTGTCAGGTTTGTCCCTGATAGTTTGGTTATGTTTTAGTTTTTTCCTCTGCATTTGTCTTATTTTCCTCTGTGTGTGTAGTATTTCCTGTCAGCGCTCTTATTTTGTCTTTTTCCTGTGTTTCTCCCTGAGCTGTGGCTGATTGGCACCTGACCACACCAGCTGTCAATCAGCCCGCTCCTATTTTAACCTGCCTTCCCATCCAGTCTGTGCTGGAATATTGTCACTTCTGTATTGTTGCTCTTGTCGTGCAGTGTCATTGCAGCGTAGCGGTAAGCTATATTTCGGTAGCAGTTTGTAGCTTAAATAAATAAACGATAAATGGGTTGTACCTGTATAGCGCTTTTCTACCTTCAAGGTACTCAAAGCGCTTTGACACTACTTCCACATTTACCCATTCACGCACTGATGGAGGGAGCTGCCATGCAAGGCGCTAACCAGCACCCATCAGGAGCAAGGGTGAAGTGTCTTGCTCAAGGACACAACGGACTTGACGAGGTTGCTACTAGGTGGGAATTGAACCAGGGACCCTCGGGTTGTGCACGGCCACTCTCTTGTTCCCTGCTTTCATTTTGTCTTTGTACTACACGTAATCGGTGCGGCGTCTTCAGCAATGCGGACGTTGTACCGATCCGTTGTGGTGAAGAAGGAGCTGAGCCGGAAGGCAAAGCTCTCAATTTACCGGTCGATCTACGTTCCCATCCTCACCTATGGTCATGAGCTTTGGGTCATGACCGAAAGGATAAGATCACGGGTACAAGCGGCCCAAATGAGTTTGGGGCTCTCCCTTAGAGATAGGGTGAGTAGCTCTGCCATCCGGGAGGAACTCAAAGTAAAGCCGCTGCTCCTTCACATCGAGAGGAGCCAGATGAGGTGGTTCGGGCATCTGGTCAGGATGCCACCCGAACGCCTACCTAGGGAGGTGTTTAGGGCACGTCCAACCGGTAGGAGGCCACGGGGAAGACCCAGGACACGTTGGGAAGACTATGTCTCCCGGCTGGCCTGGGAACGCCTCGGGATCCCCTGGGAAGAGCTAGACGAAGTGGCTGGGGAGAGGGAAGTCTGGGTTTCCCTGCTTAGGCTGTTGCCCCCGCGACCCGACCTCGGATAAGCGGAAGAAGATGGATGGACTACACGTAACCACTTATGTTTTCCTGCTCGCTAGCTTCCACGCTAAGCTCCTTTTGTTTTCTAGCTCCCATGCTAGCTCTTTGTTTGTTATCCGCCTCGTGCGCGCTTTTTGTTGTACCCCTTTTGTTTGGTTTTGTCTTAGTGTTTTATTAAACCATGTTTCCTTACTCAATGCCTGCCTCCTTCTCTGCATCTTGGGGGTTCGTCACAAACTTCAACAGGATGAAAATGATGTCCATAAATCACAAATCTCACGAGTCCTGTCGTTTGAGGATGTGGTGTGTTGTTGGACGACTATGTTCTTACTAAAAAAATATTTTTGTGCGGTTTGCTCTCATAGTTTGCCTTGAAAATATAGCTAACTGTTCTTGAAATTCTCTCCATCAATGCACTGGTGTAAGGTTATGAAACCACCGAGTCTCGGCAGGACAACAAAACGGAGAAATCCGGCAGAGGCGGGCGTGGACAGCTTGCAGGGCGTCAAGAGTGGAGGGATGTTAAATTGGCGACTTGGAAGGCCGAGCTTTTCCAGAATTGAAGCGGACAACCTGTGGTTAGGGTTGAATTCTTTCCCTTTCTGCCTCCTTTTAGAATCCGAGGGGGAAAACGGCAAACACAGACCCCTCCATTCAAAGTAATTTATCCCTACGGCCAAGCCTTGTTTGCCGGCTGCAATGGCCCCCTTCCGGGACTGCCCAGCAGGATGCCTGCAAGTGGCGTGTGAAACTCTCCTGTCTAGTTGGGCTCAAAAGGGAAGGATGAACAATGATCCTCGCCAGGCCCTGGCTCGAAACAATCAGTCTCACTGCTTTTGCTCTCAGCCTAACTTTATCCATCACTGAAAGCAACCACAAAATATTAGTGAAAAACCCACATTCCTTCATCTGTTCAATATCACCCGTCAGCAACCATTTTCTCAAACAGTTTTTTTCTCTCTCATTTGTTCCACATAAATGTATCTTTCAACTGAAACTCTTGACTTTTCCTGTCATCGCCTTATTCTCCTCCAAGCGTTTTATTTTCCTTTTTCACGTTTTCGAAAGAGCTGAAGTTTATTTGTCAGGAGGCTGTTTGACCCTTCTGTTACCCAAAGCATGAAAACCTCAGAAATAGCCCGTGTCAAAACCACTATCTTTCCGATCTTTTAGGAAGCCCAGCTGGAGCTGGACTGCCTATAGGCGTTGGAACCAAACTCCGATAAATTTGTGAACAAAACTGATTTTTGTACAATTAATAGCATATTTGTAAGGGATTAAGGGAGTGGTACAATGATTTATTTCTTCATTAAAGGGGAACATTATCACAAGGGTTAAAACCAATAAAAATCAGTTCCCAGTGGCCTATTTATTTTTTCAAGTTTTTCTCAAAATTTTACCCATCACGCAATATCCCGAAAAACGGCTTCAAAGTGCCTGATTTACACCATCCCTATATCCACCCGACTATTGTCCTGTGACATCACTGCCAGAAACCACCTAAAACAAACATGGCGGATAGCACAGAAAGGTATAGCATAGTAGCTCGGATTCAGACTCGGATTTCAGCGCCGTAAGCGATACAACAGATTACGCATGTATTGAAACGGATGGTTGGAGTGTGGAGGCAGGTACCGAAAACGAAATTAAAGAAGAAACAGAGCCTTATCACGACAGACAGCGGCACGGGAGGAAGCGCGGACGAATTCGGCGATCGCCTTCTAACCAACGATTGGTATGTGTTTGTTTGGCATTAAATGTGGGTGGAGGGAAAGGCTGGATGCAAATATAGCTACAAATGAGGCATAATGATGAAATATGTACATACAGCTAGCCTAAATAGCATGTTAGCATCGATTAGCTTGCAGTCATGCCGTGACCAAATACGTCTTAAGCTGGAGCTGGACTGCCTATAGGCGTTGGAATCAAACTCCGATAAATTTGTGAACAAAACTGATTTTTGTACAATGAATAGCATATTTGTAAGGGATTAAGGGGGTGGTACAATGATTTATTTCTTCATTAAAGGGGAACATTATCACAAGGGTTAAAACCAATAAAAATCAGTTCCCAGTGGCCTATTTAATTTTTCAAGTTTTTCTCAAAATTTTACCCATCACGCAATATCCCGCAAAACGGCTTCAAAGTGCCTGATTTACACCATCCCTATATCCACCCGACTATTGTCCTGTGACATCACTGCGTGAAGCCACCTAAAACAAACATGTCGGATAGCACAGAAAGGTATAGCATAGTAGCTCGGATTCAGACTCGGATTTCAGCGCCGTAAGCGATTCAACAGATTACGCATGTATTGAAATGGATGGTTGGAGTGTGGAGGCAGGTACTGAAAACGAAATTAAAGAAGAAACAGAGCCTTATCACGACAGAGGAAGCGCGGACGAATTTGGCGATCGCCTTCTAACCAACGATTGGTATGTGTTTGTTTGGCATTAAATGTGGGTGGAGGGAAAGGCTGGATGCAAATATAGCTACAAATGAGGCATAATGATGCAATATGTACATACAGCTAGCCTAAATAGCATGTTAGCATCGACTAGCTTGCAGTCATGCCGTGACCAAATATGTCTGAAGCTGGAACTGGACTGCCTATAGGCGTTGGAACCAAACTCCGATAAATTTGTGAACAAAACTGATTTTTGTACAATTAATAGCATATTTGTAAGGGATTAAGGGGGTGGTACAATGATTTATTTCTTCATTAAAGGGGAACATTATCACAATTTCAGATGGGTTAAAACCAATAAAAATCAGTTCCCAGTGGCCTATTTAATTTTTCTAGTTTTTCTCAAAATTTTACCCATCCCGAAAAACAGCTTCAAAGTGCCTGATTCACACCATCCCTATATCCACCCGACTATTGTCCTGTGACATCACTGCGTGAAGCCACCAAAAACAAACGTGGCGGATAGCACAGAAAGGTATAGCATAGTAGCTCGGATTCAGACTCGGATTTCAGCGCCGTAAGCGATTCAACAGATTACGCATGTATTGAAACGGATGGTTGGAGTGTGTAGGCAGGTGCCGAAAACAAAATTAAAGAAGAAATAGAAGCTTTTGAGCCATATCACGACAGACAGCGGCACAGATCGCCTTCTAACCAACGATTGGTATGTGTTTGTTTGGCATTAAATGTGGGTGGAGGGAAAGGCTGGATGCAAATATAGCTACAAATGAGAAATAATGATGAAATATGTACATACAGCTAGCCTAAATAGCATGTTAGCATCGATTAGCTTGCAGTCATGCCGTGACCAAATATGTCTGAAGCTGGAGCTGGACTGCCTATAGGCGTTGGAACCAAACTCCGATTAATTTGTGAACAAAACTGATTTTTGTACAATTAATAGCATATTTGTAAGGGATTAAGGGGGTGGTACAATGATTTATTTCTTCATTAAAGGGGAACATTATCACAAGGGTTAAAACCAATAAAAATCAGTTCCCAGTGGCCTATTTAATTTTTCAAGTTTTTCTCAAAATTTTACCCATCACGCAATATCCCGCAAAACGGCTTCAAAGTGCCTGATTTACACCATCCCTATATCCACCCGACTATTGTCCTGTGACATCACTGCGTGAAGCCACCAAAAACAAACATGGCGGATAGCACAGAAAGGTAAAGCATAGTAGCTCGGATTCAGACTCGGATTTCAGCGCCGTAAGCGATTCAACAGATTACGTATGTATTGAAACGGATGGTTGGAGTGTGGAGGCAGGTGCCGAAAACGAAATTAAAGAAGAAACAGAGCCTTATCACGACAGACAGCGGCACGGGAGGAAGCGCGGACGAATTCGGCGATCGCCTTCTAACTAACGATTGGTATGTGTTTGTTTGGCATTAAATGTGGGTGGAGGGAAAGGCTGGATGCAAATATAGCTACAAATGAGGCATAATGATGCAATGTGTACATACAGCTAGCCTAAATAGCATGTTAGCATCAATTAGCTTCCAGTCATGCCGTGACCAAATATGTCTGAAGCTGGAGCTGGACTGCCTATAGGCGTTGGAATCAAACTCCGATAAATTTGTGAACAAAACTGATTTTTGTACAATTAATAGCATATTTGTAAGGGATTAAAGGGGTGGTACAATGATTTATTTCTTCATTAAAGGGGAACATTATCACAATTTCAGATGGGTTAAAACCAATAAAAATAATTTCCCAGTGGCCTATTTAATTTTTCTAGTTTTTCTCAAAATTTTACCCATCCCGAAAAACAGCTTCAAAGTGCCTGATTTACACCATCCCTATATCCACCCGACTATTGTCCTGTGACATCACTGCGTGAAGCCACCAAAAACAAACATGGCGGAAGGTATAGCATAGTAGCTCGGATTCAGACTCGGATTTCAACAGATCACGCATGTATTGAAACGGATGGTTGGAGTGTGGAGGCAGGTGCCGAAAACGAAATTAAAGAAGAAACAGAAGCTTTTGAGCCATATCACGACAGACAGCGGCACGGATCGCCTTCTAACAACGATTGGTATGTGTTTGTTTGGCATTAAATGTGGGTGGAGGGAAAGGCTGGATGCAAATATAGCTACAAATGAGGCATAATAATGCAATATGTACATACAGCTAGCCTAAATAGCATGTTAGCATCGATTAGCTTGCAGTCATGCCGTGACCAAATATGTCTGAAGCTGGAGCTGGACTGCCTATAGGCGTTGGAACCAAAATCCAATAAATTTTAGAACAAAACTGATTTTTGTACAATTAATAGCATATTTGTAAGGGACTAAAAGGGGTGGTACAATGATTTATTTCTTCATTAAAGGGGAACATTATCACAATTTCAGATGGGTTAAAACCAATAAAAACCAGTTCCCAGTGGCCTATTTAATTTTTCAAGTTTTTCAAAAAATTTTACCCATCCCGAAAAACGGCTTCAAAGTGCCTGATTTACACCATCCCTATATCCACCCGACTATTGTCCTGTGACATCACTGCGTGAAGCCACCAAAAACAAACATGGCGGATAGCACAGAAAGGTATAGCATAGTAGCTCGGATTCAGACTCGGATTTCAGCGCCGTAAGCGATTCAACAGATTACGTATGTATTGAAACGGATGGTTGGAGTGTGGAGGCAGGTACCGAAAACGAAATTAAAGAAGAAACAGAGCCTTATCACGACAGACAGCGGCACGGGAGGAAGCGCGGACGAATTTGGCGATCGCCTTCTAACCAACGATTGGTATGTGTTTGTTTGGCATTAAATGTGGGTGGAGGGAAAGGCTGGATGCAAATATAGCTACAAATGAGGCATAATGATGCAATATGTACATACAGCTAGCCTAAATAGCATGTTAGCATCAATTAGCTTGCAGTCATGC
>NC_084635.1:5884534-5892034 GCF_033978795.1 Nerophis ophidion
CCGAGCAGACGGTAATGCTAAGCATGCGCTAATTATTTTGCGAAACGAGTTTGATTCTAGGCATAGTAATTCTAGGCAGGCGCATACTATATACCAGGCGGCAATTCAAGGAAATACGGTATATTTGAGCTCATTTAATTTCCTTTGCATGTCTCATGACACAAATAATGGCTGCATTTATAATAGTTGTTTGTGTGCCATGTTGTTCCAGACCACAGCAAACTTTACTCAGCTTGCAAAGATTGTAATAAATCCAATAGAAGAAGACAGCCTGCCCTTTCCTTAGACTTGAACACACACATCTATATCTGTGGCCATTCTGAGCCAGTAATTTCCAGAAGTTGCTGTACCTTATCCTGTGAAAAGCCTCCATTTTACTAGTGATTTCCAATGTTACAAAAATGTGTAGAATAAAAACAAAAATACAACATTTCTGTCAATGATATAGATATAGATGTGTGTGTTCAAGTCTAAGGAAACGGCAGGCTGTCTTCTTCTATTGGATTTATTACAATCTTTGCAAGCTGAGTAACGTTTGCTGTAACGTATTATTTTCGGGTCTCCCCATGTCTAGCATTAAAAGATTACAGTTGGTACAAAATGCGGCTGCTAGACTTTTGACAAGAACAAGAAAGTTTGATCACATTACGCCTGTACTGTATATACCTTTATATACATATATACATACATATGTACCTGTACTGGCTCACCTGCACTGGCTTCCTGTGCACTTAAGATGTGACTTTAAGGTTTTACTACTTACGTATAAAATACTACACGGTCTAGCTCCATCCTATCTTGCCGATTGTATTGTACCATATGTCCCGGCAAGAAATCTGCGTTCAAAGCACTCCGGCTTGTTAGTGATTCCCAAAGCCCAAAAAAAGTCTGCGGGCTATAGAGCGTTTTCCGTTCGGGCTCCAGTACTCTGGAATGCCCTCCCGGTAACAGTTCGAGATGCCACCTCAGTAGAAGCATTTAAGTCTCACCTTAAAACTCATTTGTATACTCTAGCCTTTAAATAGACTCCCTTTTTAGACCAGTTGATCTGCCGTTTCTTTTCTTTTTCTCCTATGTCCCACTCTCCCTTGTGGAGGGGGTCCGGTCCGATCCGGTGGCCATGTACTGCTTGCCTGTGTATCGGCTGGGGACATCTCTGCGATGCTGATCCGCCTCCGCTTGGGATGGTTTCCTGCTGGCTCCGCTGTGAACGGGACTCTCGCTGCTGTGTTGGATCCGCCTTGGACTGGACTCTCGCGACTGTGTTGGATCCATTGTGGATTGAACTTTCACAGTATCATGTTAGACCCGCTCGACATCCATTGCTTTCCTCCTCTCCAAGGTTCTCATAGTCATCATTGTCACCGACGTCCCACTGGGTGTGAGTTTTCCTTGCCCTTATGTGGGCCTACCGAGGATGTCGTGGTGGTTTGTGCAGCCCTTTGAGACACTAGTGATTTAGGGCTATATAAGTAAACATTGATTGATTGATTTGGACACTTACATTATGTGTTGCCTTCATTATAACACTGACTTTTAAAACTTTTAAGTTTTGGCGGCTCTAGACAGATTTTTTTGGGGTATTTTTGGTCCAATATGACTCTCTCAACATTTTGGGTTGCCGACCCCTGTGATAGGGATAGACTAGACAGAAATATTGCTTTTTTTCAGTATGTTGGTGCAGAACCCGTTCATCAGTTCATGTAACAGCCGTCCAACAAGTCCGGGGTCAGACGATTAAAACGCTTCTGTCCAAAGTCTAATCAATCAGAAACTAAGACATAGAGTTTAAGGGTATGAGACGTTTCCCCACGGAAGGAGCTTTCGAGAAGACATTTTTGCTCGCGGTACACAAGCATTCACCAGCGTCTCCTACGGAGCTATTGAGCATTCACTAGGCACCTCCACATGGCAGACAAGCGCAACAAAAAGCATTTTAAAGCACCACCCCCCACAGTTCCCACACTATTTCACCTGTCAAATGCTTACAAAACACCCAAGGAGGGCCAAATGCTCCTAAGGGGTGCCACAGCACACCTCTTGCCAGCCTCGGCCCCAATAAAAACATTGTTTCTCTTGAAGAAAGAATACACCGTAAATTGACCGACTATCTTGAGATCCAACTGTTGGCACTGCGAGGGCCGAAAAAAAAGGGCCATAAACCTAAACAAACCTCACCCTAAACCCAGCAAAAAAAAATAAAATAAAGACATCTATTCCTCTCGGAGCCAGTCTCCCAGAACGAAGCGATGAGTCATCTCAGAATGATGCGCAGGAAATCGATAACCAACCCAATTGTCTGTTTGAGGACGGAGATGAGAGAAAAAGCAAAGAAAAGGCCGTGCAGGAAATCCGGAACCGGAGAAAATTAGGAGGCACCTGCAGATTCAGAACCTGGTCTGGCTGATTGATCATTCGGGTAAACTCCAGATATGATGATTCAAGTACTGATATCAACCAAAGCTCCTCATCCCACCCCCCGGATCGTAAATAATTCAATGTACATACTATGATGATTAACTTGTGTGATGACTGTGTTATGTTGATAGTATATATTTGTACCATGAATTGATTAACGTGGACCCCGACTTAAACGAGTTGAAAAACTTATTGGGGTGTTACCATTTAGTGGTCAATTGTACGGAATATGTACTGTACTGTGAAATCTAATAATAAAAGTATCAATCAATCAATCAAAGTCAAGGTCCCACATACACTGGAAAAAAAGTGACTTTTTTGTGCTGTAAACTCTATTAGAGTAACTGTCGATATTTATACCTAATATTGTCAACTTCAGTAAGAACTAGAGTTTCTTAAGTAAAATTAAACATTTTATTAACGTAATACATGAATTATGGGGGAAGAGTAAGTTTTACTTAGGTTTCCTCGTGCTATTTAGATGTTTAATAGTTGCAGCTCTCTGAGCTGCAACCTTATCGTGGTAGAGGAGTTTGCGTGTCCCAATGATCCTAGGAGCTATGTTGTCCGGGGGCATAAAGCCCCCTGGTAGGGTCTCCCAAGGCAAACAGGTTCTAGGTGAGGGATCAGACAAAGAGCAGCTCAAAGACCTTTATGAAGAAGAAACATCATGGACCCAGATTTCCCTCGCCCGGACGCGGGTCACCGGGGCCCCGCTCTGGAGCCAGGCCCGGAGGTGGGGCACGATGGCGAGCGCCTGGTGGCCGGGCCTGTTCCCATGGGGCCCGGCCGGGCACAGCCCGAAGAGGCAACGTGGGTCCCCCCTCCAATGGGCTCACCACCCATAGCAGGGGCCATAGAGGTCGGGTGCAATGTGAGCTGGGCGACAGCCGAAGGCAGGGCACTTGGCGGTCCGATCCTCGGCTACAGAAGCTAGCTCTTGGGACGTGGAACGTCACGTCACTGGGGGGGAAAGAGCCTGAGCTAGTGCGCGAAGTCGAGAAATTCCGGCTGGATATAGTCGGACTCACTTCGACGCACAGCAAGGGCTCTGGAACCACTTCTCTCGAGAGGGATTGGACCCTCTTCCACTCTGGCGTTGCCGGCAGTGAGAGGCGACGGGCTGGGGTGGCAATTCTTGTTTCCCCCCGGCTCAAAGCCTGTACGTTGGAGTTCAACCCGGTGGACGAAAGGGTAGCCTCCCTCCGCCTTCGGGTGGGGGGACGGGTCCTGACTGTTGTTTGTGCTTATGCACCAAACAGCAGTTCAGAGTACCCACCCTTTTTGGGTACGCTCGAGGGAGTACTGGAAAGTGCTCCCCCGGGTGATTCCCTTGTCCTACTGGGAGACTTCAACGCTCACGTTGGCAACGACAGTGAAACCTGGAGAGGCGTGATTGGGAAGAATGGCCGCCCGGATCTGAACCCGAGTGGTGTTTTGTTATTGGACTTTTGTGCTCGTCACAGTTTGTCCATAACAAACACCATGTTCAAACATAAGGGTGTCCATATGTGCACTTGGCACCAGGACACCCTAGGCCGCAGTTCCATGATCGACTTTGTAGTTGTGTCATCGGATTTGCGGCCTCATGTTATGGACACTCGGGTGAAGAGAGGGGCGGAGCTTTCTACCGATCACCACCTGGTGGTGAGTTGGCTGCGATGGTGGGGGAGGATGCCGGACAGACCTGGGAGGCCCAAACGCATTGTGAGGGTCTGCTGGGAACGTCTGGCAGAGTCTCCTGTCAGACAAAGTTTCAATTCCCACCTCCGGAAGAACTTTGAACATGTCACGAGGGAGGTGCTGGACATTGAGTCCGAGTGGACCATGTTCCGCACCTCTATTGTCGAGGCGGCAGATCGGAGCTGTGGCCGCAAGGTAGTTGGTGCCTGTCGTGGCGGCAATCCTAAAACCCCTTGGTGGACACCAGCGGTGAGGGATGCCGTCAAGCTGAAGAAGGAGTCCTATCGGGTCCTTTTGGCTCATAGGACTCCGGAGGCAGTGGACAGGTACCGACAGGCCAAGCGGTGTGCAGCTTTATCGGTCGCGGAGGCAAAAACTCGGACATGGGAAGAGTTCGGGGAAGCCATGGAAAACGACTTCCGGACGGCTTCGAAGCGATTCTGGACCACCGTCCGCCGCCTCAGGAAGGGGAAGCAGTGCACTATCAACACCGTGTATGGTGCGGATGGTGTTCTGCTGACCTCGACTGCGGATGTTGTGGATAGGTGGAAGGAATACTTCGAAGACCTCCTCAATCCCACCAACACGTCTTCCTATGAAGAAGCAGTGCCTGGGGGATCTGTGGTGGTCTCTCCTATTTCTGGGGCTGAGGTCGCTGAGGTAGTTAAAAAGCTCCTCGGTGGCAAGGCCCCAGGGGTGGACGAGATCCGCCCGGAGTTCCTTAAGGCTCTGGATGCTGTGGGGCTGTCTTGGTTGACAAGACTTTGCAGCATCGCGTGGACATCGGGGGCGGTACCTCTGGATTGGCAGACCGGGGTGGTGGTTCCTCTCTTTAAGAAGGGGGACCGGAGGGTGTGTTCCAACTATCGTGGGATCACACTCCTCAGCCTTCCCGGTAAGGTTTATTCAGGTGTACTGGAGAGGAGGCTACGTCGGATAGTCGAACCTCGGATTCAGGAGGAACAGTGTGGTTTTCGTCCTGGTCGTGGAACTGTGGACCAGCTCTATACTCTCGGCAGGGTTCTTGAGGGTGCATGGGAGTTTGCCCAACCAGTCTACATGTGCTTTGTGGACTTGGAGAAGGCATTCGACCGTGTCCCTCGGGAAGTCCTGTGGGGAGTGCTCAGAGAGTATGGGGTATCGGACTGTCTTATTGTGGCGGTCCGTTCCCTGTACGATCAGTGCCAGAGCTTGGTCCGCATTGCCGGCAGTAAGTCGAACACATTTCCAGTGAGGGTTGGACTCCGCCAAGGCTGTCCTTTGTCACCGATTCTGTTCATAACTTTTATGGACAGAATTTCTAGGCGCAGTCAAGGCGTTGAGGGGTTCCGGTTTGGTAACCGCAGGATCAGGTCTCTGCTTTTTGCAGATGATGTGGTCCTGATGGCTTCATCTGACCGGGATCTTCAGCTCTCGCTGGATCGTTTCGCAGCCGAGTGTGAAGCGACCGGAATGAGAATCAGCACCTCTAAGTCCGAGTTCATGGTTCTCGCCCGGAAAAGGGTGGAGTGCCATCTCCGGGTTGGGGAGGAGACCCTGCCCCAAGTGGAGGAGTTCAAGTACCTAGGAGTCTTGTTCACGAGTGAGGGAAGAGTGGATCGTGAGATCGACAGGCGGATCGGTGCGGCGTCTTCAGTAATGCGGACGTTGTACCGGTCCGTTGTGGTGAAGAAGGAGCTGAGCCGGAAGGCAAAGCTCTCAATTTACCGGTCGATCTACGTTCCCATCCTCACCTATGGTCATGAGCTTTGGGTCATGACCGAAAGGATAAGATCACGGGTACAAGCGGCCGAAATGAGTTTCCTCCGTCGTGTGGCGGGGCTCTCCCTTAGAGATAGGGTGAGAAGCTCTGCCATCCGGGAGGGACTCAAAGTAAAGCCGCTGCTCCTTCACATCGAGAGGAGCCAGATGAGGTGGTTCGGGCATCTGGTCAGGATGCCACCCGAACGCCTCCCTAGGGAGGTGTTTAGGGCACGTCCAACCGGTAGGAGGCCACGGGGAAGACCTAGGACACGTTGGGAAGACTATGTCTCCCGGCTGGCCTGGGAACGCCTCGGGATCCCCCGGGAAGAGCTAGACGAAGTGGCTGGGGAGAGGGAAGTCTGGGTTTCCCTGCTTAGGCTGTTGCCCCCGCGACCCGACCTCGGATAAGCGGAAGATGATGGATGATGGATGGATAGTTGTATGTACATAAACCTAAAAATATTACATAAACTTTACTCTGAAAATCTAGTGTTTTGAAACGCACAGCACAACAGGCTCCGGCCGTTAGGATCACTTCACAGAGCACTGCAAGGTGGCATTATGGGTAATTCTTATCTTGCGTTTGTAATGTGTTACAGAGTCGATGTTCTCCAGAAATGTATTTGGTGTGGGTTCACAGAGTGTGGCGCATATTAGTAAAAATGTTAAAGTTGTTTCTATCACAACCGTCAGTGTAAAAAGGTATGGCTGTTGACCAAGTATGCATTGCCATCTCATATTAAAAAAACGCGAAACATGAAAGTGGGCGCGATAACAGTGGTCCCCAACCACCGGGCCGCGGCCGCAGAATAACTTCTTATTAAAGTATTTTTTATCACACTCAAAGTTTTACTTCACGCCATTAATAAGCGCAGGAGTGAGAAGAGGTTTTAAAATAATTAGCGCTCCGACGGCTATTCAAGGAAATACGGTATATAACATTTTATGAAAATGATGTTCCTGCCGATGAAAAACAAGTAGACTTTACTTAATTTGTTTAAATAAATATAACTTAAAACTTGGATGTAATTGAGTAACTGTTACTTCAGGGGTAGGGAACCTATGGCTCTAGAGCCAGATGTGGCTCTTTTGATGACTGCATCTGGCTCTCGGATAAATCTGAGCTGACACTGCTTAACACGATAAGTAATGAATAAATCCGCTGGTAATCACAACGTTAAAAATAACGTTCAAAATATAAAACATTCTCATGCTTTTTTATGTTCAAGAAGTTGCGTAATGGTAAGTAGTAATTTATTTATTATTGGTTAGTGTGGGGCTTGCCCTCCTGGGTGTTCTTCAGACCACCAAGAGCCTGTTTTAGGGTTACAATATTGTTTTATTTTATTTTTCTCTCAGTTGCTTTCCAGCAATTGTCTTTTTCTCTTTCGTCCTCACTCGCGCTCTGGCTCCAGCCCCGACTCCGTTTCTCCTCCTGGCTGCTGCTTATAACAGAGCGACAGGTGATTAGATAACAAGGCCCAGGTGGGCCTTCTACGCACCTGTCGCTGATTTCGAGGCCGGTCCTGGCAACATCCTGCTTTGCTGCAAGCCCGCAGGCCACGCCCCCTCCACAGTTAGCTTCAGAATAACAATGTTATTACAAAGAATAAGAGACCTATTATACTCTGGAAATGTTGGTCTAACTTAAAAATG
>NC_084635.1:5894534-5932034 GCF_033978795.1 Nerophis ophidion
GGCTTATCAAACTCTCACAAGTAAGCTCACCAATTAAACAAAGTGTGTGAGTCTTTCTGGTGGAGGTGTTTGCCTTTTTTTTAACTGATTGGAGCTGTGTTCATGTACACCAGGGGTCACCAACACCAGGTAGCCCGTAAGGACCAGATGAGTCGCCCGCTGGCCTGTTCTAAAAATAGCTCAAATAGCAGCACTTACCAGTGAGCTGCCTCAATTTTTTAAATTGTATTTATTTACTAGCAAACTGGTCTCGCTTTGCTCAACATTTTCAAATTCTAAGAGAGACAAAACTCCAATAGAAGTTGAAAATCCAAGAAAATATTTTAACGACATGGTCTTCACTTGTTTAAATAAATTAATTCATTTTTTTACTTTGCTTCTCATAACTTTCAGAAAGACAATTTTAGAAAAAATACAACCTTAAAAATGATTAGGATTTTTAAACACATATACCTTTTAAATTCCTTCCTCTTCTTTCCTGACAATTTAAATTAATGTTCAAGTTTTTTTTTTTTTTAATTGTAAAGAATAATAAATACATTTTAATTCAATTCTTCGTTTTAGCGTCTGTTTTTTCGACGAAGAATATTTGTGAAATATTTCTTCAAACTTATTATGATTCAAATTAAAAAAAATTATTAGGGCAAATCTAGAAATTCTGTAGAATCCAATTTAAATCTTTATTTCAAAGTCTTTTGAATTCATTTTAAAATTTTTGTTCAGGAAAACGTAGAAGAAATAATGATTTGTCTTTGTTAGAAATATAGCTTGGTCCAATTTGTTATATATTCTAACAAAGTGCAGATTGGATTTTAACCTATTTAAAAAATGTCATCAAAATTCTAAAAGTGATCTTAATCAGGATAAATTACTAATGATGTTCCATAATTTTTTTTTTTTTTTTTTTCCAAAAGATTCGGATTAGCTAGTTTTTGTCTCCTTTTTTTCGGTTGAATTTTGAATTTTAAAGAGTCGAAATTGAAGATAAACTATGTTTCAAAATAAAATTTTCTTTTTTTTCCCTTTTTTTCTTCCTTTTTTAAACTGTTCAATTAACTGTTTTTTTCATTATCTATTCTCTACAAAAAAACTTCCGTAAAAGGAAAAAAAAATGTACGACGAAATGACGGACAGAAATACCCTTTTTTTTTATATACATAGATTTATTTATTAAAGGTAAATTGAGCAAATTGGCTATTTCTGGCAATTTATTTAAGTGTGTATCAAACTGGTAGCCCTTCGCATTAATCAGTACCCAAGAAGTAGCTCTTGGTTTCAAAAAGGTTGGTGACCCCTGCTGTAAAGATTATACAGTACATTATTTTCCGGACCATAAGACGCACTGCTGATAAATGGTCTATATTTGATCGTAAAACACTTCCTTGTGGTCTACATAACATGTAATGGTGGTTCTTTGGTCAAAATGTTGCACGGATTATGTTTTACAGACCATTTTGAAGCCGCTTTCTGACAGTTGCTTCCGGATACCCCGTTTTGTGGGCGGTCTTATTTACGTGGCTCACCTTCGGCAGAGTCGTCTTCCCGTCATCTTTGTTGTAGCGTGCAAGGACGCGGTGTAGCGTGCAAGGACGGGAGTGGAAGAAGTGTCAAAAGATGGAGCTAACTGTTTTAATGACATTCAGACTTTACTGAAGTCAATAACGGAGCAGCATAGCCTCATCTGGAAACAACAAGGCCGGAAATGTGTCCCGTGAGAAAACCGTCCGACCGGAACTATCTAATAACTAAAGTTCTTCAGGTGAATAATGTAAACTCACTACACCGGTATGTTTTAGCACTTTCATGGCGAGTTTACTGACAGATATAAGTAAGAACTTTATACTACTTTATATTAGAAATGGCAACTGTGGAGGATGAATGTCCCATAACAAGAGGATAGAGAAAAAGTAGAAGCTTATCGACTACGGTGTCGGCACGGACCACAAAGGCCAATGCGCGCAATTTTTCAGGAATTATGCAGATCAAAAAAACAGATTAGCAGGTACCAGAAATTAAGAAAAGTTGCTTTTGCATTATATAGTCAGCGTATGTTTATTTCGCGGACAATCCATTAAGCGGTGCGGCTTCATAGCCTACCAAATTCGTACTAAAACATTTTGATAGATTTTTGAGCGCCGTGTGTAAAGTTGTATATTTTCAATAGAAGAAATAAAATGTTAGTGTTAATTACTTGAGTCATATTGCCATCACAGTGCAGTCTACACGTATCTCTTATGTTTGACCGCCATCTACTGGCCACACTTATCATTGCACCATGTACCAAATAAAATTTCTTTGAGGTCGGTAAGCAAAACCAGAAATGTTCCGTGCATTAGGCGCACCGGGTTGGAAGGCGCAGTGTCGAGTTTTGAGGGTGAAAAAAAACGATTTTTCAGTGAGTCTTACAGTCTGGAAAATACGGTACTCATGCGAAAAACTCTTCAGGAGGAATGCTCGTTTAGAAAAGCTCAATTTAGGAGGTGTGAATCTTTGTGCACCTAACCCATGGGTGTCAAACTCTGGCCCCCGTGTAATTTCATTTGGCCCTTGAGGTAATATCTAATTAAACAGAGCTGGCCTGCCGGTATTTTAAAGCGTCGATGCCGCGCTAACACCGCTAATCCTCATACTTGCCAACCCTACCGAGACTCCCCAAGTTCAGTGCCCCTCCCAAAAATCTCCCAGGGGAACCATTCTCCCAAATTTTTACCGATTTCCACCCGGAAAACAATATTGTTTTAATGGCACTTCCTTTAGCCTTCTCTACAACATTGCATCACGTCCGCTTTTCCTCCATACAAACATTGTGCCGTCCTAGTCACACAATCTAAGCAGATTTTACACACACATAAGGTAATGTAAGGCATGCTTGATCAGGTCACACTCAGGGTGGCTGAATAAACAACTTTAACGCTTTGACAAATATGCGCCACACCGTGAACCCACACCAAACAAGAATGCCAAACACATTTCGGGAGAACATCCGCACCGTAACACAACATAAACACAACAGGAGAAATACTCAGAACCCCTTGCAGCACTAACACCTCCGGGACGCTACAATATATAATTTGATATGCTATTGATATTTTTTAATTATTATTGTTATTTTTATTTGAAAATCGATTTTGCATGTCACTATAAAATTATATAACCCTTTCTTGTTCAATATTCAATGCAAAACTTGTTTGGGTCCCTATTAAAAGGTTAATTTGTTCAACCTTGGCCAGCGGCTTAGTTGAGTTTAAAATTTTGGCCCACTCTGTATTTGAGTTTGACACCCCTGACCTAACCAATCGATCTGATTTCTGGGATGACGATTCGACTCAAAATCAAGCCTCAATTCAACGCGATTCTCAGATTAAACTGATTCTCGCAGTGTATTATTTAGTAAGATAATGACGTTTAAACTTTTTCAAAACAGTTTACAGGTTAGAAAAGCTCATTCTGTTTGCATGGAGATGGCCTAAAATCATGTTTTTTTAAAAAATCGTATTCAACACAGGAATTTGTCTTATTAAAAAAAGAAAAAAACTTTTATACTTTGTGTAATAAAATTATTTTTTTTCTCAGTAATTCATGTTTTTTTTTTTTTTACAATGGAAGGAGATTACAGAAATTAGTTGAAATCAAGTAGCAGATATAACAAACAAAAAGTGTACAGCAGATTATAAGAAATAGTTGTTTGACGAAACGACTTATCGAAAAACAATCGCTTATTAGTCGACTTTTACGATAACTGCTAGTTCCAATTTATTTCAGTCACTTACTGTACTCAATAACATGTTCAGTTCAGTAATATGTAAATATATATATATATATACATATATAAGATAAACTATGTTTCAAAATTTAATTTTCCGTTCAAAAACCGTTCAATTAAGTGTTTTTTCATCATTTATTCTCTACAAAAAACCTCCATAAAAGGAAAAACAATGTACGACAGAATGACAGACAATAATACCCATTTTTTTTTTATATACAGTATATAGATTGATTTATTAAGGGTAAATTGAGCAAATTGGCTATTTCTGGCAATTTATTTAAGTGTGTATCAAACTGGTAGCCCTTTGCATTAATCAGTACCCAATAAGTAGTATATATATATATATATATATATATATATATATATACATACACATATATATATACATACATATACATATATACATACATATATACATACATATATACATATATACATACATATATACATACATATATATATATATATATACATACATATATACATACATATATATATATATATATACACATACATATATACATATATATACATACATATATACATATATATACATACATATATACATATACATACATACATATATACACATACATATATACATATACATACATACATATATACATATACATACATACATATATACATATACATACATATATACACATACACATACATATATATATATCCATTTTCTACCGCTACCGCTTATTCCCTTTCGGGGTCGCTGGCGCCTATCTCAGCTACAATCGGGCGGAAGGCGGGGTACACCCTGGACAAGTCGCCACCTCATCGCAGGGCCAACACAGATAGACAGACAACATTCACACACTAGGGCCAATTTAGTGTTGCCAATCAACCTATCCCCAGGCATATTATATATATATATATATATATATATATATATATATATATATATATATATATATATATATATATATATATATATATATATATATATATATATATAAATCTGAAAGTATGGGATCGGGACTCCAAAACAGATTTGAGGCCATATAAAAAATTAAAAAAAAAATCTAATAGGGATCAAAGGCCACAAATACTGTTTGGGAAATCCCTGGTTTCAATTTTTGTTACAATGCCCCAAAGCATTTTGGGATACAAAGTAATCAATCATTGACTGACAACACAGATGATGAGAAAATAACAGCTGTGAACCAAAAGCTGCAATGTTGTTGAGGAAGGAAAGCGCGAATAAAAGAAAAGCGTTGTTCAAAATTAGCAATCCGTTTTTCCCCTTACTACCTCTGCCAAGGGTTTTTTTTTCTTGTTTATTTCTTTGTTGTTTTTTACAGCAATCAGTGCCATACTAGAGGGGCGTGTCATGGAACTATTAAAAGCATGTTATGATCCGCTACCCAGATCATTTTCTGTTTACATTGTCTAAGTCACTTGTGTTTTCAGCACTTCTTGATTTTGTTAGTTTCAGTTGCCATGACAGAAAAGTACATTCACCTGCCTCTGGTTAGTTCTCGGGATGCGCACCTGTTGCCCAGGCACTAATCAGAGGGATATTTAGTCCTTGCCCTGGTCTCACTCGGTCTGGCTTCCTATTTTGTTTCTTACAACAGATTTCGTTTATTTCTTGCTCTGAACCTGCTAGCTCCCACGCTAGCTCCTTTAGTTTCTTCCTTAAGTGCTATGAGCACGTTTTTCTTTGTTAAAGTCTGATTTATTTCTAAATAAAACTTTTGTTCCTTCCTTCACGCTGTGTCCGAAGCCTGTCTGCATTCCTGGGAGAACGAACTTCGCACCACGATGCGACCCGGTCGTTACAGTAGGAAGCCAGACCGAGTGAGGCCAGGGCGAGGACTAAATAGCCCTCTGATTAATGCCCGGGCAACAGGTGCGCGTCCCGAGAACTAACCAGAGGCAGGTGAATGTAATTTGCCGTCATGGCAACTGAGAAACAAAATCAAGTGACTTAGACAACGTAAACAGAATATGATCCGGGTAGCGGATCATAAAACATGTACTGGTGTGTATGCAGATAAAGGTGGTCCATAACAGGAGCAGTTTAGATTTGCAGGTCTGCAGACTTTCGTGGCCTTTAAAGTAAGTACATTTTATTTATAAAGCACTTTTCACAGATAAAATGACAAAGCGCTGTACAAAACATAGTTCTAGGTAAAACAATTCAATTTAAAACAGAGGCAACATCATAAAAAGGATAGAATGTGGATTAAAAATGAGAGTTAAAAAATTGCATTAACTAAAAGCTTTACTAAACAAAAAAGTTTTCAAATGTTTCAACACAGTTAAGATCCCAGAGGGACTGGTGCAAATCGTTCCAGAGTCCGGAAGATATAGCCTGGAATGCCAGGTCTTCACAGGTTTTAAAACAAGTTTTGGGGCTTTTTAGAAGACCCTGGCCTGAAGACCTGAGGCTGTGCCCTGAAGAGTAGGGGCATAACATGTCAGTGATGTACTGAGGGGCCCCGCCATGCACGGACAGTCTCTTAAACTCAATGCGGAATTTAACTGGAAGCCAATGAAGACTGGATAAAACGGGGGTGATACGGGCTGTTCTGGGTGCACCGGTCGAAAGTCTGGCAGCCGCATTTTGTACGGTCTGAAGTCTCTTTAGTGTCGACTTGTTGAAAAGGGTGAAGAGTAGAGGTGCAACGGTACACAAAAATTTCGGTTCGGTACGTACCTCGGTTTAGAGGTCACGGTTCGGTTCATTTTCGGTACATCAATCAATCAATCAATGTTTATTTATATAGCCCCAAATCACAAATGTCTCAAAGGACTGCACAAATCATTACGACTACAACATCCTCGGAAGAACCCACAAAAGGGCAAGGAAAACTCACACCCAGTGGAATTCACACCCAGTGGGACGCCAGTGACAATGCTGACTATGAGAAACCTTGGAGAGGACCTCAGATGTTGGCAACCCCCCCCCCTCTAGGGGACCGAAAGCAATGGATGTCGAGCGGGTCTAACATGATACTGTGAAAGTTCAATCCATAGTGGCTCCAACACAGCCGCGAGAGTTCAGTCCAAAGCGGATCCAAGACAGCAGCGAGAGTCCCGTCCACAGGAGACCATCTCAAGCGGAGGCGGATCAGAAGCATAGAGATGTCCCAGTAAGAAATCAATAAAATGTCAATTTTTGGGTTATTTATTTACCAAATTTGTAAACAATGGCTTTATCCTTTTAACATTGGGAACACTATAATAATTCTGAATCCACATTAAACTGCCTCAAGTTGTTGCTTTGATTAAATAAAATGAAAAAAACCTTTCTTCTACATATAAAAAGTTTAACATTAAACAGATTCCATCGTAACTGTTTAATGTCAACTCATCATGCTTAATTTATTACAGCATTTTGGAAGCCTGTAGTTGCTTTTATTATGAAAATGTTGTATTTTTAATCAACATGTGACAGCAGGGACCCTGCTATTCAAAACTAGGCTGCTACATTACTAATGATTCATGTAACTATAGCTGAAAAATAGTACAATTGCAATGGGAGAGACTATTCATCCCTAAACACAATGGAGTTCAATGAAATAACACACACACACACACACACACACACACACACACACACACACACACACACACACACACACACACACACACACACACACACACACACACACACACACACACAGAAAAATGGGCTAACGTTAAGCTAAAAGCTAATTAGCCTTCATCTCAAGCCTATACTGTGAGCGAGCTGAGCTGTAGTTTAAGTTCCTAGAAGGTCAACGGGCTCATAGTGATGTTAGTAATAGTTGTTACTGGGAAGTGTTTAGTATCATTTGGGAGAGTACGAGTCCGCTCCTCCCCGGCTAGACGAATATCTGCTCGACGCTAAAGCATTGACTACATCGTTCTGAAGTCTGAATACGCACTGCTGATTGGCTTTGTATGTAACCAATCAGATGGTTGTGTGTAGGGCTGGGCGATAAGACTAGAAAATGTATCACGATATAAGTGTTTCATATCAGTCGATATCGATAATTATCGATAAAAAACCCCAAAAAACTATTCTAAATAAAGACCAGGAGAAAAAAGGCTGAATTTAAATACTTTTATTTTAAATACAACCTTTAACTTTTAGAACGAGGTCAGCATTAAGAAAAACAGTCAAATAAATGAAAATACTGGTCGATGTGCAAATATTGACATTAAATAAATGCTTACCCAGACTTCTCAACTATGCTGAGCGGTAGCATGTCCTTCGCTAATTGATACACCAGGGGTGCCCACACTTTTTCTGCAGGCGAGCTACTTTTCAATTGACCAACTCGAGGGGATCTACCTCATTTATATATATCATTTATATTTATTTATTTATGAAAGAGATATTTTTGTAAACAGGTTAAATGTGTTTAATGATAATACAAGCATGTGTAACACATATAGATGTCTTTCTTTCACAAAGACAAGAATATAAGTTGGTGTATTACCTGATTCTGATGACTTGCATTGATTGGAATCAGACAGTAATGATGATAACGCCCACATTTTCAAATGGAGGAGAAAAAAAAGTTGTCCTTTCTGTACAATACCACATGAAAGTGGTTGGTTTTTTGGCATCTAATTCATCCAGCTTCCATACACTTTACAAGAAAAACATTGGCGGCAAATTCCGTAGCTTGCTTGATTGACATTCACGGCACCCGAGGGTCTTGTGAGATGACGCTGGCTGCTGCCAGTTCATTATTATGAAAAAATGACAGAGAGGAAGGCGAGAAACACTTTTTATTTCAACACTTTCGCGCCGTCCCTTCCGTCAAAACTCTAAAGGCCGACTGCACATTTCCTATCTTCACAATAAAAGCCCTGCTTCATGCTGCCTGCGCTAACAAAATAAGAGTCTCGGAAAGCACTTGTGCACGCCAGCTTTTTGAGCGATCGCTTGTGCACGCCAGTTTTCCGAGACTCTGTATTTAGTTAGCGCAGGCAGCATGAAGCAGGGCTTTTATTGTGAAGATAGGAAATGTGCAGTCGGCCTTTAGAGTTTTGACGGAAGGTACGGCGCGAGAGTCTGTTGAAATAAAAAGTGTTTCTCGCCTTCCTCTCGGTCATATTTTCATAATAATGATCTTGCAGCAGCCAGCGTCATCTCACAAGACCCTCCGGTACCGTGAATGTCATTTAAGTGACGTCTTGGTGAAGATTGATGATCACTCATTTTTAGGTCTATTTTTTTTTTAAAAGCCTGGCTGGAGATCGACTGACACACCCCCCGCGGTCGACTGGTAGCTCGCGATCGACGTAATGGGCACCCCTGTGATACACCACTGCATCCCTTATTTCTTTATAATGTTTTGAATTTTTGTCGTATGGCACTGCTGCCGAGTCCTCTTGGTGGTCTGTTGTTGCCGCTTCGGTGCTGTTTCACTTGCACCGGCTGACGTGGTGGCTGTTTGCTGCTGTACTCCAGCGGGTGAGAGCGGCTCAGGTGGTAAAATAAGTTTGTCGTGTTCCAAGACTTGGTCCGGACGACGACCTTGCAAAGTTTGCAGACAGTATTACTCGGATTTGTACCGGACTTAAACAATCCAAAATACTCCCAAACTGGTGACGTGACGTTTCCTTTTTTATTTACAATTTCCTCTTGTGCTGCCGCACTGATATTCCCGTTTCGTCGATTTACGTGGACCCCGACTTAAACAAGTTGAAAAACGTATTGGGGTGTTACCATTTAGTGGTCAATTGTACGGAATATGTACTGTACTGTGCAATCTACTAATAAAAGTATCAATCAATCGTTGCTTTGCGGTTCAGGCTCGGCCGTGATAGGTCGAAAGGCAAAAGCCCTTCCTTTGCCTACACCACCCAGAATGCCGTGCGGTTCCGGCTCTTGCGTTTCTTACTATTTTTTTTCCAACAGAACTCAGTGAAATTATCGAACGTTCTATCGACCCCATTTTCTATTGATATTGCTCACATGTCTATCGCGATATATATCGTTATCGTTTTATCGCCCAGCCCTAGTTGCTGGTTGGCGCCTTGCATGGCAGCTCCCTCCATCAGTGTGTGAATGTGTGTTGGGTAAATGTGGAAGTAGTGTCAAAGCGCTTTGAGTACCTTGAAGGTAGAAAAGCGCTATACAAGTACAACCCATTTAGAGAGAATTAGTTGTGTGGGCGGGACAATGAGGCAGAGACAGAGGCAGAAAGCAGAGCAGCTTGTGAAGACTTCTGCTTCCCAACTTGTTCGGTACGCCCCCGCGTGCTGAACCGAAACCCCCCTAGCGAAACGGTTCGATACAAACACACGTACCGTTACGCCCCTAGTGAAGAGAGACTTGCAATAGTCAATGCGAGACAAAATGAAAGTGTGAATGATCATTTGGAGAGCAAAGCAGTAGGTGATTTGTTGATGAGTCATCAATAATACCAATATCTCTCAGCATGAGAGCGCATTGTTTGTTCAGACAAGTGCATCGATTCAAACAATGAATTCACGGAAATAAAAGAACAGCTCGGATTTGTATTTTGATGCTAAGATCACCCGTCAGTGTTTCTTTGCAGGGGACTTCAACACCAGAACCAGAAGGGCAGTGTGCTATTGCTCAGACTGCCAGAAGACAGTCTGAGATCTGAGCATGAGGCCTGCTCAGGCTTGCCCGCTGGGCCTGTAAACACACTTAAAAACACACAGCCCTACACAATGAGAAACAAATTTTTTTTTTTAAACCACCCTAAGTCATATGATCATGGCACCGCATTAATTTGATAGTTAGCCATGATGACTTATTATTGGATGACGCACAAAGTACGGCTGTCTTTCTCTCAGTTGAGTTGCGTGTCAAAAGACAACTACGATAGTTGATGTTATTCGTTTGTCCTCCTAAGAAGCAAGCAGGATGTTGGATAAGTGGGAAAACATTGTAGATCTAGAGATTTAATGTCATTAAAATCGGTTAAAAAAAGGACATTAAATGTCCAACAAGCACACGAGACGGATGAGCGAGCTCAAAATGTAATACCCGAAGTCCCAGACTTAGTCCATTGAGTGCCAAAAGAACAACATTAAATAGAGTACCGTATACAGTTCGAGATGCTACCTCAGTAGAAGCATTTAAGTCTCACCTTAAAACTCATCTGTATACTCTAGCCTTTAAATAGACCTCCTTTTTAGACCAGTTGATCTGCCGCTTCTTTTCTTTCTCCTATGTCCCCCCCCCCTCCCTTGTGGAGGGGGTCCGGTCCGATGACCATGGATGAAGTACTGGCTGTCCAGAGTCAAGACCCAGGATGGACCGCTCGCCTGTATCGGTTGGGGACATTTCTACGCTGCTGATCCGCTTGAGATGGTTTCCTGTGGACGGGACTCTCGCTGCTGTCTTGGATCCGCTTGAACTGAACTCTCGCGGCTGTGTTGGAGCCACTATGGATTGAACTTTCACAGTATCATGTTAGACCCGCTCGACATCCATTGGTTTCGGTCCCCTAGAGGGGGGGGGGGGGGTTGCCCACATCTGAGGTCCTCTCCAAGGTTTCTCATAGTCAGCATTGTCACTGGCGTCCCACTGGATGTGAATTCTCCCTGCCCACTGGGTGTGAGTTTTCCTTGCCCTTTTGTGGGTTCTTCCGAGGATGTTGTAGTCGTAATGATTTGTGCAGTCCTTTGAGACATTTGTGATTTGGGGCTATATAAATAAACATTGATTGATTGATTGATTGATTTTACGAATCAATCAATCAAATAAACATTGATTGATTGATTGATTGATTTTACGAATCAATCAATCAATCAATCAATGTTTATTTATATAGCCCCAAATCACAAATGTCTCAAAGGACTGCACAAATCATTACGACTACAACATGGCTAAAACAGATTTTTTTATTTTATTTTGAACTTCTATTTTTTTCTCCCATCCCCCCCCTGTGTTTACCTGTATCTCATCTTTTTTGTAAGGGGCGCTGGAAGCCGGCAGACCCGTCAGCGATCCTGTTCTGTCTCCCTGTAATGTTTGTCTAATCTTGAATGGGATTGTGCTGAAAATGTCAATTTTCCTGAAGGAACTCTCCTGACGGAATAAATAAAGTACTATCTTATCTAATCTAATCTAATCCGCGGAAGAACCCACAAAAGGGCAAGGAAAACTCACACCCAGTGGGCAGGGAGAATTCACATCCAGTGGGACGCCAGTGACAATGCTGACTATGAGAAACCTTGGAGAGGACCTCAGATGTGGGCAACCCCCCCCCTCTAGGGGACCGAAAGCAATGGATGTCGAGCGGGTCTAACATGATACTGTGAAAGTTCAATCCATAGTGGCTCCAACACAGCCGCGAGAGTTCAGTTCAAAGCGGATCCAAGACAGCAGCGAGAGTCCCGTCCACAGGAAACCATCCCAAGCGGAGGCGGATCAGCAGCGTAGAGATGTCCCCAATCGATACAGGCGAGCGGTCCATCCTGGGTCCCGACGAGCAGTCCATCCTGGGTCTCGACTCTGGACAGCCAGTACTTCATCCATGGCCACCGGACCGGACCCCCTCCACAAGGGAGAGTGGGACAGAGGAGAAAAAGAAACGGCAGATCAACTGGTCTAAAAAGGGAGTCTATTTAAAGGCTAGAGTATACAGATGAGTTTTAAGGTGAGACTTAAATGCTTCTACTGAGGTAGCATCTCGAACTGTTACCGGGAGGGCATTCCAGAGTACTGGAGCCAGAACGGAAAACGCTCTATAGCCCGCAGACTTTTTTTGGGCTCTGGGAATCACTTTGAACGCAGATTTCTTGCCGGGAATTCATATTCACCCGTAAACGGTCCCGGTGAGTATCCAATCACAGGACGCGTAAAAGTCACATTCAACTTGAGGTCTTCTAGAAGTCCTTACTGACAACAACTCTTGATCTAATTGGTAATCGCGACTGTCTATCACCTTCTCTGTCCCCGTTCACTTACAGTGGACGGACCCCCGCATCGGGCAGATTTCCTACAGCATGGCAACAAAAGCTAGCTGAATTCTGATTGGATGCTAAAACTAAAAACATACAGCACTGGAACGAGCATAATATGACAGGAAGAGAATATGAATTTTGTATTCGATTATGATCATGATTTCTGGTTGTGGTATGTCAGCAGAGAAGACCTTGCTGGCCCACCACTGATCAAATGACAACAGCTTCAGAACCGTTACAGCTTTACTACCCAACAATTCATTATAAAATAAATAAATGTGGCATTTCTAATGATGCAAACAAAGCATAGGCCTCTCAAACCCTCCAAATAAACACACGTCAGTCGCAACTCACATTGAAGTATGTGCGGTAGGGTCTTCTGCTTATTTTAGCTTTAAGGCCCATTTACCGCGGTCTCTACTTTCGGTCTCGTACAACAATGAGCTGCTTGTATCAGGTGCCAAAGAAAGCAATGTTTCCAACTCGCTGATGAGAGCAGACACAAGATATAAATTATTTTACACCAACGGTGGAGACCTAAACATAGTTGGAGAATGATGGTAATAAAGCGGGGCAGAGGAGGGGAGGTAGGAAGCAGGGCAAGAAGTAACTTGTCCGATATTTCTTTCCAGTAATACTTAAGAGGAGGTAGCTACTTTCTTTCCAGTTGTTTTCTCTACAAAACCATTGCTGTTGTTGGTTGTTTTCCAGGACTAAAATAGGCGTCATTACGTGTGAAGAGGAAGAGCAGGGTAGTGTGAAGTGAAGTGAATTATATTTATATAGCGCTTTTCTCTAGTGACTCAAAGCGCTTTACATAGTGAAACCCAATATCTAAGTTACATTTAAACCAGTGTGGGTGGCACTGGGAGCAGGTGGGTAAAGTGTCTTGCCCAAGGACACAACGGCAGTGACTAAGATGGCAGAAGTGGGAATCGAACCTGCAACCCTCAAGTTGCTGGCACGGCCACTCTACCAACCGAGCTATGCCGCCCCACTTATTAGAGGTTTTAATGACAGTAAAAAAACAAAAACAAAAAAAAAAACCTGCAGTTTGTATTTTGTACGAATACAGAATTTGTATTCCCGCTGTAGGAGCACTCGCATTAGGACGAGGAGCTACACTTCCATGTTAAGTTAAAGTCGAAGTACCAATGATTGTCACACACGCACTAGGTGTGGTGAAATGTGTCCTCTGCATTTGACCCATCAACCTTGTTCACCCCCTGGGAGGTGAGGGGAGCAGTGAGCAGCAACAATGGCCACGCCCGGGAATGATTTTTTGGTGATTTAATGCCCAAGTCCAACCCTTGATGCTGAGTGCCAAGCAGGGAAGTAATGGCTCCCGTTTTTTGTGCAGTCCTTTGAGACATTTGTGATTTGGGGCTATATAAATAAACATTGATTGATTGATTGAATACATTCATAAGTGGCCAAGATTTTCGTAGACGGTTAAAAGGGGAACATTATCACAATTTCAAAAGGGTTAGAAACAATAAAAATCAGTTCCCAGTGGCTTGTTGTATTTTTTGAAGTTTTTTTCAAAATTTTACCAGTCTCGGAATATCCCTAAATAAAGCTTTGAAGTGCCTTATTTTCGATATGTTCAAAACCACTATCCATTTCCCTGTGACGTCACACAGTGCTGCCAATGTGAACAAACAATGGGAATACCACAGCAAGATATAGCGACATTAGCTCGGATTCAGACTCGGATTTCAGCGACTTAAGCGATTCAACAGATTACGCATGTATTGAAACAGATGGTTGGAGTATGAAAATATTGAAGAAGAAACTGAAGGTATTGAGCGAATAGCTATTGACGCTATTCATAGCCATAGCATGGCCGAATAGCTGCGTTAGCATCGCCGGTAAAATGTGCGGACCAAACGATCAGGACTTTCGCATCTTGTGACACTGGAGCAACTTAAATCCGTCGATTGGTAAGTGTTTGTTTGCATTAAATGTGGGTGGAAGGAAACGTAATATAGTTGCAAATGCATCTACAGGTTATCCATACATCTCTGTGCCATGTCTGCTTTAGCACCGCCGGTAAATAGCATGTTAGCGTCGATTAGCGTAGCATGTTAGCATCGATTAGCTGGCAGTCAACATCAACAAAACTCACCTTTGTGATTTCGTTAACTTTATCGTTGCAAATGCATCTGCAGGTTATCCATACATCTCTGTGCCATGTCTGCTTTAGCACCGCCGGTAAATAGCATGTTAGCGTCGATTAGCGTAGCATGTTAGCGTCGATTAGCTGGCAGTCAACATCAACAAAACTCACCTTTGTGATTTCGTTAACTTTATCGTTGCAAATGCATCTGCAGGTTATCCATACATCTCTGTGCCATGTCTGCTTTAGCACCGCCGGTAAATAGCATGTTAGCGTCGATTAGCGTAGCATGTTAGCGTCGATTAGCTGGCAGTCAACATCAACAAAACTCACCTTTGTGATTTCGTTAACTTTATCGTTGCAAATGCATCTGCAGGTTATCCATACATCTCTGTTCCATGTCTGCTTTAGCACCGCCGATAAATAGCATGTTAGCGTCGATTAGCGTAGCATGTTAGCATCGATTAGCTGGCAGTCACGCCGCGACCAAATATGTCTGATTAGCAAATAAGTCAACATCAACAAAACTCACCTTTGTGATTTCGTTGACTTTATCGTTGCAAATGCATCTGCAGGTTATCCATACATCTCTGTGCCATGTCTGTCTTAGCATCGCCGGTAAAATGTGGAGACACTCTGGCACATTCAATGGGGGTCTGGCGGCAGACAATTTGGCATCTTCGGGCCAGTGGTGCAACTTGAATCCCTCCCTGTTAGTGTTGTTACACCCTCCGACAACACACCGACGAGGCATGATGTCTCCAAGGTTCCAAAAAATAGTCAAAAAAATGGAAAATAACAGAGCTGAGACCCGGTGTTTGTAATGTGTTGAAAATGAAAATGGCGGCTGTGTTACCTCGGCGACGTCACATTCTGACGTCATCGCCTCCAGCGTGATAAACAGAAAGGCGTTTAATTCGCCAAAATTCACCCATTTAGAGTTCGGAAATCGGTTAAAAAAATATATGGTCTTTTTTCTGCACCATCAAGGTATATATTGACGCTTACATAGGTCTGCTGATAATGTTCCCCTTTAATGAAAAAACCTGGTGACCCACATCTTACCTGCAAGAGGAGGACTTCCGAAAACCCTCCTCCTTCGGGTGTCAACAGCCGGATAAAAAACAAGAGCTCTTTGTGTGTTAAGGGAAGCAAAACGATGGCTAAACTCCAGACAGAATGTGGGACTTAAACTTGTAATGATTAAAAGAGATTTTAGTGAATTATTGACCACTTTTAATTCAGCAAAATGACAAGGAGAGTAGCGTGTGTAGCATTGCACACACACACACACACACACACACACACACACACACACACACACACATTTTTTTACTGTGGCAACAAGGTGGTTAAAAGCCTACTGAAAGCCACTACTAGCGACCACGCAGTCTGATAGTTTATATATCAATGATGAAATATTAACATTGCAACACATGCCAATACGGCCTTTTTAGTTTACTAAATTGCAATTTTATATTTCGCGTGAAGTATCTTGTTGAAAACGTCGCGGTATGATGACGCGTGCACGTGACGTCACGGATAGTAGCGGACATGTTGTTCCAGCCCCGATCCCAGCTATAAGTCATCTGATTTAATCTCATAATTACGCAGTATTCTGGACATCTGTGTTGCTGAATCTTTTGCGATTTTTTCAATTAATAATGGAGACGTCAAAGAAGAAAGATGTAGATGGCAAGCGGTGTATTGCGGCTGCCTTTAGCAACACAAACACACAGCCGGTGTTTCCTTGTTTACATTCCCTAAAGATGGGGGTGAAGCTTTACTATGGAATGGAGCGGTCAAGCAAACATGGTTCCCTACCACATGTCAAACGGCAGGTTTTGATGAGAAAATTGTGGTAATAAGTCGGCTCTTACCGTAGACATGAGCGGATAGCTAGCGTCGTTCCTTGTGCACCTGTCAAAGAGGCAGCTGCGGATTCTCTTGGCTGCTCCGACCGGCCGCCCCCGAACTTCCACCGTGGAGTAGGGGGAAAAAAAGCTCAGACCGACCCCAAGGGCTGCCTTCGCTTCGCCTCGTCGAGAAACGTGGCTTCCCTCAGAGACACTGGCGGTCACCACACATCTCCGACTTTCAGGTACCATATAATCTCACTAAAACACTAGTAACACAATCAGCAGATAAGGGATTTTCTAGAATTATCCTAGTAAATGTGTCTAATAACATCTGAATCGCTCCCACTGCCGTCTTTTTTTTCTAGTCCTTCACTCTAACTTTCCTCATCCACAAATCTTTCATCCTCGCTCAAATTAATGGGGAAATCATCGCTTTCTCGGTCCGAATCGCTCTCGCTGCTGGTGGCCATGATTGTAAACAATGTTCAGATGTGAGGAGCTCCACAACCCGTCACGCGCACATCGTCTGCTACTTCCGGTACAGGCAAGGCTTTTTTATTAGCGACCAAAAGTTGCAAACTTTATCGTCGATGTTCTCTACTAAATCCGTTCAGCAAAAATATGGCAATATCGCGAAATGATCAAGTATGACACATAGAATGGACCTGCTATCCCCGTTTGAATAATAAAATCTAATTTCAGTAGGCCTTTAATGTTTTGGAGCACACAAACAAGACTTGTGTGTGTGTGTGTGTGTGTGTGTGTGTGTGTGTTAATGTTGTCCGGGTACCAACATTATTTTTGATACTTTTCGGTACTTGTCCATACTTTTCTAAATAAAGGTGACCACAAAAAGTAGCATTATTGGCTTTATTTCATTTTTTGGGGGGGTACATTAAACATATGTTTCTTATTGCAAATTTTTCCTTAAATAAAATAGTGAACATACTAGACAACTTGTCTTTTATTAGCAAGTAAGCAAACAAAGGTTTCTAGTTTAGCTGCTGACATATGCAGTAAAATTTTGTGTCATTTTCCATTCTATTCTTTTGTCAAAATGATTAAGACGTCCATCACAAAGAACACTGGGGTGGCCAAAGATGATTTCAGTTATTTCAATATTTTGGTACCGGTAGCAAAATGAATTTTGATACTTTTCGGTACTTTACGAAAAATAAAGGGGGACCACAAAAATAGCATTATTGGCTTTATTTTAACAAACAAATACATCCATCCATTTCCTACCGCTTATTCCCTTTTGGGGTCGCGGGGGGCGCTGGCGCCTATCTCAGCTACAATCGGGCGGAAGGCGGGGTACACCCTGGACAAGTCGCCACCTCATCGCAGGGCCCAAACAAATCTTAGGGTACATTAAATTATGTTTCTTATTGCAAGTTTGTCCTTAAATAAAATAGTGAATTAGTAAGCAAGCAAACAAATGTTTCTAATTTAGTCTGTTGACATATGCAGTAACATACTGTGTCATTTTCCATTCTATTCTTTTTGTCAAAATTATCAAGGACAAGCGGTAGAAAATGAGTTATTAATCTACTTGTTCATTTACTGTTAATATCTGCTTACTTTCTCTTCTAACATGTTCTATCTACACTTCTGCTAAAATTTAACAATCATTTATATTCTTCTGTTTGGATGCTTTACATTAGTTTTGGATGATACCATAAATATAGGTATCAATCCGATACCAAGTCGTTATAGGATCATACATTGGTCATATTCAAAGTCCTCATGTGTCCAGGGACATATTTCCTGAGTTTATAAACATGTTGTGATGCCAAAAAATGGACGTAATCATAGTAGTATCGACTAGACACGCTCTTGTACTTGGTATCATTACAGTGGATGTTAGGTGTAGATCCACCAATGGTGTTTGTTTACATTTTGACGCCAATGAAGCATGTTTAGCTATTCCTCGATCTGCGAGTAAGACACTTGTAAGAAACATACTTTATTTAAAGTAAAGTTTGTTTTTTTTATGAATTTATTATGGGTCTACTGAAAATGTGACCAAATTTGCTGGGTCAAAAGTATACATGTTATTTTTGGTTACATGTCCCTTGGCAAGTTTCACTGCAATAAGGTGCTTTTGGTAGCCATCCACAAACTTCTGGTTTATTTTTTTTTTTTTTAATCACTCCTCTTGACAAAATTGGTGCAATTCAGCTAAATGTGTTGGTTTTTTGCCATGGACTTGTTTCTTCAGCATTGTCCCCTCCATTCCTTTTCCATTCTTTTGACGGGTGTTTGGGGTCATTGTCCTGTTGGAACACCCAAACTGTGCCAAGACCCAACCTCCGGGCTGATGATTTTAGGTTGTCCTGAAAAATTTGAAGCTTATCCTCCTTTTTCATTGTCCCATTTACTCTCTGTAAAGCTCTAGTTCCATTGGCAGCAAAACAGGCCCAAAGCATGATGCTACCACCACCATCCATGTAGGTGGTAGTATGATCCTAAAGCTTGAGGATGGCTACCAAAAGCGCCTTATTGCAGTGAAACTTGCCAAGGGACATGTAAGCAAATATTAACATTGCTGTATACCGTATTTTCGGACTCTAAGTCGCAGTTTTTTACAGTTTCGCCGGGGGTGCGACATATACTCCGGAGCGATTTATGTGTGAAATTATTAACATATTACCGTAAAATATCAAATATTATTTATCTCATTCGCGGAAAAGACGAAGAAAATGTCAGCAATCGTCACACACACGTCAACCAATAAGAATTCGGCGGGGGCGGGTCATGGCAGAAGTGCATTGTGGGTCATGGGATGCTAACTGCTAACTGCTATATGCTACTGCCGTAGCTATTAAAATGGATCATTTCATCGTTGGCGGTAACTTATAAAAACTGAGAAGGGCTGAACAAAAATTGGACCGAAAAGGAAATCATGTACTGCGGATTACAAGCTGGACGTAGTGAAATATGCAGCAGAAAACGACAAGAGGAAGAAGATTTCATGGGATTTTTTTCTTCTTTTCTCTTTCTCCTATGTCCCCCCCCTCCCTTGTGGAGGGGGTCCGGTCCGATGACCATGGATGAAGTACTGGCTGTCCAGAGTCGGGACCCAGGATGGACCGCTCGTCTGTGTATCGGTTGGGGACATCTCTACGCTGCTGATCCGCCTCCGCTTGGGATGGTTTCCTGCGGACGGGACTCTCGCTGCTGTGTTGGAGCCGCTTGAACTGAACTCTCGCGGCTGTGTTGGAGCCACTATGGATTGAACTTTCACAGCATCATGTTAGACCCGCTCGACATCCATTGCTTTCGGTCCCCTAGAGGGGGGGGGGTTGCCCACATCTGAGGTCCTCTCCAAGGTTTCTCATAGTCAGCATTGTCACTGGCGTCCCACTGAATGTGAATTCTCCCTGCCCACTGGGTGTGAGTTTTCCTTGCCCTTTTGTGGGTTCTTCCAAGGATGTTGTAGTCGTAATGATTTGTGCAGTCCTTTGAGACATTTGTGATTTGGGGCTATATAAATTAACACTGATTGATTGAATAAATTCATAAGAGAACCAAACTTAATGAATGTTTTTTGTGACCAACAAGTATGTAACCTTTTGAGCACAACTGTATATAGTAGGGGTGTAACGGTACACAAAAATTTCAGTTCGGTACGTACCTCAGTTCAGAGGTCACGGTTGTGTTCATTTTCGGTACAGTAAGAAAACAACAAAATATAATATTTTTGGGTTATTTATTTACCAAATTTGCAAACTCTTCCACCAAAAATATTTTTCTTAGTGGAATATTTGATGTGAAGTAATGGGAACCTTGGATAGGTCAATAATTCATACTAACATTGATTTTGATTCAATATTATGTTTGGAGCAATGACAGTTAAAAAAAAGCTTTGTTTCATTAGTCAACGTTGCAACTTTTTCTAAATTACATTTAAGCTTTGCCTTCCGGCTAAAGGCAAAGCCGGAAGGCAAAGCTCTCAATTTACCGGTCGATCTACGTTCCCATCCTCACCTATGGTCATGAGCTTTGGGTCATGACCGAAAGGATAAGATCACGGGTACAAGCGGCCCAAATGAGTTTGGGTCTCTCCCTTAGAGATAGGGTGAGAAGCTCTGCCATCCGGGAGGAACTCAAAGTAAAGCCGCTGCTCCTCCACATGGAGAGGAGCCAGATGAGGTGGTTCGGGCATCTGGTCAGGATGCCACCCGAACGCCTCCCTAGGGAGGTGTTTAGGGCACGTCCAGCCGGTAGGAGGCCACGGGGAAGACCCAGGACACGTTGGGAAGACTATGTCTCCCGGCTGGCCTGGGAACGCCTCGGGATCCCCCGGGAAGAGCTAGACGAAGTGGCTGGGGAGAGGGAAGTCTGGGCTTCCCTGCTTAGGCTGCTGCCCCCGCGACCCGACCTCGGATAAGCGGAAGATGATGGATGGATGGATGGACATTTAAGCTTCAAGCTTTTTTGTTCCACTTCTGTTATGTTTTTGTTTATTTTAATAGTATTTTTAGAATTTGCCGTGGGCCGCAAAAGGCCTCCGGGGCACACTTTTGACACCCCTGCTATGGAAATAAAAATTTTAATCTGATAACTCAATGGATAAAAAGCAGAGCCTGGCGACGCATGCGCGTTTATCATAACTCTCTCACTCTCTCTGTCTCTGTCCCTCCCTCACGAATGCTGCTGTTGTGCGAACGATGTCTTTTGTTTTTTTACCCCTTCTTAACCCTGAACGTACATTGTTAATACACGCAACCATAACTCAAAAGGCCGGACATTTGAGGCATTTAAGAACCTCTGCCCTGACAGCTCTTTTACGGAGCTGTCAGGGCAGAGTTTCTTAAATGCCTCAAATGTCTGGCATTTTGAGTATTGTTTACGCTACTTAATATGTCCGTCTGGAAACTCGTTCGGTTTACCTCCGCACCGAACAAAAAGCCCCGTACCGAAACCGGTTCAATACAAATACACATACCGTTACACCCCTAGTATAGACGTAGTATTTCATGTTTAGGGAGCATTAACAATGGGAATTTTTCAGAAGTCTTTAACAATATAAAAATATCCGAACGTTCCTGTACCACACTCAGCCTGGAACCAATTAGACGTGATAAATGATGGGCGACTGTAGAGCAGGTTAATGAGAAAACAAAAGAAGTACAGTTCTGCTCTTTACAAACATGAGGTGTCCAGGAGTTTGCCAGTATGATCTGGTTTTGATATATCGAACCCATGAATTAGGTCGTGGCCTCGGTCTATCGCAGGGGTCAGCAACCTTTTTGAAAGCAAGAGCTACTTCTCGGGTACTGATTAATGCGAAGGGCTACCAGTTTGATACACACTTCAATAAAGTGCCAGAAATAGCCAATTTGCTCAATTTACCTTTAATAAATAAATCTATATATATATATATAAAAAAAATGGGTATTTCTGTCTGTCATTCTGTCGTACATTTTTTTACTTTCACGGAAGGTTTTTTGTAGAGAATAAATGATGAAAAAAACACTTAATTGAAATTTTAAAAGAGGAGAAAACATGAAAAAAATGAAAATTTAATTTTGAAACAGTTTCTTCAATTTTGACTCTTCGAAATTCAACCGAAAAAAAGGAGAAAAACTAGCTAATTTGAATCTTTTTGAAAAAATTAGAAAAATAATTTATGCAACATCATTAGTAATTTTTCCTGATTAAGATTAATTGTAGCATTTTGATGATATGTTTTAAATAGGTTAAAATCTAATCTGCACTTTGTTAGAATATATAACAAATTGGACCAAGCTATATTTCTAACAAAGAAAAATCATTATTTCTTCTAGATTTTCCAGAACAAAAATTTTAAAAGAAATTCAAAAGACTTTGGAATAAGATTTAAATTTGATTCTACAGATTTTCTAGATTTGCCAGAATATTTTTATTTTTATTTTAATCATCAATTTGAAGAAATATTTCACAAAAATTCTTCGTCGAAAACACAGAAGCTAAAATGAAGAATTACCGGTAAATTAAAATGTATTTATTATTCTTTACAATAAAAAAAAATACATTTACTTGAACATTGATTTAAATTGTCAGGAAAGAAGAGGAAGGAATTTTAAAAGTAAAAACGTATATATGTTCAAAAATCCTAAAATCATTTTTAAGGTTGTAGTTTTTTCTCAAAAATTGTCTTTCTGAAAGTTATAAGAAACAAAGTAAAAAAATCAATTAATTTATTAAAACAAGTGAAGACCAAGTCTTTAAAATATTTTCAAATTCTATTTTAAGTTTTGTCTCTCTTAGAACTAAAAATGTCTAGCAAAGCGAGACCAGCTTGCTAGTATCAATCAATCAATCAATGTTTATTTATATAGCCCCAAATCACAAATGTCTCAAAGGACTGCACAAATCATTACGACTACAACATCCTCGGAAGAACCCACAAAAGGGCAAGGAAAACTCACACCCAGTGGGCAGGGAGAATTCACATCCAGTGGGACGCCAGCGACAATGCTGACTATGAGAAACCTTGGAGAGGACCTCAGATGTGGGCAACCCCCCCCCCTCTAGGGGACCGAAAGCAATGGATGTCGAGCGGGTCTAACATGATACTGTGAAAGTTCAATCCATAGTGGCTCCAAGACAGCAGCGAGAGTCCCGTCCACAGGAAACCATCTGAAGCGGATCAGCAGCGTAGAGATGTCCCCAACCGATACAGGCGAGCGGTCCATCCTGGGTCCCGACGAGCGGTCCATCCTGGGTCTCGACTCTGGACAGTCAGTACTTCATCCATGGTCATCGGACCGGACCCCCTCCACAAGGGAGGGGGGGACATAGGAGAAAGAAAAGAAGCGGCAGATCAACTGGTCTAAAAAGGAGGTCTATTTAAAGGCTAGAGTATACAATGAGTTTTAAGATGAGACTTAAATGCTTCTACTGAGTTAGCATCTCGAACTGTTACCGGGAGGGCATTCCAGAGTACTGGAGCCCGAACGGAAAACGCAAAAAAAAAAAAATTTTTGAAAAATAGAGGCAGCTCACTGGTAAGTGCTGCTATTTGAGCTATTTTTAGAACAGGCCAGCGGGCGACTCATCTGGTCCTTACGGGCTACCTGGTGTTGGTGACCCCTGGTCTATCGGCACGCTTTTAGCACAGAGCTCGAAGCATTTAATGACGTGCGGTCAAACGCCTTCAAACACAATTGCACGCTCTCTCAAACCTCATATTTACACTTGCACCTCTTTATCTGATAACAGGAGCTCTCCAGGTCCAGATTGAGGACTGAAAACCCCAATTTGTTTACTCCAGTGGGGATTATGAGGGGGAGGAGGGATGAAATGCATCTAACAGAGAGCAGGGGCCCCTTCTCAAAGCGCTTTAATTACTGCTCCTCCTTTCCCCCCCCCCCCCAACACCCTCCTAACAAAACCGCCTCCCGGAACTCGAATGCAATGAACTTGAGCTGACTGCAGAGACTCTTGGAGTGTGTGCATGTGTGTGTGTGTGCTTGTGTTTGACAGAGATATATAGGCAATGAGTGAGGAAGAAATAGATCACGTAGCCAAACACCCATCCCCCCCCCCATTTCACCCCTACTCCCCGTTTGCCTGCTATCAAAGCGTTCCAAGCTCACTGGAGGCCGACATGCACCGGGAAATTGTTTTTCCAACCAGACAAAGTCAGCACTTGCCAGATCACCTGTATCACACCTGCGCTCGGACTGATACAAAGCTCCGTTGTGCCGGTCATCGCATTTTGTCCAGCTCCAAAACAAGTGTATTTATTGAGACTAGGGATGCACCGAAATGAAAATTTGTGGCCGAAGCCGAATGAAATTTAAACGCTTGGCCGAAGGCCGAATACCGAATAATGAATGCAGTCTTCAGTAATGCGGACGTTGTACCGATCCGTTGTGGTGAAGAAGGAGCTGAGCCGGAAGGCAAAGCTCTCAATTTACCGGTCGATCTACGTTCCCATCCTCACCTATGGTCATGAGCTTTGGGTCATGACCGAAAGGATAAGATCACGGGTACAAGCGGGCGAAATGAGTTTGGGTCTCTCCCTTAGAGATAGGGTGAGAAGCTCTGCCATCCGGGAGGAACTCAAAGTAAAGCCGCTGCTCCTCCACATCGAGAGGAGCCAGATGAGGTGGTTCGGGCATCTGGTCAGGATGCCACCGGAACGCCTCCCTAGGGAGGTGTTTAGGGCACGTCCAACTGGTAGGAGGCCACGGGGAAGACCCAGGACACGTTGGGAAGACTATGTCTCCCGGCTGGCCTGGGAACGCCTCGGGATCCCCCGGGAAGAGCTAGACGAAGTGGCTGGGGAGAGGGAAGTCTGGGCTTCCCTGCTTAGGCTGCTGCCCCCGCGACCCGACCTCGGATAAGCGGAAGATGATGGATGGATGGAAGGATGGATTGTATTCTGAAGCTAACCAACAATTAATAAAATACTTCTTACCATTGATGCGACTTCTTGAACAGGTTCACAAGGGGGATTCTGGTCAGGATGCCACCCGAACGCCTCCCTAGGGAGGTGTTTAGGGCACGTCCAACCGGTAGGAGGCCATGGGGAAGACCCAGGACACGTTGGGAAGACTATGTCTCCCGGCTGGCCTGGGGATCCCCCGGGAAGAGCTAGACGAAGTGGCTGGGGAGAGGGAAGTCTGGGTTTCCCTGCTTAGGCTGTTGCCCCCGCGACCCGACCTCGGATAAGCGGAAGATGATGGATGGATGGATGAATGCATTTTTTTTTCATAATTTTTTTAATATTGCATAAATAGCCTAGAATAAATATTTAGACATGTTTTTCAAATAAAGTATTTTTTTGATTGAATATTGACATTTTTTTTAATATTCCAGTAGCCTTTGCTTTTCAAACAAAGCACAACGTTTTTCATTTATATTAGGCCTTCAAACAAAACATGCATTCCCCAAAAAAAATTAAGTGCATTAAAGTGGATAAACCAACAACAAATGAATTATTTTCCTTTTGGGCAAAAGTCTGCTTAGCCACAGTAGATATGCTAATAATGTAAACAGAAGGCTCAAGTAAATCTCAATTAAGTGTGTGCTTGTAACCTCATACACTTATACAGGTAGCCTACACAACAGACTAATAATGTAAACAGAGGCCCCACTAAAGGGATGTGTTCTATGGCTATGAGTTGTTGTTTTTTTTCCCTTGGCCTCAGTCTGCACCCCCTCTTCAGGGCCCAGGCTAAGACTGATTTTTTTATTTGATTTTAAACTTCGTTTTTTTCTCCCATTCCCCCCCCCCCCTTGTTTACCTGTATCTCATCTTTTTTGTAAGGGGCGCTGGACGCCGGCAGACCCGTAAGCGATCCTGTTCTGTCTCCCTGTAATGTTTGTCTAATCTTGAATGGGATTGTGCTGAAAATTTCAATTTTCCTGAAGGAACTCTCCTGACGGAATAAATAAAGTACTATCTAATCTAATCTAATCTCAATAAGTGTGTGCTTGTAACCTCATACACTTATACAGGTACACAACATATCCCAACGTCACTGCACGTTGGTTGATTGCGTCACCGCGTCAAAAAATTGCGTCACACGCCACTATTCGGCCTTGTTTTTAACTCATTCCACCGAAGGCCGAATGTGGCCTTTTTTTTGCCATATTCGACCAAATATATTCGGTTACCAATTAATCGGTGCATCCCTAATTGAGACTGATATACTTTCATTTCCCACTCTATGAACCCTGCTTTTTGGTGAATTCTTACCTAGCCCCCCTCTACATCAAGGGCGAGTGTGTGAAGAAGGTCCACAACATCCGGTTTCTTGGTGTCCTTATTATCTCTGACAACAATCTCCAGGTCAGAGAACACTACTTCAATCACAAAGAAGGCTCAGCGGCGGCTGCACTTCCTGAGAGTCCTCAAGAAGAACAACCTGGACTCCAACCTGCTGCTGACCTTCTACCGCTCATCCATTGAAAGCCTGCTGGCATACTGCATCACAGCATGGTACGGCAGCTGCACCGCTGCAGACAGAGAGAGGCTCCAGAGAGTGGTAAAGGCGGCACAACGGATCATCGGCTGCCCTCTCTCCTCCCTGATAGACATTCACAACTACGAACATTATCAAGGACAGGTCCCACCCCGGCTCTGACCTAGTTGACCTGCTGCCCTCAGGAAGGTTCTACAGCAGGGGTCGGGAACCTTTTTGGTTGAGGGACCCATGAAAGCCAAATATTTCAAAATGTATTTTCGTGAGAGCCATATAATATTTTTTAAACACTGCATACAACTAAATGCGTGCATTTTTAAGTAAGACCTGTCATTTCTTTGTGATCATGTTCTGTTTTGTTTTTGACTCCATTAGTCCCTGTTTTTGCGCACCCTGGTTTGTTTTTGTTTCCATGACTACCAATCAGTTCACCTGTTTTCACGACTCACACACCTGATTCACTTGAACTCATGTACCTGTTGTCGATCACCGCGTTACCATTTAAGCCTGCCGTTGCCAGGCAGTCAGCCTGACGACATCACCTTCTACTCACCCTCTATCACCTCCTACACACCTATGTTATTGAGTATTTTATTGATTATGGGATAAGCAGCAGAAAATGGATGGATGATACTTTTTCATCACTTATTGTTTGTCTTTGGTACACTAATGTGTATATTTTAGGCCATTGGTTCTGTTTTATTTTTGCAAAAATGTATACAGTATGGAAGAACAAATCCGGCATCGCTATGGCCACCAAGCGTCACACAACCTTTTTTCCAAGTTCAAAAAAATTCCAGGATTTTCCGGAATTCCTGTTTTTCCAAAACCCAATATCCACCCTTTTTTCTGGTGACTACTGCTTTCACATTTTTCTATGCATTTCAACTGTTCCACAGTCCAAACATTCCTCTTAATTAAATACAAAGTGTTACGTCTTCGTGGCATCGTGCGCAAGGGGTGCTTCTTCCAAGATGCAGTCGGGCAATGACACAGCGTACAGGTAAGAAAACAGATTTATTTAACTACAAACAGACTAATAACAAAAAACACTGGTGCTAAGGAAAAAGGCAAACAAACATCTATCGTGTGAGCTAGGGAAACAGAAGGTGGCTAAGCGCGAAAGCATTAGCGAGTAAACACTTAGAACACAAAGAGGCTATGCGTGGAAGCTAGCAAGTATCAAAACGGATTAAACCGAAGTCAGGAGTCCATGAAGACATCGAAAAGAGTGTAGCAAACTTGACGAGACCAGGACGAGTAAATGAAACAGGTCGGTTAATATAGAGTCACTAATCAAAACCAGGTGTGCAAACAAAGGCAGGTGAACAAATCAAGTCGCCATGGTGACAAAAAACAAACCAGGAAGTGCACAAACTAAGACTCGGAAGCGTCCATGAATCAAGAAGATAAACACAAATTACTCTTAACATATCTTATATAATATCTTAACATAAAGTTCTTTTTTGAAATGGAAAAATTCCTGGTTTTCCCGAAATTCCAGGATTTCTGTAGTAGCCTTTCTAAATCCAACATTGTTACTACTTCAATTTTTATCGACCAATTTGAAAAATCCCAACACCAAACATTTAAACTAATTTAGATCCATTCAAGTTTTTTTTTTACTATTTTCAAAATAATTCACGCTTTCCCCGAAATTCCCCAATTTTGGGTAAAATCCCATTGAAATCAATGGGACATTCTTCAAAGTTCCCACATTTTTCATCTGATTCAATCTGTTCAAACTTCAAAATATTCAGCCAGTTTGGGAATTGTTTGCTCTACTTCAACAATTCTAAAAACAATTCCAGGATTTCAGTTCAATTTCAGCATTGGAGCATTCACACGCAATTCATGAAGGAATTGCCTCATCTAGTTGCTGGTTAATACAGTTTTCAAAAGTTAAAAGTCAAACAAGATGATTTAGGTTTTGTGACGATTGTGAGGCATCGTGATGCGGGTTCGTTCTCTCAGAGATGCGGTCTGGCTTCGGACACAGCGTCAAGGTAAGAAACACTGATTTATTTAAACTTAAAACAGACTATGAAACAGAAGGCACAGAAGGCAAAACAAAAGAGCTAGCATGAGAGCTAGAGAAATAAAGACTTAGCGTGGAAGCTAGCTGATTGCGAACAGGAATCAGAATTGTCACTGTTGTGAAACACAAACTAGGAAGCAACGCTGAATGAACGGAAAAGGCAGGCTTAAATAAGGACAGCAATCAGAAAACAGGTGGGCGTCAAAAGCAAGGGGCAGGTGAAACTAATGCGTAACTATAGCGACAGGATAAACAAGGAAGCACAACCAGGAACTAAGTCAAACATTAACCGAACATAATACAAAAAGACTCAAAACCTAAAACATAATTTGATCCGGGCAGCGGATCATAAGAGGTTTGTTCCATTACTTATTCCTCATCAGGTTCTATTGATTTTCCCGGAAATATGTTCACTAAATGCCTGGTTGGATACTGAACAAATGCCATAGAAACAATGGAGGAACGCTATCTTTTTAGGTTATAAAGCCCCTTTTCTCTGACTCACTTCCCTTCACTAGTCTTCTTCCTCTGAGGGGGTAGAAAAGTTAAAGGTGAAACAAGATGATTTAGGTTTTGTGACGATTGTGAGGCATCGTGATACGGGTTCGTTCTCTCAGAGATGCAGTCGGGCTTCGGACACAGCGTGAAGGTAAGAAACACTGATTTATTTAAAATTAAAACAGACTATGAAACAGAAGGCACAGAACGCAAAACAAAAGAGCTAGCATGGGAGCTAGAGATATAAAGACTTAGCGTGGAAGCTAGCTGATTGCGAACAGGAATACGGGATCGGAATCAGAATCGTCACTGTTGTGAAACACAAACTAGGTAGCAACGCTGAATGAACGGAAAAGGCAGGCTTAAATAAGGACAGCAATCATAAAACAGGTGCGCGTCAAAAGCAAGGGGCAGGTGAAACTAATGCGTAACTATGACGACAGGATAAACAAGGAAGTACAACTAAGTCAAACATTAACCGAACATAATACAAAAAGACTCAAAACCTAAAACATAATTTGATCCGGGCAGCGGATCATAAGAGGTTTGTTCCATTACTTATTCCTCATCAGGTTCTATTGATTTTCCCGGAAATATGTTCACTAAATGCCTGGTTGGATACTGAACAAATGCCATAGAAACAATGGAGGAACACTATCTTTTTAGGTTATAAAGCCCATTTTCTCTGACTCACTTCCCTTCACTAGTCTTCTTCCTCTGAGGGGGTAGAAGACTCCTATTCAAGAGAAAATAGAGAAGGAAGAAAAACAGCAAGGGCAGTGAGTGTGAGGCACGGTGATTGATAATCAGCAAGAGGGGGGAAATGGTGGTGTCTCGCATGAAACACTGAAGCAGCCACAGATGACTCTATTCACAGTCATTAAAGAGCACTTTCCAAAAGGCGCTCGGCCCCGCACACAAATAGAAATCCTGCACTTAAATGCACTCAATGTGAGAGCCAAACAAGTGTCGTCTGAGCCCAGTGGAGAAGGATAAATCGGACCAACTTGTCACCTGTATGCTACTTGCAAATATAGTCTGTGATAAACAATAACAAGTTGTATCCTAACATGTATGTAACCAGGATAACACTCATTGGAATTACACATTTCCACCACCACAAATCAAGCAATATAAAAAAAAAAACACACTGGGTTATCGAAAATCAATTGCAGAAAAAACAATCCAATTTAGCTAAAAAAAAAAAAAGCCTTGCAGGTGTCAATTGATAGGGCCATAATTTCCGGACTATAAGGCACACTTAAAATATATTTTTTTTCTCAAAACTCGACAGTGCGCCTCATGTACGGATTCATTCTGGTATTGCTTACTAGCCTAATGATAAGTGTGACCAGTAGATGGCAGTCAAACATAAGAGATACGTGCAATAAGACTCAAACAACACCAACATTTTATAAGTCCCATTGAAAATATAGAACATTATAGACGGCGCTCAAAAATCAAAATGTTTTAGTACAACTTTGGTAAGCCATGAAGCCGCACCGCTTGATGGATTGTACTGTGCTTCAACATACGAGTATTATTATGGTGTGTGTATAAAGTAAGACATTATCTAGTGTTTTGTTTCGCTATATTATACACAGGTAACTTTTCTTCCCTTCTGGTACTTGCTGATCTGTATTTGGGATCATCATAAGTCCTGAAAAATTGCGCCGGTCCGCCTTTGTAGTCCGTGCCGACACAGTAGTCGAAAAGCTTCTTGTTACGGGACATTCATCCTCCGCTGTTGTCATTTCTAATATAAAGTAGTGTAATGTTCTTACTTATATCTGTCAGTAAACTCGCCATGAAAGCGCTAAAACATACCGGTGTAGTTAGTTTACATTATTCACCCAAGGAACTTTAGTTATTAGAGAGTTCCAGTCGGACGGTTTTTCACGGGACACATTTCCGGCTTCGTTATTGCACTAGTGAGCCACGGAGGAGAAGATCCTGCTCCATTATTGATTTAAGTAAAGTCGGGATGACATTAAAACAGTTTGCTCCATTTTTTGACATTTCTTCCACTCCCGTCCTTGCACGCTACACGGCTACAACCAAAGACACCTTCGAAGGTGAGCCACGTAAATAAGACCGCCCACAAAATGGCGCATCTGGAAGCGACTGTCAGGAAGAGGATTTGTAACACATAATCTAATGGGCCCATGGTCACATGCAAATAGGTTCCATTGTACTGCATTGTGGTAGTCATACAGTATTTACAGTGTAAAGCACAAGTATCATTTCTCCTATTGTGATGAAGGAGTTGAATGTGTGAATGGAAAGTGAAAACCTGTGTGTAAAGGTACAAGACTGAATTCTGAGACCATGCAGAAGATACATATACTACATGCCAAGAGTAGTAAAGCTTTTGATGAAGCAATGAAGAACCGGGGGACCAGTGACTCCAGAATATACTGTGCTGTAGGTGGGTTAGGGTGAGCAAATCAAGTGGTACTTTTCTCCTACGTGCCTTGCTGTAAGCCCGTCGTGAGTTTCATTGTTTCACAAACATGGTGTTGAAGTTCTTTGCGGTTTCAGAGGGAGACACTTTGCTGGTGAAATGTTCTGCAAACGTTCCGCCAAGAGTGGAAAAAAACATCAGGTTTCAACATATCAAACTTTATCAGCCACCTGATACGCTGTGTTTTAAAAACCTAGGGAAAAAAACACCTGCTTCTAAAAAGGTGCTGCCCCAAAGTCAGACGCAAAGAAAGCATCAGGGTTTGTTCCTATCGTAGAAACGTTTGAAAAACGGCAAAACGTTGACCCGAGAACTAAAACCATCTGTGATTTGTTTATGGAAATTTTGGCGCTGGACGACGAGCCCTTTGCCATCATTGGTAGATACTGACTTTTGCTAAGAAAAATCTACAGGATCAATTCGCCAAATCCACATTAGTTTTAAAATGTCTTAACCTTCAGGTGTGCAAACACTAAAATGACATTGATTTGGAAAAGCAATAGATTATAATAATCAGTTATTGGTTGGTATCAGTCTTGAGAAGCAGGAAGGTATTAGTATCGGCTTGAAAATTAATATATTGTGCAGCCCTAGCACAAGTATTATTCTGCCTGCAAAAACTCACTACAAAAGCAGCTTCACTTACACGGTAGCGTAGACACACACATTTTTACATCTGCAGTAACCATAAATTTCAAAAGCCTCCTCTGTTTTGATAAGATCATGCTTGGAGAGCATGTATATGGCCCATCGTAAAAGTCCTGTTAAAAGGCAAAGTCCTCCCGTGTTCTTTTGTTCCATTGGCTGGTCTGATTAAGGTGTGGAGACTGGAATTGGAGTTTAACAATGTATTCTACAAATGGAGTAAGTACCAACATTAGCGATACCAGCACTGGAATGAAACCGAAAGTTAACCTAAATCTGCTGAAAACAATTTGCCTTGTGGATCATTAAAGTTTGTCCAAGTCTAAATTCATTCACCCTGGCTTTGTCTCGTTCCTGCCACCTCTTCTCATCATCGAAACCAAATAAGATTATTTGCAAAGATAAAAGACAGGGTGCACTCATTGTGTTTTGTCCTTGAACAGACATTGAGACTCCCTGTGCATTCCTCTCAGCTTTAAAGTGGAAAATATTCCCCTAACACATGGGTGTCAATCTCTAGCCCGAGGGCCAAATTTGGCCCGCCGTATAATTTCACTTGGCCCTTGATGCAATATGAAATTAACATTAGAGCTGGCCCGCCGCTGTAACACCGCATTCACCACTAATACGCTTACTTGCCAACCCTCTCGATTTTCCCGGGAGACTCCCAAAGTTCAGTGGACAACAATATTTGGGGTGGGCTTTAAAGGCACTGCCTTTGGCGTTCTCTACAACCTGTCTCCACGTCGACTTTTCCTCTATATAAACAGCGTGCCGAAGCAGTCACATAATATATGCGGCTTATACACACACACCGGTGAATGCAACGCATACTTGGTCAACAGCCATACAGGTCACACTGAGGGTGGCCGTATAAATAACTTTAACACTGTTACAAATATGCGCCACACTGTGAACCCACACCAAACAAGAATGAGAGAACATCCGCACCGTAACACAACAGAAAAAATACCCAGAACCCCTTGCAGCACTAACGCTTCCTGGACGCTACAATATAAAAATGCGAAAGTCCTGATCGTCTGGTTTGCACATTTTACCGGCGATGCTAACGCAGCTATTCGGCCATGCTATGGCTATGAATAGCGTCAATAGCTATTCGCTCAATAGCTTCAGTTTCTTCTTCAATACTTTCATACTCCGACCATCTGTTTCAATACATGCGTAATCTGTTGAATCGCTTAAGTCGCTGAAATCCGAGTCTGAATCCGAGCTAATGTCGCTATATCTTGCTGTGGTATTCGCCATTGTTTGTTTACATTGGCAGCACTGTGTGACGTCACAGGGAAATGGACAGTCACGTCGCAAATAGGGAAAATCAACAACTTTAAAGCTTTATTTAGGGATATTCCGAGACCGGTAAAATTTTGAAAAAAACTTCAAAAAATACTGATTTTTATTGTTTTTAACCCTTTTGAAATTGTGATAATGTTCCCCTTTAACTGTTTGGGGTGCTGTACTGTCGACAAGGGCCAAGTGATTACTAATAAGGCTTTTGAAAACTTGAGGGATCAACATGTCGACAAAAATAAAAATGTTCCATCTAATAGACAATTAAACTTGCTAATTTAACACAAAGCTTTAAGTGCAGCGAAGGGTAAATGTTAAAGCCCAAAATAGCAAGACAGCATTTGCAAAGATGATCAACGTTCTGGGAGGAGCCCCACGTTCAATACGCCTGTCAAGTGGCATTGGTCCCTCGGCCCACGGGGCTCATCCGTGGACCAAAGTGCAAAGGGACTTTAACTCTGATCTTATGTGTGAGCACACAAAGGGCAGCACAAGGGGGGCTTTTGGTGGGGCCTGTTCTAACAGAAGGCTGAAGCAGACTGGTCTTTGAGGGGGCTGTCCCACATTGACTCTGGGGAAGGGACTGCGGCTGACAGGTCAGTCTTAAAGCTTTTTTTAAAAAAAAAATGGGGCCAGGATCAGGGGGGTTCCAAGGGCAGGAGAGGGAGGGCGCCTCATGCCTTCTCCCTCTACTCCCACAGGACAAGCATGGGCTTATAGACGGAAAACCTGAGCTGTGGAGTTGAAGAAAGCGAAGTGTGAGTGAGGGCCAGGGTAGGTTACAACCAGTGGCACAAGGACGTTGATCTTGAGGCCACTTCTACACTAAGGGTATATCCCACCCAACCTTATCTTTGTCCACACACACACAATGGTCGTTTAAGACCCCCTTCCTTCCTCCGTCACGTGACCTAATACGCGTGCACACAAAAAAAACGCGCATCAGTCACTTCCAGTGTTGCTTTGTGTGCGAGTTCTCAAATTTTATTATCCGAACAATATCCAGTGGTGTGGTATTTCAATTAACTAGAATCCAGTGTGCCGTGGTTCCCTATTCTAGTGAATCACAGCTGAGCCATTATAAAATAATCAAATCTTTAATAAACACTTGAAATGACACAATGTGACAGAGAACACATTTTACAACAATCAATCTCGGGATCTAGATCTGGTCAGGACACTCACTCGTTAGCTTTCATCTTCATTGTCCATTAGATTTTGGAGGCATTATATACTCTGGACTTAGACGTTGAGTCCGCGACATACATTGCAGACAATATTAATCAATCAATCAATCAATCAATCAATCAATATCTATATAGCCCTAAATCACTAGTGTCTCAAAGGGCTGCACAAACCACAACACAAACCACTACGACATCCTCGGTAGGCCCACATAAGGGCAAGGAAAACTCACACCCAGTGGGACGTCGGTGACAATGATGACTATGAGAAACCTTGGAGAGGACCGCATATGTGGGCAACCCCCCCCCCCCCGCCGAGTTATGGAACCGCTTTATTATGTAGCTGGCTGTGGCGCGTTCTTTCTGACGTCACTTCCTGTGTGGGGCGTTTGTTAAAGGGGAACATTATCACAATTTCAAAAGGGTTAAAAACCATAAAAATCAGTTCCCAGTGGCATGTTGTATTTTTTGAAGTTTTTTCCAAAATTTTACAGGTCTCCGAATATCCCTAAAAAAAAGCTTGAAAGTGCTTGATTTTCGCTATTTGCGATGCCACTATCCATTTCCCTGTGACGTCACACAGTGCTGCCAATGTAAACAAACAATGGCGAATACCACAGCAAGATATAGCGACATTAGCTCGGATTCAGACTCGGATTTCAGCGGTTTAAGCGATTCAACAGATTACGCATGTATTGAAACGGATGGTTGGAGTATGAAAGTATTGAAGAAGAAACTGAAGATATTGAGCGAATAGCTATTGACGCTATTCATAGCCATAGCATGGCTATGAATAGCTGCGTTGGCATTGCCGGTAAAATGTGCGGACCAAACAATCAGGACTTTCGCATCTCTTGACACTGGAGCAACTAAAATCCGTCAATTGGTAAGTGTTTGTTTCGCATTAAATGTGGGTGGAAGGAAACGTAATATAGTTGCAAATGCATCTGCAGGTTATCCATACATCTCTGTGCCATGTCTGCTTTAGCACCGGCGGTAAATAGCATGTCAGCATCGATTAGCTGGCAGTCAACATCAACAAAACTCACCTTTGTGATTTCTATGACTTTATCGTTACAAATGCATCTGCAGGTTATCCATACATCTCTGTGCCATGTCTGCTTTAGCACCGCTGGTAAATAGCATGTTAGCGTCGATTAGCGTAGCATGTTAGCATCGATTAGCTGGCAGTCACGCCGCGACCAAATATGTCTGATTAGCACATAAGTCAACATCAACAAAACTCACCTTTGTAATTTAGTTGACTTTATCGTTGCAAATGCATCTGCAGGTTATCCATACATCTCTGTGTCATGTCTGTCATCGCCGGTAAAATGTGGAGACACTCTGGCACATTCAATGTGGGTCTGGCGGCAGACACTTTGGCATCTTCGGGCCAGTGGTGCAACTTGAATCCCTCCCTGTTAGTGTTGTTACACCCTCCGACAACACACCGACGAGGCATGATGTCTCCAAAGTTCCAAAAAATAGTCGAAAAAACGGAAAATAACAGAGCTGACACCCGATGTTTGTAATGTGTTGAAAATGGCGGCTGTATTACCTCGGAGACGTCACATTCTGACGTCATCGCCTCCAGAGCGATAAACAGAAAGGCGTTTAATTCGCCAAAATTCACCCATTTAGAGTTCGGAAATCGGTTAAAAAAATACATGGTCTTTTTTCTGCACCATCAAGGTATATGTTGACGCTTACATAGGTCTGCTGATAATGTTCCCCTTTAAGGATCAATGAGTCCATACAAAGCTAAGAGCTGGAGATTCAAGAAATACACGGAAGAAGGGGACCTTAAACGATAGTTTAGTGTGGCTGAAACGGGGCTTAGGCTAAACAATTATCCATTTAAGGGTCTATCTGGCTTAGTGTAGACCTAGCCTAAGAAGAGATCCCCACCTTTTCCCAGCTGTAAGACAATATTGTACAAGTGCACATGATCTTCTACTGCCTCCATTCCCCAAAGTAGAGGCATCTTAATCAAAGAACAATTGAACACCCTTCTACAGGTTCGTCAAAAAGGGAATGATTTGGGAGATGAAGGGGCAAAAGATCAAAGCCCATTGGAGGGAAATACAACAGCTTCATCCAGCTGGACGCTTCACTCCTGTCCCGTCAGGGTGGGGGTACTGACAGGGAGCTCTTCTTTTGGGGGGGGGAAGGGGTTTAGCATCATAAACCACAAACCAGCAGGGCAATTGGTTGTGTAGCATGTGTGTGTGTGTTAGTTTATGTAGGAAGGGGGTGGGCTAAAGTCAGTTGTGGCAGCGTTTGGGCCAAAGTGCAGATCTGTCACGGTTGCCATTGTTGCTTAGCAATGAAACAAACAGACGGACAGAAAGATGAAAGAAGTGAGAAGGAAAACGTGGATGAGACAGTCAAGGACCAATAACCATAAAAAGATCAATAAATGAATGTGAAGTAGTCAACACACAGAAGTTCATCAAAAAGTGGAAGTTATCCGGTTACCCAACTCTCTGGTCGAAGGTGCAGTGACCCCTTACCCCATGTCCAGTGACCTGGAAGTCAGGTCCAACAATTTCCTGACTCTATAAAGAAGGCAGCAGAACCAAAGGAGGCTCAGAGTGAAAACGGAGGGGCCGAATTATTAACTACTAACACAATGATCACGACTGTGTTCAAGTCCAGCCCAGTGCTTTGAAAAGGTCAAACCATCGAGATTTCAGAGTCTTAACGGCTGAGGTGGGAGGCTGTAAACAAGCTTCAAAAGAAGGCTGGGCAGAATATATGATCTTGAGCGATCATATTAGGTTTAGGGA
>NC_084635.1:5939534-5987034 GCF_033978795.1 Nerophis ophidion
TAGTCCAGACCTGTCTCCCATTGAAAATGTGTGGAGCATTATGAAGCCTAAAATACCACAACGGAGACCCCTGTTGGACAACTTAAGTTGTACATCAAGCAAGAATGGGAAAGAATTCCACCTGAGAAGCTTAAAAAAAAGTGTCTCCTCAGTTCCCATACGTTTACTGAGTGTTGTTAAAAGAAAAGTGGTGAACATGCCCTTTCCCAACTACTTTGGCTTGTGTTGCAGCCATGAAATTCCAAGTTAATTATTATTTGCAAAAAGAAAATAAAGTTTATGAGTTTGAACATCAAATATCTTGTCTTTGTAGTGCATTCAACTGAGTATGGGTTGAAAATGATTTGCAAATCATTGTATTCCGTTTCTATTTACATTTAACACAATTTCCCAACTCATATGGAAACGGGGTTTGTGTTATTTAACAATTCAGAATAGGGCGAAAGGTCGTAGAAAGTATCTGGAACTCTTAAATGACTGCCCCTTTCTGTGGTGGCTCACATTAAGTGGAGCTAATACATGAGGATGGTTCAGTACAATACCAAATGTGTGTGGAGCTATTTGCTGCGGTGAATAGCGGCTCTGTTGTAAAACAGCGAGCCTTGAGATTCCTAATCAAGAACACGAGGTCAGCCCTTGATGTTGCCTAGACATTGTTTTATCTCCCAGCTTCTTCCCATCATGTGAATCACCACTGGACATGCCAAGGCAGGCGTCGTGATGGCTTTATCAGTTTAAAAAACAATTATGTGATGAAGTAGAACAAAATGCATATTGTCTTGTGACCTACCAGTGGGAAGCTCCCAAACCCATTTCCGCTTAGGTCTTATTACCGTATTTTACGGACTATAAGGCGCACCTAAAATATTTTTTTCCCCTCAAAACTCGACAGTGCGCCTTACAAAACGGTGCGCCTAATGTACGGATGCATTCCGGTTTTGCTTACCCACTTCGAAGCAATTTTACTTGGTACATGGTGTAATGATGAGTGTGACCAGTAGATAAATAAATAATAAACGGGTTGTACTTGTATAGCACTTTTCTACCTTCAAGGTACTCAAAGCACTTTGACACTACTTCCACATTTACCCATTCACACACACACTGATGGAGGGAGCTGCCATGCAAGGCGCCGACCAACACCCATCAGGAGCAAGGGTGAAGTGTCTTGCTCAGCACACAGCGGACGTGACGAGGTTGGTACTAGGTGGGAATTGAACCAGGGACCCTCGGGTTGCGCACAGCCACTCTCCCACTGCGCCACATTAGAATAATTTCTAATGTGAACGCAATCTGACCCGCATGGGGACATGAGTGGCACATTTCCAGCATTTAAAGTAAAGTTAAAGTACCAAAACACTAGTTGTGGTGAAATGTGTCCTCTGCATTCGACCCATCCCCTTGTTAACACCCTGGGAGGTGAGGGGAGCAGTGAGCAGCAACAATGGCTGTGCTCGGGAATCATTTTTGGTGATTTAACGCTAATTCCAACCTTTGATGCTGAGTGCCAAGCAGGGAGGTAATGGCAGTCAAACATAAGCGATACGTGTAGACTGCACTATGATGGCATTATGACTGGAGTGAACAACTCCAACATTTTATATGTTCAAATGCAAATATAGAAAATGACACACGGCGCTCAAATATCTATCAAAATGTTTTAGTACGACTTTGGTAAGCTGCACCGCTTGATGGATTGTACTGTGCTTCAACATACGAGTATTACTATGTATAAGGTAAGACATATCTGTCATTTTGTTTCGCAATATTATGCACTTTTCTTACCTTCTGGTACCTGCTGATCTGTATTTGAGATCGGCATAAATCCTGAAAAATTGTGCGCTTCTGCCTTTGTAGTCTGTGCCAACACCATAGTCGATAAGTTTCTTCATTTTCTCCATTTCCTTGTTATGGGACATTCATCCTCCGCTGTTGCCATTTCTAATATAAGTAGTGTAATGTTCTTACTTATATCTGTCAGTAAACTCGCCATGAAACCGCTAAAACATACCGCGTAGTAAGTTTACATTATACATTATAGGAACTTTAGTTATTAGAGAGTTCTGGTTCCGGATGCGCCGTTTTGTGGGCGGTCCTATTTACGTGGATCACCTTCGGCAGCGTTATCTCCCCGTCATCTTTGTTGTAGCGGTGTAGCGTGCAAGGACGGGAGTGGAAGAAGGGTCAAAAGATGGAGCTAACTGTTTTAATGACATTCGATCCTTACTTAAATCAATAATGGAGCATCATCTCCTCATGCCTGGCTCAATAGTGCAATGACAATGTGTCCCGTGGAAAAAAACTCTCCAAAACTAAAGTTCCTTGGGTGAATAATGTAAACTCACTACGTTGGAGTGGTTGGAGTTTACATTATTCACCCAAGGAACTTTAGTTTTAGAGAGTTTTTTCACGGGACACATTGTCATCGCACTAGTGAGCCACGGATGAGGAGATACTGCTCTGTTTATGATTTAAGTGAAGTGAAGTGAATTATATTTATATAGCGCTTTTCTCAAGTGACTCAAAGCGCTTTACATCGTGAAACCCAATATCTAAGTTACATTTAAACCAGTGTGGGTGGCACTGGGAGCAGGTGGGTAAAGTGTCTTGCCCAAGGACACAACGACAGTAACTAGAATGGCACAAGCGGGAATCGAACCTGCAACCCTCAAGTTGCTGGCACGGCCACTCTACCAACCGAGCTATGCCGCCTCAACTAAAGATCGAATGTCATTAAAACAGTTAGCTCCATCTTTTGACACTTCTTCCAATCCCGTCCTTGCACGCTACACCGCTACAACAAAGATGACCGGGAGAAAATGCTGCCGAAGGTGATCCACGTGAATAAGACCGCCCACAAAACGGAAGAGACTGTCAGATAGCGACTTGAAGATGATCTGTAAAACATAATCTATGCAACATTTTGACGAAAAAAAAAACACCATTACATGTTATGTAGACCACAAGGAAGTGTTTTACTTTCAGGGTATGACTCCTTTAATGCGCCCTATAATCCGGTACGCTTTATATATGAAAAAAGATCCAAAATAGACCATTCATCGGCATTGTGCCTTATAATCCGGTTCGCCCCATGGTCCGGAAAATACGGTTTGTTATAATAAATGCAAGTTTTTGTCTAAAGCTTCAACGACCATGGTAGGCTTTGGAAACAAATTTACAATACGTTTATGTAAATGTAAGCAGTCAAGAGTAACCATCATTAAACTGGATTAAGTTCTCGAGCAGAATTGTCCATCCATCATCTTCCGCTTATCCGAGGTCGGGTCGCGGGGGCAGCAGCCTAAGCAGGGAAGCCCAGACTTCCCTCTCCCCAGCCACTTCGTCTAGCTCTTCCCAGGGGATCCCGAGGCGTTCCCAGGCCAGCCGGGAGACATAGTCTTCCCAACGTGTCCTGGGTCTTCCCCGTGGCCTCCTACCGGCTGGACGTGCCCTAAACACCTCCCTAGGGAGGCGTTCGGGTGGCATCCTGACCAGATGCCTGAACCACCTCATCTGGCTCCTCTCGATGTGGAGGAGCAGCGGCTTTACTTTGAGTTCCTCCCGGATGACAGAGCTTCTCACCCTATCTCTAAGGGAGAGACCCAAACTCATTCCGGCCGCTTGTACCCGTGATCTTATCCTTTCGGTCATGACCCAAAGCTCATGACCATAGGTGAGGATGGGAACGTAGATCGACCGGTAAATTGAGAGCTTTGCCTTCCGGCTCAGCTCCTTCTTCACCACAACGGATCGGTACAACGTCCGCATTACTGAAGACGCCGCACCGATCCGCCTGTCGATCTCACGATCCACTCTTCCCCCACTCGTGAACAAGACTCCTAGGTACTTTGACTCCTCCACTTGGGGCAGGGTCTCCTCCCCAACCCGGAAATGGCACTCCAGCCTTTTCCGGGCGAGAACCATGGACTCGGACTTGGAGGTGCTGATTCTCATTCCGGTCGCTTCACACTCGGCTGCGAACCGATCCAGTGAGAGATGAAGATCCCGGTCAGATGAAGCCATCAGGACCACATCATCTGCAAAAAGCAGAGACTTAATCCCGCGGTCACCAAACCGGAACCCCTCAACGCCTTGACTGCGCCTAGAAATTCTGTCCATAAAAGTCATGAACAGAATCGGTGACAAAGGACAGCCTTGGCGGAGTCCAACCCTCACTGGAAATGTGTTCGACTTACTGCCAGCAATGCGGACCAAGCTCTGACACTGATCCTACAGGGAGCGGACCGCCACAATAAGACAGTCCGATACCCCATACTCTCTGAGAACTCCCCACAGGACTTCCCGAGGGACACGGTCCAATGCCTTCTCCAAGTCCACAAAGCACATGTAGACTGGTTGGGCAAACTCCCATGCACCCTCAAGAACCCTGCCGAGAGTATAGAGCTGGTCCACAGTTCCACGACCAGGACAAAAACCACACTGTTCCTCCTGAATCCGAGGTCCGACTATCCGGCGAAGCCTCCTCTCCAGTACACCTGAATAAACCTTACCGGGAAGGCTGAGGACATAACATGTAGATTTATACTCGAACTGCCTTTGTAAGTTTGAATAAAAGCTCAGCAGAAATAAAGACAGTAGAGAGGAAGTCTAAAGTCACTTTTTTCTGAGATTTTGGTCAAAACATGTCAAGTCTTTTCTCACACCAACTACACACATGTGGTTGGCAGCTCCACAATGAGAGCACTACGGTCTAACCAACAAAACAACAAAAATTGTCTTACAATACAGTCGTGCTATTCTAGATAGATAGATAGATAGTACTTTATTGATTCCTTCAGGAGAGTTCCTTCAGGAAAATTAAAATTCCAGCAGCAGTGTACAGAGTTGAGATCAATTTTTTAAAAAAAGTAAAAAGTAAATAATGGGGGTTTAAAAGGAAACAAAAGAGAAATATTACAAAAAGAATAAAAACAATGGGAATAACAATATAACAGTAAAATAAGAATATAACAAGACAAAGTAGGCAGTAGTGACCATGTTATGAAAACGTATTGCACTATTAATGTTTTGCATCCCCTGTCATCCTAGTACCCCCCGTCCCCCGTCCCAGTTGTACAGTCTAATGGCGTGTGGGACAAAGGAGTTCTTGAGTCTATTAGTCCTGCACTTGGGATGAAGCAGTCTAGAACTGAACAGGCTCCTCTGGCTACTGATAACACTATGCAGAGGGTGACTGGCATCATCCAGGATGCTCACTAGTTTGTCCACAGTCCTCTTCTCTGCCACCGTCACCAGTGAGTCCAGTTTCATTCCCATTGTAGAACCGGCCCGCCTGATCAGTTTCTCAAGTCTGGAGCTGTCTTAGATGTACTGCCCCCCCAGCACACTACCATGTAGAACAGAACACTGGCAACCACAGACTGGTAGTACATCCACAGGAGTTTTCTACAAATGTTGAAGGAGTGCAGTCTCCTCTCCTCTGTCCTTTCTTGTACTGGTGGTCCGTGTTAACAGTCCAGTCCAGCTTATGGTCCACCCAAACCCCGAGGTACTTGAGGTTATATTTCTACCTAAATACATATTTCTACCTAAATACATATTTTATGGCAGATTGAAATTAAGTGTATTGAAATGGCAACGGCGTTTGAAAGGAAGAATCAATCAATCAATCAATGTTTACTTATATAGCCCTAAATCACTAGTGTCTCAAAGGGCTGCACAAACCACTACGACATCCTCGGTAGGAAAACTCACACCCAGTGGGACGTCGGTGACAATGACTATGAGAACATGATACTGTGAAAGATCAATCCATAATGGATCCAACACAGTCGCGAGAGTCCAGTCCAAAGCGGATCCAACACAGCAGCGAGAGTCCCGTTCACAGCGGAGCCAGCAGGAAACCATCCCAAGCGGAGGCGGATCAGCAGCGCAGAGATGTCCCCAGCCGATACACAGGCGAGCAGTACATGGCCACCGGATCGGACCGGACTCCCTCCTCAAAGGAGAGTGGGACATAGGAGGAAAAGAAAAGAAACGGCAGATCAACTGGTCTAAAAAGGGAGTCTATTTAAAGGCTAGAGTATACAAATGAGTTTTAAGGTGAGACTTAAATGCTTCTACTGAGGTAGCATCTCGAACTGTTACCGGGAGGGCATTCCAGAGTACTTTGAATAATCTCGTCGAATAAATTCGTTTATATTGTATCACACTGTTCAGTCTTTAACATTAACATCCGTGGCAGCAAAATTAATTGCGAGTGGGTCGGGTATTGAACAATGTGCAACATCAGGGCCTGTGACTTTAATTTTACAGTAGACACAGAATATCTCCAGTACTGTGCATGAACTCCTGAGACATCTAGCTTGAGGATCAACATTCGTACACTGCATGAAATTTTGCATTAGTAAAAAAAAAAATACCTGATATCAAACAAGACTGTGACGAAAACATGTTTGCTCTCGAAGACGGATGACCGGCTCATCTTCCTGTCTTCTTTGAAGACAAAAACAAGGGTCGATGGCAGTTCAAGGGTAAGGGGATGGTTTGTTTGCATTCCAGGTTGCTTCAATCCTGCTTAAGAGGTCAATGTTTGTGAATTCTGGGGGCACACAAGCTCCTGGTCCGCCCCTTAAGGGGAAAAGGTCATCTGATGCAGGGGGAAGGAGTTACGGATTCCAGGGTGCCTTGAAGTGAACGAGCACACGGTCTACTCTAAAAATAGCTGTGACCAAAAACTATATTTGGGGGGAATTGTGGTCTCGTCTGACACCCCATCTTCAACAAGTAATGGCGACAAGGGACGGGCTCTGCTTGATACACCATGGCGGTGTGAAGAAGAGTGTATAGAGGATCGCAAAGGAGATTATCTAGTTTCACCTATTTGGGTTTAAAATATGTTTTGCAAACCAGTAATTATAGTCTGCAAATGATGTGTTGTTGTTGAGTGCCGGTGCTGTCTAGAACTCGGCAGAGTAATCGTGTGATACTCTTCCATATCAGTAGGTGGCAGCCGGTAGCTAATTACTTTGCGATGTGGGAAACAGCGGGAGGCAGTGCGCAGGTAAAAAGGCGTCTAATGCTTAAACCAAAAATAAGCAAAAAGGTGAGTGCCACTAAGGAAAGGCATTGAAGCTTAGGGAAGGCTATGCAGAACCAAACTAAAACTGAACTGGCTACAAAGTAAACAAAAAGAGAATGCTGGACGACAGCAAAGACTTAATGTGGGAAACAGCGGGAGGCAGTGCGCAGGTAAAAAAGGCGTCTAATGCTTAAACCAAAAATAAGCAAAAAGGTGAGTGCCACTAAGGAAAGGCATTGAAGCTTAGGGAAGGCTATGCAGAACCAAACTAAAACTGAACTGGCTACCAAGTAAACAAAAAGAGAATGCTGGACGACAGCAAAGACTTAATGTGGGAAACAGCGGGAGGCAGTGCGCAGGTAAAAAAGGCGTCTAATGCTTAAACCAAAAATAAGCAAAAAGGTGAGTGCCACTAAGGAAAGGCATTGAAGCTTAGGGAAGGCTATGCAGAACCAAACTAAAACTGAACTGGCTACAAAGTAAACAAAAAGAGAATGCTGGACGACAGCAAAGACTTAATGTGGGAAACAGCGGGAGGCAGTGCGCAGGTAAAAAGGCGTCTAATGCTTAAACCAAAAATAAGCAAAAAGGTGAGTGCCACTAAGGAAAGGCATTGAAGCTTAGGGAAGGCTATGCAGAACCAAACTAAAACTGAACTGGCTACAAAGTAAACAAAAAGAGAATGCTGGACGACAGCAAAGACTTCATGTGGGAAACAGCGGGAGGCAGTGCGCAGGTAAAAAAGGTGTCTAATGCTTAAACCAAAAATAAGCAAAAAGGTGAGTGCCACTAAGGAAAGGCATTGAAGCTTAGGGAAGGCTATGCAGAACCAAACTAAAACTGAACTGGCTACAAAGTAAACAAAAAGAGAATGCTGGACGACAGCAAAAACTTAATGTGGGAAACAGCGGGAGGCAGTGCGCAGGTAAAAAGGTGTCTAATGCTTAAACCAAAAATAAGCAAAAGGTGAGTGCCACTAAGGAAAGGCATTGTGAAGTGAAGTGAATTATATTTATATAGCGCTTTTCTCGAGTGACTCAAAGCGCTTTACATAGTGAAACCCAATATCTAAGTTACATTTAAACCAGTGTGGGTGGCACTGGGAGCAGGTGGGTAAAGTGTCTTGCCCAAGGACACAACGGCATAGACTAGGATGGCGGAAGCGGGAATCGAACCTGCAACCCTCAAGTTGCTGGCACGGCCGCTCCACCAACCGAGCTAAACCGCCCCACTAAGGAAAGGCATTGAAGCTTAGGGAAGGCTATGCAGAACCAAACTAAAACTGAACTGGCTACAAAGTAAACAAAAAGAGAATGCTGGACGACAGCAAAGACTTAATGTGGGAAACAGCGGGAGGCAGTGTGCAGGTAAAAAAAGGTGTCTAATGCTTAAACCAAAAATAAGCAAAAGGTGAGTGCCACTAAGGAAAGGCATTGAAGCTTAGGGAAGGCTATGCAGAACCAAACTAAAACTGAACTGGCTACAAAGTAAACAAAAAGAGAATGCTGGACGACAGCAAAGACTTAATGTGAGAAACAGCGGGAGGCAGTGCGCAGGCAAAAAAGGCGTCTAATGCTTAAACCAAGAATAAGCAAAAGGTGAGTGCCACTAAGGAAAGGCATTGAAGCTTAGGGAGGGCTATGCAGAACCAAACTAAAACTGAACTGGCTACAAAGTAAACAAAAAGAGAATGCTGGACGACAGCAAAGACTTAATGTGGGAAACAGCGGGAGGCAGTGCGCAGGTAAAAAAAGGCGTCTAATGCTTAAACCAAAAATAAGCAAAAGGTGAGTGCCACTAAGGAAAGGCATTGAAGCTTAGGGAAGGCTATGCAGAACCAAACTAAAACTGAACTGGCTACAAAGTAAACAAAAAGAGAATGCTGGACGACAGCAAAGACCTACTCTGGAGCAAAGATAATGTACATCCAAACATGACAATCAACATTGTCCCAAAATATTCTTGATTGCTAAAACGACGTCGATGCGGGAAATATCGCTCAAAGGAAGACATGAAACTGCTGCTACAAGAAGTAAAATACTACACACAGGAAAACAGCTAAAAGGTGAAAATAAGTCAGGGTGTGATGTGACAGGTGGTGACAGTACATCTACTTTGAGACAAGAGCTATAGTCATGCATGCCTGCTTATGCTTCAGTCGTATCCAACAATTGCGACGACGACTTTATACTGTCAACCGAGTTTCGTTTTTTTAATGATTTCTGCAGGTGGTGTGCCTCCGCATATTTTCAACGAAAACAATATGCCTTGGCTCACATTATAAACAATGTGAGGATGTGAGGAGCCCTCACACCGGTGATGTCATCGTCTGCTACTTCCGGTGAAGGCAAGGCTTTATTAGCGACCAAAAGTTGCAAACTTTATCGTGGATGTTCTCTACTAAATCCTTTCAGCAAAAATATGGCAATATCGCGAAATGATCAAGTATGACACATAGAATGGAACAAGGGGATGGGTCAATGCAGAGGGTAATTCCACCACACCTAGTGTGTGTGTGTGTGTGTGAGACTATCAGTGGTACTTTCACTTAAACAGTATATAGCAGGAATGTTGTCAGAGTTGGAATTGTTTGAAATCGGTTAAAAGTTGTGTTACTATCCTTCATCCAATTTCTACTGCTTGAGCCTAATGATACTTCCATCCATCCATTTTATACCGCTTATTCCCTCTGGGGTCACGGGGGGCGCTGATGCCTATCTCAGCTACAATCGGGCGGAAGGCAGGGTACACCCTGGACAAGTCGCCACCTCATCACAGGGCCAACACAGATAGACAACATTCACACACTAGGGCCAATTTTTTTTTACTGTTGCCAATCAACCTATCCCCAGGTGCATGTCTTTGGAACCCACGCAGTCACGGGGAGAACATGCAAACTGCACACAGAAAGACCCCCGAGCCCGGGATTGAACCCAAACTACTCAGAACCTTTGTATTGTGAGGCAGGCGCACTAACCCCTCTGCCACTGTGAAGCCTAATGATACTTTATATTCAGAATTATCCATCCATCCATCCATTTCCTACCGTTTTTTCCCTTTTGGGGTGTTGGGGGGCGCTGGCGCCTATCTCAGCTACAATCTGGCGGAGGGCGAAGTACACCCTGGACAAGTTGCCACCTCATCGCAGGGCCAACACAGACAGACAACATTCACACACCAGGGCCAATTTTTTTTACTGTTGCCAATCAACCTATCCCCAGGTGCATGTCTTTGGAACCCACGCAGTCACGGGGAGAACATGCAAACTCCACACAGAAAGATCCCAAGCCCGGGATTGAACCCAAACTACTCAGAACCTTTGTATTGTGAGGCAGGCGCACTAACCCCTCTGCCACCGTGAAGCCTAATGATACTTTATATTCAGAATTATCCATCCATTTTCTACCGCTTTTTCCCTTTTGGGGTCGCTGGCGCCTATCTCAGCTACAATCTGGCGGAAGGTGGAGTACACCCTGGACAATTCGCCACCTCATCACAGGGCCAACACAGACAACATTCACACACTAGGGCCAATTTTTTTTTTACTGTTGCCAATCAACCTATCCCCAGGTGCATGTCTTTGGAACCCACGCAGTCACGGGGAGAACATGCAAACTCCACACAGAAAGACCCCCGAGCCCGGGATTGAACCCCAGACTACCCAGGACCTTTGTATTGTGAGGCAGGCGCACTAACCCCTCTGCCACCGTGAAGCCTAATGATACTTTATATTCAGAATTATCCATCCATCCATCCATTTTCTACCGCTTTTTCCCTTTTGGGGTCGCTGGCGCCTATCTCAGCTACAATCTGGCGGAAGGTGAAGTACACCCTGGACAAGTCGCCACCTCATCGCAGGGCCAACACAGATAGACAGACAACATTCACACACTAGGGCCAATTTTTTTTTTTACTGTTGCCAATCAACCTATCCCCAGGTGCATGTCTTTGGAACCCACGCAGTCACGGGGAGAACATGCAAACTCCACACAGAAAGACCCCGAGCCCGGGATTGAACCCCAGACTACCCAGGACCTTCGTATTGTGAGGCAGACGCACTAACCCCTCTGCCACCGTGAAGCCTAAGGATACTTTATATTCAGAATTATCCATCCATTTTCTACCACTTTTTCCCTTTTGGGGTCGCGGGGGGCGCTGGCGCCTATCTCAGCTACAATCGGGCAGAAGGCAGGGTACACCCTGGACAAGTCACCACCTCATCACAGGGCCAACACAGATAGACAGACAACATTCACACACTAAGGCCAATTTTTTTTTACTGTTGCCAATCAACCTATCCCCAGGTGCATGTCTTTGGAACCCACGCAGTCACGGGGAGAACATGCAAACTCCACACAGAAAGACCCCCGAGCCCGGGATTGAACCCCAGACTACCCAGGACCTTCGTATTGTGAGGCAGACGCACTAACCCCTCTGCCACCGTGAAGCCTAATGATACTTTATATTCAGAATTAGTGTTACAGAATTCCAGGAATTCCTAACATTCCGGGGAAAGCGTAATTTAGGTTAGAACTTGAGAAAGCGCGATTTGGAATGTGTTAATGAATGATATGTTGCACAGCCGCTAACAGCGGAAACAAAGCGTGCAGTGTAGCACAATGCATGGACTTGGTCACAGTCTCCGAGCCCCCCCCCCCCCCCTTCATAAATCAATACTATCTGGCTGAGGGTGGGGAAGGAAATGTGCCAACACTAAATCCAATTATAAACCAGGCTAGCAACACTCAGCCTGATGACAATGTCTACCTGAGCCTCCTGGGTGACATACAGCCCAGGGTGCCAGTTTTAGCCATGGCAGCAATGTGTGTGTGTGTGTGTGTGTGTGTGTGTGTGGCAAGCAGCCAGAAGCACATAACTGAGCGGGGCACTATGGGCGCCAGTTCAATCTTTTTATTTCAGACGGCTGCTACGGCTGGACTGCACCCTTGCACCTGTTGGAGATACAAGCATCCCATCTCCACGTGAAAACCCATAGGGCCCTGCACCTGTCTAGGGTTTGAGGTGGCAGAAATAAATAATTCTGTGTTTTGTGTAACGGGAAAGTGGATTACTTGATCAATTTTACTAAATCAGTGCGTTTTCGGTTTGATTTTATTACCAATACACAAGGGAATATAGGCTAATCAATGTAAAAGCTAAGGTAATCTCATTAAAGGCCTGCTGAAATGAGATTTTCTTATTTAAACGGGGATAGCAGGTCCATTCTACGTGTCATACTTGATCATTTCGCCATATTGCCATATTTTGCTGAAAGGATTTAGTAGAGAACATCGACGATAAAGTTCCCTACTTTTGGTCGCTAATAAAAAAGCCTTGCCCGTACTGGAAGTAGCAGACGATGTGAGCGTGACGTCACGGGTTGTGGAGCTCCTCACATCTGAACATTGTTTACAATCATGGCCACCAGCAGCAAGAGCAATTCGGAGCGAGAAAGCGACAATTTCTCCATTAATTTGAGCGAGGATGAAAGATTTGTGGATGAGGAAAGTAAGAGAGAAGAACAAAAAAAGTGAAGTGAATTATATTCATACAGCGCTTTTCTCAAGTGACTCAAAGCGCTTTACATAGTGAAACCCAATAACTAAGTTACATTTAAACCAGTGTGGGTGGCACTGGGAGCAGGTGGGTAAAGTGTCTTGCCCAAGGACACAACGGCATAGACTCGGATGGCGGAAGCGGGGATTGAACCTGCAACCCTCAAGTTTCTGGAAAGGCTGCTCTACCAACCGAGCTATACCGCCCCTAAACATTTTTATAATCATAACCACCAGCAGTAAGAGCAATTCGGACCGAGAAAGTGACGATTTCTCCATTAATTTGAGAGAGGATGAAAGATTCGTGGATGAGGAAAGTTAGAGTGAAGCACTAAAAAAAAAAAGGGGGGGGGGGAATAGGCGACAGCTCCAGGTGGCGGCAGTGAGAGTGATTCAAATGTTATTAGACACATTTCCTAGGATAATTCTGGAAAATCCCCTATCTGCTTATTGTGTTAATAGTATTTTAGTGAGATTATAAAGTTTGTGAACGCCAGTGTCTCTGAGAGAAGCCAATGGAGGAGCCAAGATCACAGCTGCCTTTTTGATAGCTGCAGGAGGAGGTCGCATAATCCGCTGAAGTCTCCGGTAAAAGCCGACTTACTATCACAATTGGTTGACATGTGGTAGAGAATCATGTTCGCTTGACCGCTCTGTGGTAAAGCTTCACAACAAACAAAGAAACACCGGCTGTGTTTCGGTTGCTAAAGGCAGCTGCAATCCACCAACAGCATTCTTCTTTGACGTCTCCATTATTAATTGAACTCTAGTGACTCAAAGCGCTTTACATAGTGAAACCCAATATCTAAGTTACATTTAAACCAGTGTGGGTGGCACTGGGAGCAGGTGGGTAAAGTGTCTTGCCCAAGGACACAACGGCAGTAACTAGGATGGCACAAGCGGGAATCGAACCTGCAACCCTCAAGTTGCTGGCACGGCCACTCTACGAACCGAACTATGCTATGCTAAAAAAAAGAGAAAAGGCGACGGCTCCAGGCGGCGGCAGTGAGTTTTGATTGATTGATTGATACTTTTATTAGTAGATTGCACAGTACAGTACATATTCCGTACAATTGACCACTAAATGGTAACACCCCAATAAGTTTTTCAACTTGTTTAAGTCGGGGTCCACGTTAATCAATTCATGGTAGTGATTCATGAGAGTGATTCAGATGTTATTAGACACATTTACTAGGATAATTCTGGAAAATCCCTTATCTGCTTATTGTGTTAATAGTATTTTAGTGAGATTATAAAGTCATTCCTGAAAGTCGGAGGGCTGCGGTGAACGCCAGTGTATGAAGTCTCCGGTAAGAGCTGACTTAATATCACAATTGGTTGACATGTGGTAGAGAAACATGTTCGCTTGACCGCTCTGTGTTAAAGCTTCACAACAAAAAAAGAAACACCGGCTGTGTTTCGTTTGCTAAAGACAGCTGCAATACACTGCTTTCCACCAACAGCATTCTTCTTTGACGTCTCCATTATTAATTGAACAAATTGCAAAAGATTCAGCAACACAGATGTCCAAAATACTGTGGAATTATGCGATTAAAAGAGACGACTTTTAGCCGTGAGTGGTGCTGGACTGAAATGTCCACTCCAACCAATAACGTCACAAACACGCGTCATCATTCTGCGACGTTTTCAACAGGAAACCTCGCGGGAAATTTAAAATTGCAATTTAGTAAACTAAAGCGGCCGTATTGGCATGTGTTGCAATGTTAATATTTCATCATTGATATATAAACTATCAGACTGCGTGGTCGCTAGTAGTGGTGTTCAGTAGGCCTTTAAGTCTGGACCTAATTATGACTTTTGTTCTACATTTTAAACACTTCCTTGTGGTCTACAAAACGTATAATGACAGTTCTTTGGCCAAAACTTTGCACAGATTATGTTTTATGGATTGAACTTTCACAGTATCATGTTAGACCCGCTCGACATCCATTGCTTTCGGTCCCCTAGAGGGGGGGGGGGTTGCCCACATCTGAGGTCCTCTCCAAGGTTTCTCATAGTCAGCATTGTCACTGGCGTCCCACTGGATGTGAATTCTCCCTGCCCACTGGGTGTGAGTTTTCCTTGCCCTTTTGTGGGTTCTTCCGAGGATGTTGTAGTCGGAATGATTTGTGCAGTCCTTTGAGACATTTGTGATTTGGGGCTATATAAATAAACATTGATTGATTGATTGATTGATGATTGATTTTACAGGCCATTTTTAAGCCGCTTTCTGACCGTCTATTCTGACATCACATGGACAAAGATAAAACCTTCTGGAGGAAGAAATTTAGCTGTTTGGCCACAATACCCAGCAATATATATATATATATATATATATATATATATATAAATAAATATCTCTCATTAGAAGCATTTAAGTCTCATCTTACAACTCATTTGTATACTCTAGCTAGTTTAGACTAGTTGATCTGCCGTTTCTTTTGTTTTCTCCGGTGGCCATGGATAAAGTGCTGGCTGTCCAGAGCCAGGACCCGGGGTGGACCGTTTGCCTGTGCATCGGTTGGGGACATCTCTGCGCTGCTGACCTGTCTTCGCTTGGGATGGTCCCCTGCTGGCCCCACTATGGACTGGACTCTCATTATTATCTTAGATCCACTATGGACTGGACTTTCACAATATTATGTTAGACCCACTCAACGTCCATTGCTCTCGGTCTCCCCTGGGGAGGAGGGGGTTGCCCACATATGTGGTCCTCTACAAGGTTTTTCATAGTCATTCTCATTGACGTCCCACTGGGGTGAGTTTTTCCTTGCCCTTATGTGGGCTCTTTACCGCGGATGTCGTTGTGGCTTGTGCAGCCCTTAGAGACACTTGTGATTTAGGGCTATATAAATAAACATTGATTGATTGAATATGTTTGGAGGAGAAAAGGTGAGGTATTAATCCCAGGAACACAATTCCTACCGTCAAGCATGGTGGTGGTAATATTATGCCCTGGGCCTATTTTGCTGCCAATGGAACTGGTGTTTTACAGAGAGTAAATGGGACAATGAAAAACGAGGATAACCTCCGAATTCTTCAGGACAACCTAAAATCCTCATCCTGGAGGTTGGGTCTTGGGCACAGTTGGGTGTTCCAACAGGACTATGACCCCAAACACACGTCAAAAGTGGTAAAGGAATGGCTAAATGAGGCCAGAATTAAGGTTTTAAAATGGCCTGACTTAAACGTGTGGACAATGCTGAAGAAACAAGTCCATGTCAGAAAACCACCACATTTAGCTGAACTGCACCATCAAGAGAAGTGGTCAAAAACGCAACCTGAAGCTTGTGGATGGCTACCAAAATCACTTTGCCAAGGGACATGTAAGCAAATATTATCATTGCTGTATGTATACTTTTGACACAACATATTTGCTCACATTTTCAGTTGACACATAATAAATTCATAAACTCGATGGTTTTTTTGTACCCAACAAGTATGTGCTCCAATCACTCTGTCGCAAAAAAATAAATCATTGGAAACTCAGGACAGCCATGACATTATGTTCTTTACAAATGTATGCAAACTTTAGATCGTGACTGTATGTATAGATATATCATTCTACTTTAAAATGGTATTTCTTACCGTAGGGATTAGAGGTGCGTGGTTTGCGGTCAAAAAAATAGATTTTAATTAGATTCGGGCGGGTGGTTGTTGAACCAATTTGTAAATATATAATAATAATAATAATATATATATATATATATATATATATATATATATAATAATAATCCCAGGAATGTAGGCTCATAAAACTTCGTTTGTCTTGTCTTTATTGCACAAGATGTAATACAACCACACAACTCGAACTCTCACTTCCTGTCCATAACGTCACTTCCCTATCTCTCCCGGAAGTCCCGCCCCCCAGCCAAAGTCATTGGCTAACACCCCGTAGCCAGCCGCTACATTATACATAGTTCAATGTTATGTTGAAGAGGTTCATTTAGCCTACTGACGTGTATTTATAAATGGTTGATTTATACAGGCTGGTAGGTAAAGTGTTGTAGCTGACAACTCTTGATCAATCAATCAATCAATGTTTATTTATATAGCCCTAAATCACAAATGTCTCAAAGGACTGCACAAATCATTACGACTACAACATCCTCGGAAGAACCCACAAAAGGGCAAGGACAACTCACACCCAGTGGGCAGGGAGAATTCACATCCAGTGGGACGCCAGTGACAATGCTGACTATGAGAAACCTTGGAGAGGACCTCAGATGTGGGCAACCCCCCCCCTCTAGGGGACCGAAAGCAATGGATGTCGAGCGGGTCTAACATGATACTGTGAAAGTTCAATCCATAGTGGCTCCAACACAGCCGTGAGAGTTCAGTTCAAAGCGGAACCAACACAGCAGCGAGAGTCCCGTCCACAGGAAACCATCTCAAGCGGAGGCGGATCAGCAGCGTAGAGATGTCCCCAACCGATACACAGGCGAGCGGTGCATCCTGGGTCTCGACTCTGGACAGTCAGTACTTCATCCATGGTCATCGGACCGGACCCCCTCCACAAGGGAGGGGGGGGGACATAGGAGAAAAAAGAAAAGAAGTGGCAGATCAACTGGTCTAAAAAGGAGGTCTATTTAAAGGCTAGAGTATACAGATGAGTTTTAAGGTGAGACTTAAATGCTTCTACTGAGGTAGCATCTCGAACTGTTACCGGGAGGGCATTCCAGAGTACTGGAGCCCGAACGGAAAACGCTCTATAGCCCGCAGACTTTTTTTGGATGGTACAATCCATATATTACGTCACAGACGACGTCACGCTAACATCACGTGACACCTCTGATGAAGGCTGCAGAACCAAGGTAGCCCAAACCTGTCCGCTACAACACTTTACCTTTCTAGCCTATAGAAATCAACCATTTTTAAATAGTTCAATGTTGTTACCCAAAACGGTTTAGCTCGGTTGGTAGAGTGGCCGTGCCAGCAACTTGAGGGTTGCAGGTTCGATTCCCGCTTCTGCCAACCCAGACACTGCCGTTGTGTCCTTGGGCAAGACACTTTACCCACCTGCTCCCAGTGCCACCCACACTGGTTTAAATGTAACTTAGATATTGGGTTTCACTATGTAAAGCGCTTTGAGTCTCTAGAGAAAAAGCGCTATATAAATATAATTCACTTCACTACTATGGATCAGAGCAATCAAGCGAACATGGATCCCGACCACTTGTCAACCTGCAGTTTTCGGTGAGAAAATTGTGGTAAAGGCTTCACGGTGGTAGAGGGGTTAGTGTGTCTGCCTCACAATACGAAGTTCCTGCAGTCCTGGGTTCAAATCCAGGCTCGGGATCTTTCTGTGTGGAGTTTGCATGTTCTCCCCGTGAATGCGTGGGTTCCCTCCGGGTACTCCGGCTTCCTCCCACCTCCAAAGACATGCACCTGGGGATAGGTTGATTGGCAACACTAAATGGGCCCTAGTGTGTGAATGTGAGTGTGAATGTTGTCTGTCTATCTGTGTTGGCCCTGTGATGAGGTGGCGACTTGTCCAGGGTGTACCCCGCCTTCCGCCCGACTGTAGCTGAGATAGGCGCCAGCGCCCCCCGCGACCCCTTAAGGGAATAAGCGGTAGAAAATGGATGGATGGAAAATTGTGGTAAAAAGTCGGCACTTAATTCACTTCACTTCACCCACATACGAAAAACGAGCAGCACTCTTTGAAACAATATGTGGGCATACTTTTATTTTGAAGTGTCTCGTTTGGTCTGTCGACGGATGCAAGGAAGCTACATCCGGGTGTTGTTGGTATTTTACTTGGTAAAATCTTTGATCCACATGCTGTGCATGTTGTTATTTTTACGTTTGTAACCTGCTTTATTTATTACAGTTTTCACAGTGAATTTGAAGGGAAAGTAAGCCTGAAAAATAAATCAGTTCAAGAAAGCCCTTGTGTCTGTACTATTTGGAGGGAGTTACACTTTCTAACCTCACTAATGCCTTGCATCGTCTATATTAGATATATAACAACGGGCGGGTGTGGCTTTGATGAAATGTTGGTTCGGGTGAGTAGCGGGTTGATGACGACTTTTGTGATGCGGTTTCGGGTGATATAATTGCCTATCCGTGCATCTCTAGTAGGGATATTTACTGCAGTTTCTCAATAATACCGATAATTGTTACAATACTAGTGCAGGATGAGTAAGGTCAAAGCAAGTCTTTCACATGGATTAAAATAACACCTTTGCAGTGTAACAGCAGATGTATTCATCACCACAGAACCGTCAACTGAAAAAACCCCAAAACCACACAATAAAACTAAGGTACAGGAGGTGTGCCTTATAGTAACTAAGTAAACAAATAAAGTGCAGCCCTGTTTTAGCCAGAGGTGGGTAGTAACGCGCTACATTTACTCCGTTACGTCTACTTGAGTAATTTTTGGGATAAATTGTACTTCTAAGAGTAGTTTTTATGCAACATACTTTTACTTTTACTTGAGTATATTTATAGAGAAGAAACGCTACTTTTACTCCGCTCCATTTATCTACAATCTGCTCGTTACTCGCTACTTTTTTTTTTATCGATCTGTTAATGCACGCTTTGTTTGTTTTGATTTTGTCAGACACGCATTCAAAGTAGAATCTACGCATGCCTGTGTTTCACCAATCAAATGCAGTCACTGGTGACCTTGGACCAATCAAACAAAACCAGGCGGTCACCTGACCGTCACACGTCGAATCCGACCTAAAAAGTTGAAAAACTTATTGGGGTGTTACCATTTAGTGGTCAATTGTACAGAATATGTACTGTACTGTGCAATCTACTAATAAAAGTTTCAATCAATCAATCAAAAGTGTAAAGGAAAAAAGACACTTTTTATTTCAACCGTACCTTCCGTCAAAAGCCTAAAGACTGATCGCACAGTTCCTGTCTTCACAATAAAAGCGCCGCTCCATCGCGCCTGTGCTAACAAAATAAGAGTCTCCGAAAGCCAGCGCAAACAAGCTAGCAAGCTACGGAGTTTGCCGCCAATGTATTTCTTGTAAAGTGTATAAAAACGAATATGGAAGCTGGACAAATAAGATGCCAAAAACCATCGACTTTCATGTGGTATTAAAAAGAAAAGAGGAACTTTTTTTCTCCTCCATTTGAAAAAGTGGACGTTATCAGCACTAAACTGTCTGATTCCAATCAATGCAAGTCATCAGAATCAGGTAATACACCAACTTATATTCTTGTCTTCATGAAAGATAGGAATTTTTGTGTTAAACATGCATGTATATTCATTAAAACACCTTCAACATGTGAACAAAAACGGCAAAATAAATAACTATGAATTATATACTGTATATATATATATATATATATATATATATATATATGTCTTGATTGGATTATCCAGAGAATAGTGCTCGATACCGTGGTAGAGCGCAATATGTAGGTGTGGGAAAAATCACAAGACTACTTTGTCTCTACAAAACTGTTTCATGTGGGGTTCCCTCAATCATCAGGAGATTTCTCCTGATGATTGAGGGAACCCCTCATGAAACAGTTCTGTAGAGATGAAGTAGTCTTGTGATTTTTCCCACACCTACATACTGTGTATATATATATATATACATATATATATATATATATGAGGTAGATCACCTCGACTTGGTCATTTATTAAGTAATTTATTGACGTTGAAAAACTTATTGGGGTGTTACCATTTAGTGGTCAATTGTACGGAATATGTACTGTACTGTGCAATCTACTAATACAAGTTTCAATCAATCAATCAATCAATCAATCAATGAATGCCTACTGAGCCTATGGTGCTGTTGAGTTATTGTGGCTCAATTTGCCTTAAAAAAATATATATTTTCATGATTTATTATTTAATATATATTATTGTTTTAGTTGCTTAAGAGATATTCCTGGCTATGAATTTGCTCATTGCTATTTTTATGTTTTTGTGCATTATTTGTTGCCGTATTAATTAAACAAACAGGTTACTCATCAGTTACTCAGTACTTGAGTAGTTTTTTCACAGCATACTTTTTACTTTTACTCAAGTAAATATTTGGGTGACTACTCCTTACTTTTACTTGAGTAATAAATCTCTAAAGTAACAGTACTCTTACTTGAGTACAATTTCTGGCTACTCTACCCACCTCTGGTTTTAGGTTTGTGGGAGTCATGGATATCGATAGTGCTAAGGAGACGCCAGAGCCTGCAGGCTGTTCTTCTGTTGTTATAAGAACACTTGGCTTTTTCTGCAAAATAGTTCAAGAACAAAGACAAGATACGAACAAGCAGTGTTCAGTAGAGATCGAAAGCAAATATGGATTTGTACAAAAGGAGTTGTCATGGTGCACGTTGCGAGCTTGTGGCTTTACTCCATGACATTGTTGTCAAAAAACAGTCCTTATTGCTACAAAAAGGAAGCTCGCGACTCGCAGCGAGACACAAAAATCAATGCAAAAACAAAATTGAGAAAGCGGGCTCGCTCGGAAGCATGACGAAGATTGAAGACATTTACTAAACCGAGCGGTTTGCCTCAATGGTGAGTTAATAACCAGTTTGTGAAATAAGCAATAACTCAATAAGTTTCCCCATTTCCCGTGACGTGCCTCATTGTGTCTGTCACGCTTGACTGACATGTTCTCGGGCTAAAGTTAGGACAACCCAGCACTTCAACCGAGTCAGTAACAGCACAAATAACATAAACATGACGTTTAAAGGCCTACTGAAATGAGATTTTCGCGATAATGCCATATTTTTGCTGAAAGGATTTAGTAGAGAACATCGACGATAAAGTTCGCAACTTTTTGGTGCTGATAAAAAAAAGCCTTGCCTGTACCGGAAGCAGCAGACATCTGAACATTGTTTTCAATCATGGCCACCAGCAGCAAGAGCGATTCGGACCAAGAAAGCGACGATTTCCCCATTAATTTGAGCGAGGATGAAAGATTTGTGGATGAGGAAAGTAAGAGTGAAGGACTAAAGAAAAAAGAAAAAAAAAAAGACTATACAGTGGGAGCGATTCAGATGTTAAGATAATTCTGGAAAATCCCTTATCTGCTTATTGTGTAACTACTGTTTTAGTGAGATTATTTGGTATTACCTGTACAACCTGAAGGTCGTACAGGTAATACATTTTAAACTATTTGGCTTTCATGGCGCTCTCAGCCAAAAAAGTTACCGACCCCTGAACTAATGCAACGAAATTTAGTTTTTATCCGTACTGTAAAGTTCAAATTTGAAAGACAATAAAAAAAAATTAGACTCTTGACCAGGGGTAGGGAACCTATGGCTCTAGAGCCAGATGTGGCCCTTTTAATGAATGAATCTGGCTCTCAGATAAATCTTAGCTGACATTGCTTAACACAGGCTGTCCAAAGTGCGGCCCGCGGGTCATTTTTTAACGGCCCCACGACACATTTTAAGAATACAATTTAAAAAAAATAAAAAACATAAAAAGTGGTATAAAAGAGCAAACAGGTGAAATGTAACAAGAAATTGTTGCAATGTTTACTCTTATAACACAAAGCTGCCATGCAGGCTGTTTCTTTCTTTAAAAAATAATAATGAATCAAAATCAATGTCATTTTGAATTATTGACCTATTCAAGGCTTCGATTACATCACATTAAATATTCCACTTTGAGATATTTTGGGGGGAAAATGTTGCATATTTTGTGTTTTACCATATAAAAAACAGATGTTTTTTTTTTCAAAGAAGGGCCTAAAACAAAAAAACAAAACAAACAAAACTTAAAATTTACGGATATATCTGAAGTTGATGTCGAGATTATTGTGCTAAAAGTAAACAGTAAATAAAATGTATAATTTATTTTTTAACACTTTAATAAGTAGGACACTTTTGGATCCCCAATTATTTTGGTGTGATTTGTTTTTAAGTGTCATTGCTCAAAAAATAATAATGAATCAAAATCCAAAATTAAGGCTCCAATTATTATATAATCTCAAATATTCCACCTAAAAAAGGTATTGGGTGAAAATATTGCATATTTTGTGTTTTTTCCATTTTTTTTTCCTAATGTTGATCTAGAGATTTAAAACTTGCATAATAATAACAATTATAATACTGAATAATGACACATTTTTATTTTTTTTGACCAAAACCCTTTGGGGTCCCCGGGATCATAACTGAGTGGAGGCCTGAATGTATATTTTTTATACATATATTGTATTGGTTTTTAAAATAAAAATTATGAAAATGGCCCCCGCTTGCTCTGATTTTTCAGTGTGCGGCCCTCAGTGGAAAAAGTTTGGACACCCCTGGCTTAACACAATAATTATGAATAATTCCGCTAGTGATCACAGTGCTAAAAATACCGTTCAAAATATAAAACATTCTCATGCATTTTATCCATCCATCCGTTTTCCACCAGACTTGTTCAAGAAGTCGCATTAATGGTAAGAAGTATTTGATTTATTATTGGTTAACTTCAGAATAAGAATGTTATTAAAAAGAATAGGAGATTTATTATACTCTAAACATGTTGGTGTTACTTAAAAATGCACACATTTAGTTGTATTCAGTGTTAAAAAATATTATATGGCTCTCATGGAAATACATTTTAAAATATTTGGCTTTCATGGCTCTCTCAGGCAAAAATGTTCCCGACCCCTGGTCTAGAATGTAGAGTATTGTTGAAGCCCTCCAAGTTTAATTTATACAAATTGCTTTGTCGGAAGGCATTTCTGTTGACACTAGGGCTGGGTAATACGGCTGAAAACTGTACCTTGTAAGTGTTTGATATCGGTAAATAGTGATATTTTGTAGGACCTATACAAAATAGGATCCAAGAGAAAATGTTAAATGTAAACATTATTTTTTTATTTAACCTTTCTCTGATTATAAACCCCTCAGCTCGATGTAAACAATATAAAAAAATCACATTGAACACGTGATAACCTCTTAAAGAGGAACATTATCAGCAGACCTATGTAAGCGTCAATATATACCTTGATGGTGCAGAAAAAAGACTATGTTTTTTTAACCGATTTCCGAACTCTAAATGGGTGAATTTTGGCGAATTGAAATTAGCCTTTCTGTTTATCGCTCTGGAGGCGATGACGTCAGAATGTGACGTCGCCGAGGTAACACAGCCGCCATTTTCATTTTCAACACATTGTAAACATTGGGTCTTAGCTCTGTTATTTTCCGTTTTTTTGACTATTTTTTGGAACCTTGGAGACATCATGCCTCGTTGGTGTGTTGTCGGAGGTTGTAACAACACTAACAGGGAGGGATTCAAGTTGCACCACTGGCCCGAAGATGCCAAAGTGTCTGCCGCCAGACCCCCATTGAATGTGCCAGAGTGTCTCCACATTTTACCGGCGATGCTAAGACAGACATGGCACAGAGATGTATGGATAACCTGCAGATGCATTTGCAACGATAAATTCAACGAAATCACAAATGTGAGTTTGTTGATGTTGACTTATTTGCTAATCAGATATATTTCGTCGCGGCGTGACTGCCAGTTAATCGATGCTAACATGCTACACTAATCGACGCTAACATGCTATTTACTGGCGATGCTAAAGCAGACATGGCACAGAGATGTATGGATAACCTGTAGATGCATTTGCAACGATAAATTCAACGAAATCACAAATGTGAGTTTTGTTGATGTTGACTGCCAGCTAATCGATGCTAACATGCTACGCTAATCGATGCTAACATGCTATTTACCGGCGGTGCTAAAGCAGACATGGCACAGAGATGTATGGATAACCTGCAGATGCATTTGCAACTATATTACGTTTCCTTCCACCCACATTTAATGCGAAAAAAACACTTTCCAATCGATGGATTTAAGTTGCTCCAGTGTCAAAAGATGCGAAAGTCCTGATCGTTTGGTCCGCACATTTTACCGGCGATGCTAACGCAGCTATTCGGCCATGCTATGGCTATGAATAACGTCAATAGCTATTCGCTCAATAGCTTCAGTTTCTTCTTCAATATTTTCATACTCCAACCATCTGTTTCAATACATGCGTAATCTGTTGAATCGCTTAAGTCGCTGAAATCCGAGTTTGAATCCGAGCTAATGTCGCTATATCTTGCTGTGGTATTCCCATTGTTTGTTTACATTGGCAGCACAGTATGACGTCACAGGAAAATGGATAGTGGCATCGCAAATAGAGAAAAACAAGCACTTTAAAGCTTTTTTTTTTAGGGATATTCGGAGACCGGTAACATTTTGAAAAAAACTTCAAAAAATACAACATGCCACTGGGAACTGATTTTTATTGTTTTTAACCCTTTTGAAATTGTGATAATGTTCCCCTTTAACATTTAAGTGCAAAAATAAGAAATACATAAGAAATGTTTAATAAAGTGTAACAAAATAGTGCAAAGTGTGAAAAAATGTAACCATAGTTAGTGATAGTAGCAGTCTTGATCGAGACGAGCACCTTTATCAATTAACAAACGGCATTGGTCTGACTGTGGTCCATTTAAAAAAAAAAAACAAAAAAACCACCATAAAACTGCCGTACAGTCATGGTAACTTTTAGTGGTTCAGTCATTTTTATTTTGCTCTCATTTTTAGTTTTTCTTCCCACTCCACGCAAAGAATGAACCACGAGACAACAAGATGGTGCAACCAAACTTGATACTGTTACGTGTTTGTGTCACTGCCTCTGATTAGTGATCACTTTCTGCGTTACTCGGCTACCAGAGAGCTAGTGCCTTTGTTTTTGCAACAAATTCAGCTTTGCAATTTCTAGTTTCTTCCGACAAAGAAAAAATAATAATTACGGGTCTTGCAATATATATATTGATTTTGTTGTTGTTTTAGCCGCCCGGCCCTACTTGACACTTATCAGCGTCACTTAAATTTCTATCAAACCCCAACAGATTCATACTCTTTACTATGGGTGTGGGAAATAATCGATTCGAATACGAATCACGATTCTCATTTTAAAAAAAATATTTTTTTTATTTTTTTCATCAATCCAACAAACTACTACACAGCAATACCATAGCCATGCAATCCAATTCCAAAACCGAACCTGACCCAGCAACACTCAGAACTGCAATAAACAGAGCAATTGAGAGGAGACACAAACACCACACATAACAAACCAAAAGTAGTGAAACAAAAATGAATATTAACAACAGTATCAATATTAGTTATAATTTCAGCATAGCAGTGATTAAAAATCCCTCATTGACTATCATTAGACATTTATAAAAATAATAAAAAAGAACAGTAGTGTCACAGTGGCTTACACTTGCATGGCATCTCATAAGCTGGACAACACACTGTGTCCAATGTTTTCACAAAGATAAAATAAGTCATATTTTTGGTTCGTTTTATACTTAAAACAAATTTACATTATTGCAATCAGTTGATAAAACACTGTCCTTTACAATTATAAAAGCTTTTTTTTAATCTACTACTCTGCTAGCATGTCAGCAGACTGGGGTAGATCCTGCTGAAATCTATGTATTGAATGAATACAGAATCGTTTTGAATCGGAAAAATATCCTTTTTGTAAGGCTGGGCGATATGACTAAAAAATGTATCACGATCAGTCGATATCTATAATTATCGATGAAAAAAAAAAAAACTATTCTAAATAAAAGACCAGGAGAAAAAAGGCAGAATTTAAATTATTTTATTTCAATCAATCAATCAATCGTTTACTTATACAGCCCTAAATCACTAGTGTCTCAAAGGGCTGCACAAACCACTACGACATCCTCGGGCAAGGAAAACTCACACCCAGTGGGACGTCGGTGACAATGATGACTATGAGAACCTTGGAGAGGAGGAAAGCAATGGATGTCGAGCGGGTCTAACATGATACTGTGAAAGTTCAATCCACAATGGATCCAACACAGTCGCGAGAGTCCAGTCCAAAGCGGATCCAACACAGCAGCGAGAGTCCCGTCCACAGCGGAGCCAGCAGGAAACCATCCCAAGCGGAGGCGGATCAGCAGCGCAGAGATGTCCCCAGCCGATACACAGTCTGACATACCAATTCGTGTTTTGATACGTTCTAATAAAATATTATGATCGACGGTATCGAAAGCAGCGCTAAGATCGAGGAGCAGCAACATAGATGACGCATCAGAATCCATCGTTAGCAATAGATCATTAGTCATTTTTGCGAGGGCTGTCTCCGTGGAGGGATTTGCCCTGAAACCGGATTGAAAGGTTTCACATAGATTGTTAGACAACTATTATTATATTTCAAATATAACCTTTAACCGTTAGAATGAGGTCAGCTTTATGAAAAATCGTCAAATAAATGAAAATACTGGTCGATGTGCAAATAAGGACAATAATAATGACAATGCTTAATCCAACAAAATGTGCAAAGTATTGTAAGTAAGAAATTAGTAGTGTACAACTCAGGCTTTAAAGCCATATTGGTAACATATGTAAATAAATAACAGTCACATTAAGCAAGCAGAAATAAACATGTCTTACAAAATATTGTAAACATCGGAATAAACTTGCGTCTGAACATCAATCAATCAATCAATCAATGTTTACTTATATAGCCCTAAATCACTAGTGTCTCAAAGGGCTGCACAAACCACTAAGACATCCTCAGTAGGTGACAATGATGACTATGAGAACCTTGGAGAGGAGGAAAGCAATGGATGTCGAGCGGGTCTAACATGATACTGTGAAAGTTCAATCCATAATGGATCCAACACAGTCGCGAGAGTCCAGTCCAAAGCGGATCCAACACAGCAGCGAGAGTCCCGTTCACAGCGGAGCCAGCAGGAAACCATCCCAAGCGGAGGCGGATCAGCAGCGCAGAGATGTCCCCAGCCGATACACAGTCTGACATACCGATTCGTGTTTTGATACGTTCTAATAAAATATTATGATCGACGGTATCGAAAGCAGCGCTAAGATCGAGGAGCAGCAACATAGATGACGCATCAGAATCCATCGTTAGCAATAGATCATTAGTCATTTTTGCGAGGGCTGTCTCCGTGGAGTGATTTGCCCTGAAACCGGATTGAAAGGTTTCACATAGATTGTTAGACAACTATTATTATATTTCAAATATAACCTTTAACCGTTAGAATGAGGTCAGCTTTATGAAAAATCGTCAAATAAATGAAAATACTGGTCGATGTGCAAATAATGACAATAATAATGACAATGCTTAATCCAACAAAATGTGCAAAGTATTGTAATTAAGAAATTAGTAGTGTACAACTCAGGCTTTAAAGCCATATTGGTAACATATGTAAATAAATAACAGTCAAATTAAGCAAGCAGAAATAAACATGTCTTACAAAATATTGTAAACATCGGAATAAACTTGCGTCTGAACATCAATCAATCAATCAATGTTTACTTATATAGCCCTAAATCACTAGTGTCTCAAAGGGCTGCACAAACCACTACGACATCCTCAGTAGGCCCACATAAGGGCAAGGAAAACTCACACCCAGTGGGACGTCGGTGACAATGATGACTATGAGAACCTTGGAGAGGAGGAAAGCAATGGATGTCGAGCGGGTCTAACATGATACTGTGAAAGTTCAATCCATAATGGATCCAACACAGTCGCCAGAGTCCAGTCCAAAGCGGATCCAACACAGCAGCGAGAGTCCCGTTCATATCGGAGCCAGCAGGAAACCATCCCAAGCGGAGGCGGATCAGCAGCGCAGAGATGTCCCCAGCCGATACACAGGCGAGCAGTACATGGCCACCGGATCGGACCGGACCCCCTCCACACGGGAGAGTGGGACATAGAAGAAAAAGAAAAGAAACGGCAGATCAACTGGTCTAAAAAGGGAGTCTATTTAAAGGCTAGAGTATACAAATGAGTTTTAAGGTGAGACTCTGTGACAAAATACTTCCAAACTGGTGACGTTTCCTTTTTTTTTTTTTTTTACAATTTCCTCTCGTGCTGCCGTTCTCAAATTCCCGTTTAGTATCACTCCTCGTCGTCAGCTAGTCGTTGTTGCTATTTTTTTTTTTTTCCTGTTAGCATTTCCCAGATTGCCTTGCGGTTCAGGCTCGGCCGTGATAGGTCAAGAGACCAAAGCCCTTCCTCTGCCTACAACCCCCAGAATGCCGTGCGGTTCCGCATCGGCCTTTCTTCCTATTGTTTTCTAACAGAACTCAGTGAAATTATCGAAGGTTCAATCGACCCCATTTTCTATTGATATATATTGTTATTGTTTTATTGCCCAGCCCTACCTTTTTGAATCGAGAATCACGTTGAATCGAAAAAAAAAAGAAAAAGAAAAAACAAACATATATAAGCGAATCGCGACCCCAAGAATCGATATTGAATCGAATCGTGGGACAACCCAAAGATTCGCAGCCCTACTCTTTACCGACAACTTCCTGCTTTTCATTCTTTAAAAATGATTGAGCTTCTGTTACTTCATGCGCAAAACGATAGACCAGGGGTAGGGAACCTATGGCTCGCGAGCCAGATGTGGCTCTTTTGATGACTGCATCTGGCTCTCAGATAAATCTTAGCTGACATTGCTTAACACGATAAGTAATGAATAATTCCACTTGTAATAAGTGTTGAAAATAATGCTCAAAACATAAAACATTCTCATGCATTTTTAGTCCATCCATCCGTTTACTACCGCACCTGTTCAAGAAGTTGCATTAAGAAGTTATTTATTTATTATTGGTTAGTGTGGGGCTGGCCATGCGATGAGGTGGCGACTTGTCCAGGGTGTACCCTGCCTTCCGCCCGATTGTAGCTGAGATAGGCGCAAGCGCCCCCCGCGACCCCAAAAGGGAATAAGCGGTAGAAAATGGATGGATGGATGGATAGTGTGGGGCTTGTCCTCCTGGGGGTTCTTCAGACCACCAAGCACCGACATGAGAGCCCGTTTCAGGGTTACACTATTGTTTTATTTTTCAATAAGTCTCTCAGTTGCTTTCCAGCAATTGTATTTTTCTCTTTCATTCTAGCTCACGCTCTGGCTCCAGCCCAAACCCTGTCTCTCCTCCTGGTTGCTGCTTATGACAGACAGGTGATTACATAACAAGGCTCAGGTGGGCCATCTACGCAGCTCTCGCTGATTTCGAGGGCGGTCCTGGCACACCCCAGTTCGCTGCAGGCCCGCGGGCCACGCCCCCTCCACAGTTAGCTTCAGAATAATGTTATTACAAAGAATAAGAGACCTAGAAATGTTGGTCTTACTTAAAAATGCACGCGTTTGTGTTCAGTGTTAAAAAAAAAATATGGCTCTTATGGAAATACATTTTAAAATATTTGGCGTTTTGCCTCTCTCAGCCAAAAAGGTTCCCGACCCCTGCGATAGATCATAAATAAAACTGTTAAAGAAGACAGATAAGAAGAGTGAAAACCGCAACCAGTGAATCACAGGTAAGATATTGATATGACCTCTGAACCAAGTTTGTTTCTAAACAGTATGCTTACTCGGACGGTGAACGTTAGATAAAGTACATTGAGACAAGAATGATTCAATAAGTTGTCTTCGACAGTTTTAGGTAGAGAAAGTCTTGTCAAAACAACTCCTATTCACACTGAGCTGCAAAATAAACAAACTGAAAACATTGTCCACGCCAGGAATGAGCTCTGGGAACAACGCATCTACGCTGATCACCGTAAAAACACTAAGTTATCGAGCTCGTTATTCCGAGCACGTTTCACTTTAGTTCAGAAATCGTGTTCTTGTTCATGCACTACCTTTTTTTTTTTTTAAATTCTGTATAGACGAGAATGATAATGAAAACGTTCCACATTAATCCATTTGAAAAGGCGGCGCATTGATTTCACAGAGTGCATCGCAACGTGAAACTACTGCTGATCACGGCAGACTATCTTTAAAGACGCCAACTACAACAGACAAATAATGATCCAGAACCTTATATTTTTGACCATGAATACATACATGGAGGATGTTGCAGCAGCTCAGTAGGTCAATAGCTGCAATAGTTTCTTTAAAAGGCCTACTGAAATGAGATTTTCTTATACTTGATCATTTCGCGATTTGCCATATTTTTGCTGAAAGGATTTAGTAGAGAACATAGACGATAAAGTTTGCAACTTCTGGTCGCTAATAATAAAGCCTTGCCTGTACCGGAAGTAGCAGACAATGTGCGTTCCTCACATTGTTTATAATCATAGCCACCAGCAGCAAGAGCGATTCAGACCGAGAAAGCGAAAATTTCCCCATTAATTTGAGCGAGGATGAAAGATTCGTGGATGAGGAAAGTTAGAGTGACGCACTAGAAAAAAAGAAAAAAAAGGCAAGTGCAATGGGAGCTATTCAGATGTTATTAGACACAATTACTAGGATAATTCTGGAAAATAATTCTGTATCGAGCCGTTGTGGTGAAGAAGGAGCTAAGCCGGAAGGCAAAGCTCTCAATTTACCGGTCGATCTACGTTCCCATCCTCACCTATGGTCATGAGCTTTGGGTCATGACCGAAAGGATAAGATCACGGGTACAAGCGGCTGAAATGAGTTTCCTCCGCCATGTGGCGGGTCTCTCCCTTAGAGATAGGGTGAGAAGCTCTGCCATCCGGGAGGAACTCAAAGTAAAGCCGCTGCTCCTCCACATCGAGAGGAGCCAGATGAGATGGTTCGGGCATCTGGTCAGGATGCCACCCGAACGCCTCCCTAGGGATGTGTTTAGGGCACGTCCAGCTGGTAGGAGGCCACGGGGAAGACCCAGGACACGTTGGGAAGACTATGTCTCCCGGCTGGCCTGGGAACGCCTCGGGATCCCCCGGGAAGAGCTAGACGAAGTGGCTGGAGATAGGGAAGTCTGGGCTTCCCTGCTTAGGCTGCTGCCCCCGCGACCCGACCTCGGATAAGCGGAAGATGATGGATGGATGGAATTCTGGAAAATCCCTTATCTGCTTATTGCGTTAATAGTGTTTTAGTGAGATTATAAAGTCATACCTGAAAGTCGGAGGGCTGCGGTGACCGCCAGTGTCTCTGAGAGAAGCCAATGGAAGAGCCAACATGACAGCTGCTGCAGGAGGATGCCAACTCCGCACAAGTCTCCGGTAAGAGCCAACTTAATATCACAATTTTCTCATCCAAAAACTTGCTGGTTGACGTGTGGTAGAAAAACATGCTCGCTAAAGCTTCACAACAAAGAAAGAAACACCGGCTGTGTTTCAGTTGCTAAAGGCAGCTGCAATCCAACAACAGCATTCTTCTTTATAGTCTCCATTATTAATTGAACAAATTGCAAAAGATTCAGCAACACAGATGTCCAAAATACTGTGTAATGTTAATATTTCATCATAGATATATTTACTATCAGACTGCGTGGTTGATAGTAGTGGCTTTCAGTAGGCCTTTAAAGGGGAACATTATCAGCAGACCTATGTAAGCGTCAATATATACCTTGATGGTGCAGAAAAAAGACCATCTATTTTTTTAACTGATTTCATAACTCTAAATGGGTGAATTTTGGCGAATTAAACGCTTTTCTGTTTATCGCGCTGGAGGCGATGACGTCAGAATGTGACGTCGCCGAGGTAACACAGCCGCCATTTTCATTTTCTACACATTGCAAACACCGGGTCTCAGCTCTGTTATTTTCCGTTTTTTGACTATTTTTTGGAACCTCGGAGACATCATGCCTCGTCGGTGTGTTGTCGGAGGGTGTAACAACACAAACAGGGAGGGATTCAAGTTGCACCACTGGCCCCAAGATGCCAAAGTGTCTGCCGCCAGACCCCCATTGAATGTGCCGGAGTGTCTCCACATTTGACCGGCGATGCTAAGACAGACATGGCACAGAGATGTATGGATAACCTGCAGATGCATTTGCAACGATAGTCAACGGAATCACAAAGGTGAGTTTTGTTGATGTTGACTGCCAGCTAATCGATGCTAACATGGTACGCTAATCGATGCTAACATGCTACTTACCGGCGGTGCTAAAGCAGACATGGGACAGAGATGTATGGATAACCTGTAGATGCATTTGCAACTATATTACGTTTCCTTCCACCCACATTTAATGCGAAACAAACACTTACCAATCGAAGGATTTAAGTTGCTCCAGTGTCACAAGATGCGAAAGTCCTGATCGTTTGGTCCGCACATTTTACCAGCGATGCTAACGCAGCTATTCGGCCATGCTATGGCTATGAATAGCGTCAATAGCTTCAGTTTCTTCTTCAATACTTTCATACTCCAACCATCTGTTTCAATACATGCGTAATCTGTTGAATCGCTTAAGTCGCTGAAATCCGAGTTTGAATCCGAGCTAATGTCGCTATATCTTGCTGTGGTATTCCCATTGTTTGTTTACATTGGCAGCACTGTGTGACGTCACAGGGAAATGGCCAGTGTCTTCGCAGAGAGCCGAAAATAAGGCACTTTAAAGCTTTATTTAGGGATATTCCGAGACCGGTAAAATTCTGAAAAAAACTTCAAAAAATACAACAAGCCACTGGGAACTGATTTTTATTGTTTTTAACCCTTTTGAGATTGTGATAATGTTCCCCTTTAAGGTCAAGCAAAAGCCTTTTTGGCATCAGTTTGCTCAAAATGTCTTGGTCCTTATCATGCACAGCTGAGCTCAGTTTTGTCCGGAAGGCGCTGAAAGAGAAGTTGCCGTATTGTACTGGACTTACGGTGGAGACCTAGTCCTTAATAAATGATAAATGGGTTGTACTTGTATAGCACTTTTCTACCTTCAAGGTACTCAAAGCGCTTTGACACTACTTCCACATTTACCCATTCACACACACATTCACACTGATGGAGGGAGCTGCCATGCAAAGCGCTAACCAGCACCAATCAGGAGCAAGGGTGAAGTGTCTTGCTCAGGACACAACGGACGTGACGAGGTTGGTACTCGGTGGGAATTGAACCAGGGACCCTCGGGTTGCACATGGCCACTCTCCCACTGCACCACTGCGTCATAGGAATAGCTGGAACGGACTTAGAATCACAGACAAACTTCTGCCTGTTTTTCCACTATTGTAAATTACTGAAGCAAGGAGGCCACAAGAACACAAGACCTTGCCCAAGAACTAAGAGTAGCCACGGAGGGGGTTGCAAACTGTTGACATGTTGGCAAATCGGAAGGATAAAAGCAAGAGGACAAAGGGGAAACTAGGGAACTGATGGCAGAGGACATGGTGACAGTGACAGTGGCAGAGTTGAGTGCTTTGAGAAGTCCAAGACTACTAAAATCTTTCATTGAGGAACAGCTCCACATCTTTAAGCCTCCTCCTCCTCCTCCGAGGCCCCAGCAATATACGGGGCGTCCAACTGCTTGTGCAAGAGTCGACTAATTGGATGTTGCGGTGATACAAGGAGGGGGTTTGGTAGGCAGTAGCACAGAAGCAAAGTTGGGGGAAGGAGGCAAGGATGGGGGTGCTTGATTTAAGAGGTCATTGTTTTAGCAAGTACTTTCTACCTCCCTTTGCTTTCTCCTCGCCGCCTCCCCTTAAGATGCCCACACTCCTAAGAGTCAAAAGGTGGTGTTTAGGCCCTGTGAACAGCAAGGGGCTTGGCTTGTTTTGACACTTTGTTCTCCTTAGCTTCTGTAAAAAAAAAAAAAAAGAGAAAAAAAGCCCCACTTCTAAGGGCCACTCGAGTTCATTAGGGAGTGCAGCGCTTTCACTTGTGTTCCCATTTCAGTTCCAGGCTTCAATGGGGCCTCCGGAGTCCTCCACTGTTTGTTTAATGAAGTCCTCCGCCACCTTCACAACAAGCATCTCAATTTCCACTCAAAGGCCTGGCTGAGATATTTGCAACAGGGTAACAACAGAAAAGGAACATGCCAATATACTGTAAAACCACAACAACAATAACACTCTTTGCATGCCCATAGGGCTGGGCGATATATCAATATACTCGATATATCACGGGTTTGTCTCTGTGCGATATCGAAAATGACTATATCGGGATATTCAGGTACCGTATTTCCTTGACTTGCCGCCGGGTATAAAGTATGCACCTGTCTAGAATTACTGCCGGGTCAAACTCATTTCGCAAAATATGTTTATTAGCGCATGTCGAGAATTTCCGCCGGGTCGAACTCATTTGGCCAAATAATTAGCATAAGCCTAGAATTTCTGCCGGGTCCAACTCGAAGGCTGATTTCAATAATTAGAAATCGCATAAAGGGAAGAGGATTAAGAGCTATTCAGTAGGATTTAAGCTCCAAGTAAAGGAAATTAAATGAGCTCAATTATACCGTATTTCCTTGAATTGTATATATAGTATGCGCCTGCCTAGAATTACTATGCCTAGAATCAAACTCGCTTTGCAAAATAATTAGCGCATGCTTAGCATTACCGTCTGCTCAAAATTAACGCCGGGTCAAACTCGTTTCGCAAAATATTATTTTTATTATCGCATGTCTAGAATTTCCCCCGGGTCAAACTCGTCACGTCACGAGTGACACTTCACCGGTCATCATTTTCAAAATGGAGGAGGCTGATTTCAATCATTTGAAATCGCATAAAGGGAAGAAGATTAAGAGCTATTCAGTAGGATTTAAGGTCCAAGCTATTGAATATGTTAAAAAGAACAGTAAGCAGCTATGTTTTATTAATATACCGTAGCTGCGTCTGTCAAATATGTGTCCTGGTGGTAGAGGGCGCTAGTGATCCTTCTTGCGACAACTCGGTTCTGTGAGATATAGAAAATGACTATCGTGATATTCATGTACTGTAGTTCCTTGAATTGCCGTCGGGTATATAGTATGCGCCTGCCTAGAATTACTGCCGGGTCAAACTCGTTTCGCAAAATAATTAGCGCATGCTTAGAATTAGAGGATTAACGTCGGGTCAAACTCGTTTCGCAAAATATTATTTTTATTAGCGCATGTCGAGAATTTCCGCCGAGTCAAACTCGTTTTGCCAAATAATTAGCATATGCCTAGAATTTCCGCCGGGTCCAACTCGAAGGCTAATTTCAATAATTAGAAATTGCATAAAGGGAAGAGGATTAAGAGCTATTCAGTAGGATTTAAGCTCCAAGTAAAGGAAATTAAATGAGCTCCATTATACCGTATTTCCTTGAATTGCCGCCGGGTATATAGTATGCGCCTGCCTAGAATTACTATGACTAGAATCAAACTCGTTTTGCAATATAATAAGCGCATGCTTATCATTACCGTCTGCTCGGGATTAACGGCGTGTCAAACTCGTTTCGCAAAATATTATTTTTATTATCGCATGTCTAGAATTTCCACCGGGTCAAACTCGTCACGTCACGAGTGACACTTCACCTGTCATCATTTTCAAAATGGAAGTGGCTGATTTCAATAATTTCAAATCGCATAAAGGGAAGAAGATTAAGAGCTATTCAGTTGGATTCAAGGTCCAAGCTATTGAATATGCTAAAAAGAACAGTAAGCAGCTATGTTTTATTAATATACCGTAGCTGCGTGTGTCAAATATGTGTCATTAAATGACTCCCGCCTCCTGGTGGTAGAGGGCGCTAGTGATCCTTCTTGCGACAACTCGGTTCTGTGCGATATAGAAAATGACTATATCGTGATATTCAGGTACTGTATTTCCTTGAATTGCCGCCGGGTATAAAGTATGCACCTGCCTAGAATTACTGCCGGGTCAAACTCGTTTCGCAAAATATAAATCTTTATTAGCGCATGTCGAGAATTTCCGCCGGGTCAAACTCGTTTCGCCAAATAATTAGCATATGCCTAGAATTTCCGCCGGGTACAACTCGAAGGCTAATTTCAATAATTAGAAATCGCATAAAGGGAAGAGGATTAGGAGCTATTCAGTAGGATTTAAGGTCCAAGTAAAGGAAATTAAATGAGCTCAATTATACCGTATTTCCTTTAATTGCCGGCGGGTATATAGTATGCGCCTGCCTAGAATTACTATGACTAGAATCAAACTCGTTTTGCAATATAATAAGCGCATGCTTAGCATTACAGTCTGGTCGGGATTAACGGCGGGTCAAACTCGTTTCGCATAATAATTAACATATGCCTAGAATTTCCGCCGGGTCAAACTCGTCACGTCACGAGTGACACTTCACCGGTCATCATTTTCAAAATGGAGGAGGCTGATTTCAATCATTTGAAATCGCATAAAGGGAAGAAGATTAAGAGCTATTCAGTGGGATTTAAGGTCCAAGCTATTGAATATGCTAAAAAGAACAGTAAGCAGCTACGTTTTATCAATATACCGTAGCTGTGTGTGTCAAATGTGTCATTAAATGACTCCCGCTTCCTGGTGGTAGAGGGCGCTAGTGATCCTTCTTGTGACAACTCGGCTGCAGAACAAGCAGCAAGAGTGAGAAGCGATCGTTTATTTTTACCTCTTGCTTGCACTTTTAACATGGAGGATTACATATCTAAAATAAAACAGTTTTCTAAACTGGACTTTCAATGGAAGCAGGAGGTAATAAAGGAAGATCTCCATCAGGACAGAGAGACTTTTAAAACTGAAGAAAGATAAGGAAGACTTCTATAAACAAGTTATTGATGCTTTTGATCAGAAGGAGCTGCGCATGGACTTCATTTATAAGTAAAGGTAAGACCATAATAACGTTTTTTTTATTAAATGTGCTTTTCATGATGGTATCCTTACATCACACTCAAATTTATAAGCGCAGGCCTAAATTTGCCGCATGCCTCTAGTAAGCACCGGAGTGAGAAGAGGTTTTAAGTTAATTAACGCCACGGCGGCAATTCAAGGAAATACGGTATACGTTCTCACGCAGTTGCTTTTAGCTGCGGGCATTACACTACAGGCTCGTCTTCACTCTTTCCTGTCTCTCCTTCTCACATTAGCAAGCACTCATACGTCACATACTGTCCCGTCATACGTCACATACGTGTACGCCCTCGCGGAGCAGAGGTAGCAGCATGAGTAACGTTAGCTGTGATGCTAGCGGAGCCGTGCGAGTGGTAACTTGAGAGAAAGAAGGTGCGAATGAAAGAAGTAATTCCCAAGAAAAACAGCAGGGGGTCCATCGTCTGGCGGTGGTTTGGCTTCAAGTGGGAATATGTCGAACAGACAATAAGTAATTAGTTGCTATAAAAAGTAGTATTACTGCTAATATGTAGCATCATTTGAAAAACCACCTGCTAGAGAATGAAGAGTGTTTACTCCGCATGTCAACATCTCTGTTCGGTGCCAGACACCCACACCATCAAAATGCCGAGGCAAACATTACCAGATCAACACAGTATAAAAAAAAAAGTGAATTTAATAACGTCCGTAGTGACCTACCACATAGCGAAGGACGAACGCAGTCTGATAGTTTATATATCAATGATGAAATATTAACATTGCAACACATGCCAATACGGCCGCTTTAGTTTACTAAATTGCAATTTTAAATTTCCCGCGAGGTATCGTGTTGAAAACGTCGCGGAATGATAGCGAACATTTTTTTCCAGCCCGATCCAAGCTAAAAGTAGTCTGCTTTAATCGTATAATTACACAGTATTCTGGACATCTGTTGTTGCTGAATCTTTTGCAATTTGTTCAATTAATAATGGAGACGTCAAAGAAGAAAGATGTAGGTGGGAAGCGGTGTATTGCGGCTGCCTTTAGCAACACAAACACAGCCGGTGTTTCCTTGTTTGAATTCCCGAAGGTGAAGCTTTACTATGGCACAGAGCGGTCAAGCCAACATGGTTCCCGACCACATGTCAACCGGCAGGTTTCGGTGAGAAAATTGTGGTAATAAGTCGGCTCTTACCGTAGACATCAGCGGAGCTTGCGTCCTGCTGCAGAGCTGCGTGGCTTCCCTCAGAGACACTGGCGGTCACCACACCAATGGCAAAACCCCTGCGACTTTCAAGTAGCTTTTTAAATCATTTATCATTAGTAAATATAAGAAAGAAGAGCAAACATTGTTTTAGAAAGACAATAATATATAATATGTATGTAAATACAATTTATGATTTCATAATTATACATATAGGTTATATTAAAATGTATATATTACCACTTTATATGGAATTTGAATAAATTGTGTACAAATGTATATGTTTGATTTAAATGTTAAACTGTGTATATGAGACATGTGCTACATATATGTTGCTTATATATTGTTTAAAAAAAAAGTAATATAAGAAGCAGGATTTAGATTTTATATATTTTGAACCTTGTTCTTGTTGTGATGGGGTAGGTTTATATAAGCGTTGCTTCAACCTACACCCTTTCGGCTCAATCATTGCTCAAATGAGTTTATTTTTTATTTTTTTGTTGTTGTTCTTTGTTTTATGTGAAGACTGCTGAAACATAATCTCACTAAAACACTAGTAACACAATAAGCAGATAAGGGATGTTCCAGAATTATCCTAGTAAATGTGTCTAATAACATCTGAATCTCTCTCACTGCCCTCGCCTTTTTTTTTTTTCCTCTAGTCCTTCACTCTCATTATCCTCATCCACAAATCTTTCATCCTCGCTCATATTAATAGGGAAATTGTCGCTTTCTCGGTCCGAATCGCTCTCGCTGCTGGTGGCCATGATTGTAAACAACGTTCAGGTGTGAGGAGCTCCACAACCCGTGACGTCACGCGCACATCGTCTGCTACTTCCGGTACAGGCAAGGCTTTTTTATTATCGACCAAAAGTTGCAAACTTTATAGTCCATGTTCTCTACTAAATCTTTTCAGCAAAAATATGGCAATATCGCGAAATGATCAAGTATGACACACAGAATGGACCTGCTATCCCCGTTTTAATAAGAAAATCTAATTTCAGTAGGCCTTTAAAATGTCTCTGACAATCTTTCACTTTCTGTTTTGGAAATGACATGAACGTTTGTGCCATTGCTTAATAATCAATTGACTTAGTTGTAATTTCTAGGGATGCACCGAAATCTGCGTTCAAAAGACTCCGGCTTATTAGTGATTCCTAGGGCCCAAAAAAAGTCTGCGGGCTATAGAGCGTTTTCCATTCAGGCTCCAGTACTCTGGAATGCCCTCCCGGTAACAGTTCGAGATGCTACCTCAGTAGAAGCATTTAAGTCTCACCTTAAAACTCATCTGTATACTCTAGCCTTTAAATAGACTCCCTTTTTAGACCAGTTGATCTGCCGCTTCTTTTCTTTTTCCCCTATGTCCCCCCTTCCCTTGTGGAGGGGGTCCGGTCCGATGACCATGGATGAAGTACTGGCTGTCCAGAGTCGAGACCCAGGATGGACCGCTCGCCTGTGTATCGGTTGGGGACATCTCTACGCTGCTGATCCGCCTCCGCTTGGGATGGTTTCCTGTGGACGGGACTCTCGCTGCTGTCTTGGATCCGCTTTGAACTGAACACTCGCGGCTGTGTTGGAGCCACTATGGATTGAACTTTCACAGTATCATGTTGGACCCGCTCGACATCCATTGCTTTCGGTCCCCTAGAGGGGGGGAAGGGTTGCCCACATCTGAGGTCCTCTCCAAGGTTTCTCATAGTCAGCATTGTCACTGGCGTCCCACTGGATGTGAATTCTCCCTGCCCACTGGGTGTGAGTTTTCCTTGCCCTTTTGTGGGTTCTTCCGAGGATGTTGTAGTCGTAATGGTTTGTGCAGTCCTTTGAGACATTTGTGATTTGGGGCTATATAAATAAACATTGATTGATTGATTGAAATGAAAATTTGTGGCCGAAGGCCGAATAATGATTGCAGTTTTTCCAAAACATTTTTATATTGCATAAACAGCCTACAATACATTTTTAGACAAGTTTTTTTAAATAAAGTACATTTTTATTGAATATTGACATTTTTTTAATATTCCAGTAGCCTTTGCTTTTCAAAAAAAAGCACAAAGTTTTTCATTTCTATTAGGCCTTCAAACAAAACATGCATTCCAAAAAAAAATAAAGTGCATTAAAGTGGATAAACCCACAACAAATGAATTATTGTCCTTTTGGGCAAAAGTCTGCTTAGCCACAGTAGATATGCTAATAATGTAAACAGAGGCCCCACTAAATCTCAATAAGTGTGTGCTTGTAACCTCATACACTTATACAGGTAGCCTACACAACAGGCTAATAATGTAAACAGAGGCCCCACTAAATCTCAATAAGTGTGTGCTTGTAACCTCATACACTTATACAGGTACACAACATATCCCAACGTCACTGCACGTTGGTTGATTGCGTTACCGCGTCAAAAAATTGCGTCACACGCCACTATTCGGCCTTGTTTTTAACTCATTCCACCGAAGGCCGAATGTGGCTTTTTTTGCCATATTCGGACGAATATATTCGGTTACCGATTAATCGGTGCATCCCTAGTAATTTCCTATATTTAGCTTGGTTGGTAGAGTGGCCGTGCCAGCAACTTGAGGGTTGCAGGTTCGATTCCCGCTTCCGACATCCTAGTCACTGCCGTTGTGTCCTTGGGCAAGACACTTTACCCACCTGCTCCCAGTGGCACCCACACTGGTTTAAATGTAACTTAGATATTGGGTTTCACTATGTAAAGCGCTTTGAGTCACTAGAGAAAAAGCGCTATATAAAATATAATTCACTATTAATGCAGTATGAAGAAGAATGTTTTAATGTAGACACATAGAATCATCATACTGCTGTGATTATATGTATCAACCATCACTTGCAGGGCTGCAAGACAACTATGATCCTTGGTGTCCAGCATTGTTTTTGTGTTTGTTGTGTCCAGCGTCAGGTTACTGCTCTCACACATTTTAATGACATCACTCCACACCGGTATCGAGGGAACAAAAGTGAAAAGGTGTCACTCTAGAAGGGTAAAGGCACTTTTGGAACCTACTCACCCTGAGGATGTTTCAGCAGCCTCAGTGTGGGAGTGTGCATGATCTTCATTCAAGATTCCTTCAGGAAAGTGGACTGGCTGATACCCCAATTAAACTGCTTTCCTCTCGCATCTCAGCTAATTTAAGCCATAACGAAGCACAGTCTCAGTGGTGTCCAGATAAAATCTAGGACCCAATAACATACTTTACAATAATGTAGTGCAGGCAGTCCTTGGTTCACAACATTTCATGGGTATTACGCACTCAGAGTAATAATACTTTACTAAAAAAAAACAACAACCTCTGTGCACAAAGTGTAGGAATATGTAGGGTGAAGAACAACATCACAGCTGTTCTTGTTAACTTTTAGCCTTCTTCAGGTGCGATCTTAAAGAGTTATTTATGTGCAAAATACTTATTGGTCTATCCCAGGGGTTGGCAACCTTTACCACTCAGAGAGCCATTTTGACCCCATCCATCCATTTTTCTACCGCTTATTCCCTATTGGGATGGCAGGGGGCGCTGGCGCCTATCTCAGCTACAATCGGGCGGAAGGCGGGGCACACCCTGGACAAGTCGCCACCTCATCGCAGGGCCAACACAGATAGACAGACAACATTCACACACTAGGGCCAATTTAGGGTTGCCAATCAACCTATCCCCAGGTGCATGTCTTTGGAACCCACGCATTCACGGGGAGAACATGCAAACTCCACACAGAAAGATCCCGAGCCTGGATTTGAACCCAGGACTGCAGGAACTTCGTATTGTGAGGCAGACGCACTAACCCCTCTGCCACCGTGAAGCCCCCATTTTGACCCGTTTCACAAAATAAAGAAAACAACGGGAGCCACAAAACTCTTGAAATTTAAAATCAAATAACACTGCATACAGAGGTTTTTTTACTATGTGCTATGTATAAACCAGGGGTCTCAGACACGCGGCCCGCACCCTAATACGACACTTTAATGATAGTGGGATCAGCACATTTTTTATGACTGCCGCTTGACAGCATCACAGAGACTACCGAATGTCAGATCAACTATTCTCGCGAATGTTTGCGGAATTTCCCTCGATCAACAAATAAAAAGGGCAACCTATGAAGGTGCTGCCTTTGACGCCCTCTACAACACGTCCAATCAGCTTGCCAACCCTGTCACATGTCGTACGAGGCTTCTGCTGACACACGCAAAGGACTTCAAGGCATACTTGTTCAACAGCCATACTCGTCACACTGAGGGTGCCCATTTAAAGAACTTTGACACTCTTACTAATACACGACACACTGTGAACCCACACCAAACAAGAATGACAAACACATTTTGGGAGAACATCGGCACTGTAACACAACATAAACACAAAAGAACAAATACCCAGAATCCCATGCATCCCACTCATATTCAGTGCTCCATTATACACCCCACTAGCACCAAACCCCCTCCGTGCTTCGGTTGAGGTAGGCGGGGTTGTAGCCCGGAAGGATTCTGGGTATTTGTTCTTTTGTCTTTATGTTGTGTTACAGTGCCAATGTTCTCCCGAAATGTGTTTGTCATTCTTGTTTAGTGTGGCGCATATTAGCAAGAGTGTTAAAGTTGTTTATATTACAACCCTCAGTGTAACATGTATGGCTGTTGACTAAGTTTGCGTTGCAGTCACTTTTGTGTGTTTAAGAACAAAACTCTTACGTACTGTACTTTAGATAATCTGTTAAATATATGATTATCGTTGTGGGCATGTGAGATTTGCAAAACTGAAAACATTATCCTAGTATTGTATACTTTGTCGGTAGTAAATATCCATGAATATAATCAATCAATCAATCAATCAATGTTTACTTATATAGCCCTAAATCACTAGTGTCTCAAAGGGCTGCACAGACCACCACGACATCCTCGGTAGGCCCACATAAGGGCAAGGAAAACTCACACCCAGTGGGACGTCGGTGACAATGATGACTATGAGAACCTTAGAGAGGAGGAAAGCAATGGATGTCGAGCGGGTCTAACATGATACTGTGAAAGTTCAATCCATAATGGATCCAACACAGTCGCGAGAGTCCAGTCCAAAGCGGATCCAACACAGCAGCGAGAGTCCCGTTCACAGCGGAGCCAGCAGGAAACCATCCCAAGCGGAGGCGGATCAGCAGCGCAGAGATGTCCCCAGCCGATACACAGGCGAGCAGTTCATGGCCACCGGATCGGACCGGACCCCCTCCACAAGGGAGAGTGGGACATAGGAGAAAAAGAAAAGAAACGGCAGATCAACTGGTCGAAAAAGGGAGTCTATTTAAAGGCTAGAGTATACAAAGGAGTTTTAAGGTGAGACTTAAATGCTTCTACTGATCATATAGTGTTTTTTTTATAGTGTTGGTAATTTGTGATTGTTTCAAAGCTTTATCCCTAATAAAATGAACCTCCTGTGAAAATAACACCACTTTAAAACGACTGCGTAGCTTTGAAAAGCTGTTGAGACGAATCTAATTTTTGCAGAGGCACTTGTGTTTTATTGAACACGTTTCTGATTACACAAATGGCACAGCATTCCTCCTACTGGTTTCAACAGCTAGAAGGACATTAGATACTTAGCAGGTGCTTCCCAACAGTTGTCCCAGGAAGGTATGGGAAGGAAAGGTGACACTACCATGCACACATGTCCATACTGTAAGCAGCAGGATTTTTTTTTTTTAATCCTTTGATCCTGTCAGCTGTGTTACTATGGAGGTAACTGATCAGATGTCATCTAGCATATTTTATCAAATACTACACATTTAACCAGTCTTTGTGTCATTTGTCCATTCAAAAAATGCTGAATTTATGCAGATTAAATAGGAATTAAAACTACAGTTTGCATGTAAAAAATGAGCCTCCTAGTGTTATTTATAGGTGACTTATCTAATTTCTTCTATCAGTCAAAATCATATCACACTCTTCTGATCTCAGGCTTAAAATGGAAGTGTGACTTCCGGAACATATGCTCAAACATGGCCCACATGCATGCTGGTATTGAGGGCCGATGAGCAGCCTTCATTCAAAGACCTTTTTGGAAGGGATCACACAGCTGTGGGCCCCCGATCTGCAAGACCCCCACTACTGAACAGGGCGGGTGGGCTAAGGTGTTGACAATGATACTGTATGTTAGAAAAGAAGGAAGAAACAATGTGAACTAGTGCTGTGAGAAATTAACAAAAAATATCGAGATAGAGTATTCTCATATATATATATATATATATATATATATATATATATATATATATATACTTGTATACATACATACATACATACATACATACATACATATACACATACATACATATATATATATACACATTATATATATATATATATATATATATATATATATATATATATATATATATATATGTATACACACATATATATATATATATATACACATATAACCACATATATAGACAGAATATACACCCATATACATATATACTGTACACAAACACACACACACACATATATATTAGGGGTGTGGGAAAAAAATGTGTTCGAATACGAATTGCGATTCTCACGTTGTGCAATTCAGAATCGATTCTCTTTTTTTTTTTTTTAATCAATTTTCTTTTCTTTTATTAAATCAATCCAACAAAACAATACACAGCAATACCATAACAATGCAATACAATTCCAAAACCGAACCTGACCCAGCAACACTGCAATAAACAGAGCAATTGAGAGGAGACACAAACACCACACAGAACAAACTAAAAGTAATGAAACCAAAATGAATATTATCAACAACAGTATCAATATTAGTTATAATTTCAGCATAGCAGTGATTAAAAATCCCTCATTGACATTATCATTAGACATTTATAAAAATAATAAAAAAGAACAATAGTGTCACAGTGGCTTACACTTGCATGGCATCTCATAAGCTGGACAACACACTGTGTCCAATGTTTTCACAAAGATAAAATAAGTCGTATTTTTGGTTCGTTTAATAGTTAAAACAAACTTACATTATTGCAATCAGTTGATAAAACATTGTCCTTTACAATTATAAAAGCTTTTTTTTTTTTTTTTAAATCTACAACTCTGCTAGCATGTCAGCAGACTGGGGTAGATCCTGCTGAAATATATATATTGAATGAATACAGAATCGTTTTAAATCGGAAAAATATCGTTTTTGAATCGAATCGGAAAAAAAATCGATATATTATCGAATCGTGACCCCACGAATCGATATTGAATCGAATCGTGGGACACCCAAGGATTCGAAGCCTTAATATATACATATATTAGCCTCGGAAACGCTATTACCTGCTAGCTCTTACTCATTTACCCGCACAAGCAACATCTCTTTGACCTGGTCTTGCACTTTCCCTCCACCCTTGCGAATAAATTTAACCCTTAGGCAAAGTCAGCAACCATATAAAAGTCCCTATTTTATTAGGACCCCAATTGTAGATTAATTTCTTACATATTTGCAAGACAATCTGTGAGCAATGTGATGTAGTGGCTAGCCCCCGCCTCAACAAGAATGCATCTCATCATCAAGCCGTAAGACTTCCACCGCCACACAAAATGAATGAATAAATTAATCCTTCGTACGCTGAGACAGTGTTCGCACACAGAGGCGTATTTGGCTCGTAGACCGAAAAGCTCGCAGATAGAGGCGTTCGTAAATCTAGGTTCCACAGAACTTCCAATGCTGTACTTGCATAAGATGCAAGAATGTTTAATCCAACCAACGCCAATTAACAACACACTTTCGAACATGTTGAAAAGAGAAACTGGAAATCGTGACGGTCTAAAGTTGTTATCCTATGCATGTTCGAAATCAACTCTAACGATCACCATAACCAAATGCATCAGGCAGTAAAGAGGACTCCTTATTTGGAAGATGGCATGCAGTGTAGTGGAAGGCTTTGTGAACGAGGCCATGTCCTGTTAGTGAAGAAGCCTGTCTGTCTCTTGTGTTTATTTATACACTGAACCTTCACCCAATCTATTTTTGTCTACTGTGAGGTAAAAGGACAAAACTAAGCTAAAATAAGCTAAGCTAAGCTAGCATTGTGTATTTATGTTGGGATTTCGGCTTCTTTAAAAAGAATACTTTCCTATTGTCTGAGAATGCTATCAGTAGACAAAGGGCAGTAGGCAACTGGCCTTGTGTGGCTACGACGGACATACCCTCTCTGCACAACTCCGATTGCTCTGAGGGGAAATGTAAATATATCCATTACAAAAACGAGAGGACTAATAAGCTCAAACAGCTGGCCGGCAAACAACGGAGCTACACTGCACACTTCGTGGGGTCTATCTGGAGCCTCCAACACATTTGGTGAGAGTTTACGACAACGGGAGGGTGTCTGTGGTATTTTCTCACACTAAATGACTCACGTTGCTGTATCAAGCTGTTCAAAGATACAGATCAGACTTTCTGTTGACAACTTTATGAGAAGAGGTGCTCATTAACAAGCTGCACAGTTAAAAAAACAAAGTAAGATCCTGAGGACAAAATATTTCATTAACTGTTCTACCAAATGAATGCAATTGCGTTTATCAATCAATCAATCAATGTTTACTTATTTAGCCCTAAATCACTAGTGTCTCAAAGGGCTGCACAAACCACTACGACATCCTCGGTAGGCCCACATAAGGGCAAGGAAAACTCACACCCAGTGGGACGTCGGTGACAATGATGACTATGAGAACCTTGGAGAGGAGGAAAGCAATGGATGTCGAGCGGGTCTAACATGATACTGTGAAAGTTCAATCCATAATGGATCCAACACAGTCGCAGGAGTCCAGTCCAAAGCGGATCCAACACAGCAGCGAGAGTCCCGTTCACAGCGGAGCCAGCAGGAAAACATCCCAAGCGGAGGCGGATCAGCAAGGCAGAGATGTCCCCAGCCGATACACAGGTGAGCAGTACATGGCCACCGGATCGGACCGGACCCCCTCCACAAGGGAGAGTGGGACATAGGAGAAAAAGAAAAGAAACGGCAGATCAACTGGTCTAAAAAGAGAGTCTATTTAAAGGCTAGAGTATACAAATGAGTTTTAAGGTGAGACTTAAATGCTTCTACTGAGGTGGCATCTCGAACTGTTACCGGGAGGGCATTCCAGAGTACTGGAGCCCGAAATGAAAACGCTCTATAGCCCGCAGACTTTTTTTGGACTTTGGGAATCACTAATAAGCCGGAGTCCTTTGAACACAGATTTCTTGCCGGGACATATGGTACAATATAATCGGCAAGATAGGATGGAGCTAGACCGTGTAGTATTTTATACGTAAGTAGTAAAACCTTAAAG
>NC_084635.1:5992034-6027034 GCF_033978795.1 Nerophis ophidion
TATTTCCTTGAATTGCATTAATTTAAAACCTCTTCTCACTCCTGCGCTTACCAAAGGCATGCGGTAAAAGTAAGCATGCGCTAATTATTTTAAAACCTCTCACTCCAGCACTTACCAAATGCATGCAGTAAAAATTTGAGTGTGATGTAAGGATACCATCATGAAAAGCACATTAAATTAAAAAAAAAAAAACGTTATTATGGTCTCACCTTTACTTATAAATATAGTCCATGCCAGCTCCTTCTGATCAAAAGCATCCGATAACTTGTTTATACAAGTCTTCCTTATCTGTCTTCAGTTTTAAAACTCTCTCTGTCTCAATGGAGATTTTCCTCTATTATCTCCTCCAGCACATATCACGTCACTCATTTCACTTCTGCAGCCGAGTAGTCGCAAGAAGGATCACTAGCGCCCTCTACCCCCAGGACGGGAGTCATTTAATGACTCATATTTGACACACGCAGCCTCAGTATTGTGACGGTTTCAAACAGTCGTCTTGCGGGTTCCGAGGACCACCAAGGAAGGACATGGCTTGAGCAGTTTGACTTTGGGCTCCAGCGTGCCCTGCCTGTCTGTCGGACCGTCGGCTCCACAGGTATTTTAATAAAACATAGCTGCTTACTGTTCTTTTTAGCTTGGACCTGAAATCCTACTGAATAGCTCTTAAAGGGGAACATTATCAGCAGACCTATGTAAGCGTCAATATATACCTTGATGGTGCAGAAAAAAGACCATCTATTTTTTTAACCGATTTCCGAACTCTAAATGGGTGAATTTTGGCAAATTAAACGCCTTTCTGTTTATCGCTCTTGAGGCGATGACATCAGAATGTGGCGTCGCCGAGGTAACACAGCCGCCATTTTCATTTTCAACACATTACAAACACCGGGTCTCAGCTCTGTTATTTTCCGTTTTTTGACTATTTTTTGGAACCTTGGAGACATCATGCCTCGTCGGTGTGTTGTCGGAGGGTGTAACAACACTAACAGGGAGGGACTCAAGTTGCACCACTGGCCCCAAGATGCCAAAGTGTCTGCCGCCAGACCCCCATTGAATGTGCCAGAGTGTCTCCACATTTTACCGGCGGTGCTAAAGCAGACATGGCACAGAGATGTATGGATAACCTGCAGATGCATTTGCAACGATAGTCAACGAAATCACAAAAGGTGAGTTTTGTTGATGCTGACTGCCAGCTAATCGATGCTAACATGCTATTTACCGGCGGTGCTTAAGCAGACATGGCACAGAGATGTATGGATAACCTGCAGATGCATTTGCAACTATATTACGTTTCCTTCCACCCAGATTTAATGCGAAACAAACACTTACCAATTGACGGATTTAAGTTGCTCCAGTGTCAAAAGATGCAAAGTCCTGATCGTTTGGTCCGCACATTTTACCGGCAATGCTAACGCAGCTATTCGGCCATGCTATGGCTATGAATAGCGTCAATAGCTATTCGCTCAATAGCTTCAGTTTCTTCTTCAATACTTTCATACTCCAACCATCTGTTTCAATACATGCATAATCTGTTGAATCGCTTAAATTGCTGAAATCCGAGTTTGAATCCGAGCTAATGTCGCTATATCTTGCTGTGGTATTCCCATTGTTTGTTTACATTGGCAGCACTGTGTGACGTCACAGGGAAATGGCCAGTGTCTTCGCAGAGAGCGAAAATAAGGCACTTTAAAGCTTTATTTAGGGATATTCCGAGACTGGTAAAATTTTGAAAAAAACTTAAAAAAAATACAACAAGCCACTGGGAACTGATTTTTATTGTTTTTAACCCTTTTGAAATTGTGATGTTCCCCTTTAATCTTCTTCCCTTCATGTGATTTCAAATTACCGGTATTGAAATCAGCCTCCTCCATTTTGAAAATGACGACAGGGCAAGTGTCACTCGTCACGTGACGAGTTTGACCCGGCGGTAATACTAAGCATGCGCTAATTATTTTGCGAAGCGAGTTTGACCCGGCAGTAATTCAAGACAGGTGCATACAGTACTATATGCCCGGCGGCAATTCAAGGAAATACGGTAATTGGAAAAGTCAATACTTTTCATGTTGTGTTTCTTATGTTTCACTTATAGTGTTTTATCTCATTTTGTCTGTTTTAATGAATAAGCTGTTTTTGTATGAAATATCGGGGCACTTTGATGTATTCAATTGAAACGTACATAAGTATATTATTATTATTTGTGATTTCTGACGGGCGTTACGGCGTCTTTCTGTTTAGTGGTCCTTGAACGCACGGTAAAAAATACCTCCGTCTCTTTTATTCAAAGTACAAAACTTTCACTTTAATAAGTGAAGTGAATTATATTTATATAGCGCTTTTCTCTAGTGACTCAAAGCGCTTTACATAGTGAAACCCAATATCTAAGTTACATTTAAACCAGTTTGGGTAGCACTGGGAGCAGGTAGGTAAAGTATCTTGCCCAAGGACTCAACGGCAGTGACTAGGACGGCGGAGCGGGAATTGAACCTGCGACCCTCAAGTTGCTGGCACGGCCGCTCTACCAACCGAGCTAAGTCATCCCTTTTTGCAAAATTCAACATATTTCATTCAAAATCATTTAAATCAAGGGAACATTTAATTTTGTTTTATATATTTATATTTAGTTTTGCGTTTTGTAATCCAACCACAATTTAGATTACTTGGAGGAAAAAAGGTACTATCTGGCAACAGATCCAGGCATATTTAAGAGGTAGAAGTCAAAAACTCTTACAAAATAAAAATAAAAAGTTGGTAAATATATCTCAGTCAAGGTGTGTTTTTTACCTCACTGTACACCTTCCCTTCCTCCTCTAAAAATTACTTTTTTTATGAAGCAAGCACCAGATATATCGAAAAAATAAACTTCAATTTCAACACATCAGTGAAAATGACAGAGGTTTTGCTTTTTTCTGTGAAAAAAAACAACAAAATGACAGTGAGTGAATGTTTAGGGGCTGCAAACAGGATCTTGAATTCCACTGAAGTGAACGTTACTGTGAAATGATGTGCTTTGGAAGCAGTAATACCATCCATCCATTTTCTACCGCTTGTCCTGTTTGGGGTCGCTGAAGCCTATCTCAGCTGCATTTGTAGGTTCAATCTGCACAATTGAATATCTTAGTTGCTCAAGCAGCAATGTGTTCATATAAGCTTAGATCGGGGTATGGAGTTTCTTATTGGGGAAATATGTTAATGTTTCTTGTTTTCATGTTAGGATTTAAGATAGCGAGCTGGCAACAGTCAGTCAGTAGTTTGTAAATGTGACTCTGGAACAAAATTGACACCAATACTAGGGCTCGATAACATAAACAATGGAATCGATTACTGATCGATCGCTTAAATTTTGCAAAATCGATTCACAAAGCATGCTATCAACTGCCTTACTGCAGAAAAACATTTCAGGGGTGGCATTATATTTTTTGGAAGATGCTCTGCTGGTACTTTGTCAACAACTGATTACTACTTGGAAGACAAACACTTTATATCCCTGGTTATTGTAACGATGTGTGTTTGAAATGATTTAAGTATCGTGTCCAAAAAAATGAAAGATTTGACTATTTCAGTTATAATATTGAGATTGTAAAGGAGTGTTATTGATTCAATGTGCTAAAACCTTGTTCTTGTTTAAAAGCTACATACAATATTAACTGTTATTTGTTCAATACATAATAAATAATAATAGTGTTTGGATGTATTCTTGCCTGCCAAAAAATGGGATTCAGAGCAATATTTTGATAATGACCCATCTCATCTATTCATAAATCACTAGACTACCCTTAGGAGATGTATAGAGGAGATGTATCAATGTCAAAATATTACTTTTGAATCACTTTAGCAAAAATAACTTGTTGTTTTGGGGTAAATATAAGCTTTTTAAAGGAGACTTCAACACGTAAACAGTACAGTATCCATCCATCTTCTTCCGGTCGGGTCGCGGGGGCAACAGCCTAAGCAGGGAAACCCAGACTTCCCTCTCCCCAGCCACTTCGTCTAGCTCTTCCCGGGGGATCCCGAGGCGTTCCCAGGCCAGCCGGGAGACATAGTCTTCCCAACGTGTCCTGGGTCTTCCCCGTGGCCTCCTACCGGTTGGACGTGCCCTAAACACCTCCCTAGGGAGGCGTTCGGGTGGCATCCTGACCAGATGCCCGAACCACCTCATCTGGCTCCTCTCGATGTGGAGGAGCAGCGGCTTTACTTTGAGTTCCTCCCGGATGGCAGAGCTTCTCACCCTATCTCTAAGGGAGAGACCCGGAAACTCATTTCGGCCGCTTGTACCCGTGATCTTATCCTTTTGGTCATGACCCAAAGCTCATGACCATAGGTGAGGATGGGAACGTAGATCGACCGGTAAATTGAGAGCTTTGCCTTCCGGCTCAGCTCCTTCTTCACCACAACGGATCGGTACAACGTCCGCATTACTGAAGACGCCGCACCGATCCACCTGTCGATCTCACGAACCACTCTTCCCCCACTCGTGAACAAGACTCCTAGGTACTTGAACTCCTCCACTTGGGGCAGGGTCTCCTCCCCAACCCGGAGATGGCACTCCACCCTTTTCCGGGCGAGAACCATGGACTCGGACTTGGAGGTGCTGATTCTCATTCCGGTCGCTTCACACTCGGCTGCGAACCGATCCAGCGAGAGCTGAAGATCCCGGTCAGACGAAGCCATCAGGACCACATCATCTGCAAAAAGCAGAGACCTAATCCTGCGGTCACCAAACCAGAACCCCTCAACGCCTAGAAATCCTGTCCATAAAAGTTATGAACAGAATCGGTGACAAAGGACAGCCTTGGCGGAGTCCAACCCTCACTGGAAACGTGTCCGACTTACTGCCGGCAATGCGGACCAAGTTCTGGCACTGATCATACAGGGAGCGGACCGCCACAATAAGAGTCCGGTACCCCATACTCTCTGAGCACTCCCCACAGGACTTCCCGAGGGACACGGTCCAATGCCTTCTCCAAGTACAGTACAGTATGTACTTTGTTATTATTATATATGAAACTCTCTTGGGGAAATCTACTAATTTATGCACATATGAGATGTTTCAAAATCAAAGTATTAACTTGAATAACTTTTCGGCACCCAAGAATACATTGACTTAATGAATACATCCAAACACTTGATTAATATTTATTATGTCCATGAACAAAGAGCAATTATTATTGTATGCAACAAGAAAAAGGTTTTAGCTCATAACACTGGGGTCAACTACAGTTCTTTGCAATCTCATTAATATCATAAAAATGGCCAACTCTTATATTTTTCAGAGAAAAATTAAAGCTTGGATAGTAATTTCAAACATATCGTTATAATAACCACGAATGTACGTTTTTGTCAGATTTTACATGTCGTAATCAGTTGTTGACAAAGCCCCAGCAGTGAAGGTTTCGCGAGCAGGAATAATAGATTTAAAAGCCTACTGAAATGAAATGTTCTCATTTAAAAACGGGGATAGCAGGTCCATTCTATGTGTCATACTTGATCATTTTACGATATTGCCATATTTTTGCTGAAAGGATTTAGTAGAGAACATGGACGATAAAGTTTGCAACTTTTGGTCGCTAATAAAAAAGCCTTGCCTGTACCGGAAGTAGCAGACGATGTGGGCGTGACGTCACCTATTATGCGGCTCATTTTTATTTGACAGTTTTTGAAATAGGGCTTCACGGTGGCAGAGGGGTTAGTGCGTCTGCCTCACAATACGAAGGTCCTGCAGTCCTGGGTTCAAATCCAGGCTCGGGGTCTTTCTGTGTGGAGTTTGCATGTTCTCCCCGTGAATGCGTGGGTTCCCTCCGGGTACTCCGGCTTCCTCCCACTTCCAAAGACATGCACCTGGGGATAGGTTGATTGGCAACACTAAATGGTCCCTAGTGTGTGAATGTTGTCTGTCTATCTGTGTTGGCCCTGCGATGAGGTGGCGACTTGTCCAGGGTGTACCCTGCCTTCCGCCCGATTGTAGCTGAGATAGGCGCCAGCGCCCCCCGCGACCCCGAAAGGGAATAAGCGGTAGGAAATGGATGGATGGATGGATTTTTGAAATATCTTGTGTGACATCATGCACAAAAGTTCAATTAGTTTTGAACTATTGTAGTGGCGTTCTATTCAAAAATTGCACTTTAATTTAGTGTTGTTTTGATATGTCATCTTAGTGACATCATGCACAAAAGTGCACTCATAGCTGGTTTTAAAATGCCCCTGACAATCTTGCAATTTCTGTTTTGAAACGACAAGAATGTTTGTGCCACTGCTTGAAAACTGTTTAATTAATACACTTTTGGTCAATTGACTTAGTTGTGATTTCTCTCTCTGCATGAAAGTTTAAAATGAGCATATATTAATGCAGTATGAACAAGAATGTTATAATGAAGACATAGAATCATCATACTGGCGTGACTATTAGTGTTAACTCAAGGCTAAGGCAAAATATCGAGATATATATAATGTATCGTGATATGGCCTAAAAATAGAAATATTAAAAAAAGGCCATATCGTCAAGCCCTAAACCAGAGTATGACATACCGTATTTTTCGGAGTATAAGTCGCACCTGCCGAAAATGCACGATAAAGAAGGAAAAAAAATGTATATAAGTCGCATTTTTGGGGCAAATTTAATTGATAAAACCCAACACCAAGAATAGACATTTGAAAGGCAATTTAAAATAAATAAAGAATAGTGAACAACAGGCTGAATAAGTGTACGTTATATGAGGCATAAATAACCCTAACCCTAACTGTGGTGTCCCCCAGGGCTCTATTTTAGGCCCCATCCTTTTTGCTCTTTATCTCCTCCCTCTTGGAGATATTTTTAAGAAACATGGAGTGTTTCATCACTTTTATGCAGATGACTGCCAAATTTATGACTATATCAAAAAGCCACGGCCCCCTGACACCCCTTCTTAACTGTCTATGTGACGTCAAGGCTGGGTTAGCCCAGAATTATTTAATAATGATAGAGGGGAAAAACGGATATTTTAGTTTTTGGTCCGGCCCTCACTGACTTGGGACTATTACAAAATGATGTGCGTCCCAATAGCGTCCCGGTATAGCTCGGTTGGTAGAGTGGCCGTGCCAGCAACTCGAGGGTTGCAGGTCGTGACATGCTAACATGCTATTTAGGCTAGCTGTATTTGCATCCAGCGTTTCCCTCCATCCACATTTAATGCCAAACAAACACTATACCAAACGACGGGGCGGTTTAGCTCGGTTGGTAGAGTGGCCGTGCCAGCAACTTGAGGGTTGCAGGTTCGATTCCCGCTTCCGCCATCCTAGTCACTGCCGTTGTGTCCTTGGGCAAGACACTTTACCCACCTGATCCCAGTGCCACCCACACTGGTTTAAATGTAACTTCGATATTGGGTTTCACTATGTAAAGCGCTTTGAGTCACTAGAGAAAAGCGCTATATAAATATAATTCAATTCAATTCACATATCGTCAAGCACTACACCAGAGTATGACATACTGTAATTTTCGGAGCATAAGTATAAGTTGCACCTGCCGAAAATGCATAATAAAGAAGGAAAAAAACATATAAGTCGCATTTTTGGGGGAAATTTAATTGAAAAATCCCAACACCAAGAAAAGACATTAGAAAGGAAATTCAAAATAAATAAAGAATAGTGAACAACAGGCTGAATAAGTGTACGTTATATGAGGCATAAATAACCCTAACCCTAACTGTGGTGTCCCCCAGAGATCTATTTTAGGCCCCATCCTGTTTGCTCTTTATCTCCTCCCTCTTGGAGATATTTTTAAGAAACATGGAGTGTTTTATCACTTTTATGCAGATGACTGCCAAATGTATATGCCGATTTCAAAAGGCCACGGCCCCCTGACACCTCTTCTTAACTGTCTATGCCACGTCAAGGCTTGGTTAGCCCAGAATTTTTTAATAATGAATGCGGGAAAAACGGAAATTTTATTTTTTTGCCCGGCCCTCACTGACTTGGGACTATTACAAAATGATGTGCGTCCCAATAGCGTCCCGGTATAGTACGGTTGGTGGAGTGGCCGTGCCAGCAACTTGAGGGTTGCAGGTTCGATCCCCGCTTCCGCCATCCTAGTCACTGCCGTTGTGTCCTTGGGCAAGACACTTTACCCACCTGCTCCCAGTGCCACCCACACTGGTTTAAATGTAACTTAGATATTGGGTTTCACTATGTAAAGCGCTTTGAGTCACTAGAGAAAAGCGCTATATAAATATAAGTCAATTCAATTCACATATCGTCAAGCCCTACACCAGAGTATGACATACTGTATTTTTCGGAGCATAAGTATAAGTTGCACCTGCCGAAAATGCATAATAAAGAAGGAAAAAAAACATACAAGTCGCATTTTTGGGGGAAATTTAATTGATAAAACCCAACACCAAGAATAGACATTAGAAAGGCAATTTAAAATAAATAAAGAATAGTGAACAACAGGCTGAATAAGTGTACGTTATATGAGGCATAAATAACCCTAACCCTAACTGTGGTGTCCCCCAGGGATCTATTTTAGGCCCCATCCTGTTTGCACTTTATCTCCTCCCTCTTGGAGATATTTTTAAGAAACATGGAGTGTTTTATCACTTTTATGCAGATGACTGCCAAATTTATGACTATATCAAAAAGCCACGGCCCCCTGACACCCCTTCTTAACTGTCTATGTGACGTCAAGGCTGGGTTAGCCCAGAATTATTTAATAATGATAGAGGGGAAAAACGGATATTTTAGTTTTTGGTCCGGCCCTCACTGACTTGGGACTATTACAAAATGATGTGCGTCCCAATAGCGTCCCGGTATAGCTCGGTTGGTAGAGTGGCCGTGCCAGCAACTCGAGGGTTGCAGGTCGTGACATGCTAACATGCTATTTAGGCTAGCTGTATTTGCATCCAGCGTTTCCCTCCATCCACATTTAATGCCAAACAAACACTATACCAAACGACGGGGCGGTTTAGCTCGGTTGGTAGAGTGGCCGTGCCAGCAACTTGAGGGTTGCAGGTTCGATTCCCGCTTCCGCCATCCTAGTCACTGCCGTTGTGTCCTTGGGCAAGACACTTTACCCACCTGATCCCAGTGCCACCCACACTGGTTTAAATGTAACTTCGATATTGGGTTTCACTATGTAAAGCGCTTTGAGTCACTAGAGAAAAGCGCTATATAAATATAATTCAATTCAATTCACATATCGTCAAGCCCTACACCAGAGTATGACATACTGTAATTTTCGGAGCATAAGTATAAGTTGCACCTGCCGAAAATGCATAATAAAGAAGGAAAAAAACATATAAGTCGCATTTTTGGGGGAAATTTAATTGAAAAATCCCAACACCAAGAAAAGACATTAGAAAGGAAATTCAAAATAAATAAAGAATAGTGAACAACAGGCTGAATAAGTGTACGTTATATGAGGCATAAATAACCCTAACCCTAACTGTGGTGTCCCCCAGAGATCTATTTTAGGCCCCATCCTGTTTGCTCTTTATCTCCTCCCTCTTGGAGATATTTTTAAGAAACATGGAGTGTTTTATCACTTTTATGCAGATGACTGCCAAATGTATATGCCGATTTCAAAAGGCCACGGCCCCCTGACACCTCTTCTTAACTGTCTATGCCACGTCAAGGCTTGGTTAGCCCAGAATTTTTTAATAATGAATGCGGGAAAAACGGAAATTTTATTTTTTTGCCCGGCCCTCACTGACTTGGGACTATTACAAAATGATGTGCGTCCCAATAGCGTCCCGGTATAGTACGGTTGGTGGAGTGGCCGTGCCAGCAACTTGAGGGTTGCAGGTTCGATCCCCGCTTCCGCCATCCTAGTCACTGCCGTTGTGTCCTTGGGCAAGACACTTTACCCACCTGCTCCCAGTGCCACCCACACTGGTTTAAATGTAACTTAGATATTGGGTTTCACTATGTAAAGCGCTTTGAGTCACTAGAGAAAAGCGCTATATAAATATAAGTCAATTCAATTCACATATCGTCAAGCCCTACACCAGAGTATGACATACTGTATTTTTCGGAGCATAAGTATAAGTTGCACCTGCCGAAAATGCATAATAAAGAAGGAAAAAAAACATACAAGTCGCATTTTTGGGGGAAATTTAATTGATAAAACCCAACACCAAGAATAGACATTAGAAAGGCAATTTAAAATAAATAAAGAATAGTGAACAACAGGCTGAATAAGTGTACGTTATATGAGGCATAAATAACCCTAACCCTAACTGTGGTGTCCCCCAGGGATCTATTTTAGGCCCCATCCTTTTTGCACTTTATCTCCTCCCTCTTGGAGATATTTTTAAGAAACATGGAGTGTTTTATCACTTTTATGCAGATGACTGCCAAATTTATATGACTATTTCAAAAAGGCCACGGCCCCCTGACACCCCTTCTTAACTGTCTATGCCACGTCAAGGCTAGGTTAGCCCAGAATTTTTTAATAATGAATGCGGGAAAACCGGAAATTTTAGTTTTTGGTCCGGCCCTCACTGACTTGGGACTATTACAAAATGATGTGCGTCCCAATAGCGTCCCGGTATAGCTCGGTTGGTAGAGTGGCCGTGCCAGCAACTTGAGGGTTGCAGGTTCGATTCCCGCTTCCGCCATCCTAGTCACTGCCGTTGTGTCCTTGGGCAAGACACTTTACCCACCTGCTCCCAGTGCCACCCACACTGGTTTTAATGTAACTTTGATATTGGGTTTCACTATGTAAAGCGCTTTGAGTCACTAGAGAAAAGCGCTATATAAATATAACTCAATTCAATTCACATATCGTCAAGCCCTACACCAGAGTATGACATACTGTATTTTTCGGAGCATAAGTATAAGTTGCACCTGCCGAAAATGCATAATAAAGAAGGAAAAAAACATATAAGTCGCATTTTTGGGGGAAATTTAATTGAAAAATCCCAACACCAAGAAAAGACATTAGAAAGGAAATTCAAAATAAATAAAGAATAGTGAACAACAGGCTGAATAAGTGTACGTTATATGAGGCATAAATAACCCTAACCCTAACTGTGGTGTCCCCCAGGGCTCTATTTTAGGCCCCATCCTGTTTGCACTTTATCTCCTCCCTCTTGGAGATATTTTTAAGAAACATGGAGTGTTTTATCACTTTTATGCAGATGACTGCCAAATGTATATGCCGATTTCAAAAAGCCACGGCCGCCTGACACCCCTTCTTAACTGTCTATGCCACGTCAAGGCTTGGTTAGCCCAGAATTATTTAATAATGAATGCGGGAAAAACGGAAATTTTATTTTTTTGCCCGGCCCTCACTGACTTGGGACCATTACAAAATGATGTGCGTCCCAATAGCGTCCCGGTATAGCTCGGTTCGTAGAGTGGCCGTGCCAGCAACTTGAGGGTTGCAGGTCGTGACATGCTAACATGCTATTTAGGCTAGCTGTATTTGCATCCAGCGTTTCCCTCCATCCACATTTAATGCCAAACAAACACTATACCAATCGACGGGGCGGTTTAGCTCGGTTGGTAGAGTGGCCGTGCCAGCAACTTGAGGGTTGCAGGTTCGATTCCCGCTTCCGCCATCCTAGTCACTGCCGTTGTGTCCTTGGGCAAGACACTTTACCCACCTGATCCCAGTGCCACCCACACTGGTTTAAATGTAACTTCGATATTGGGTTTCACTATGTAAAGCGCTTTGAGTCACTAGAGAAAAGCGCTATATAAATATAATTCAATTCAATTCACATATCGTCAAGCCCTACACCAGAGTATGACATACTGTATTTTTCGGAGCATAAGTATAAGTTGCACCTGCCGAAAATGCATAATAAAGAAGGAAAAAAACATATAAGTCGCATTTTTGGGGGAAATTTAATTGAAAAATCCCAACACCAAGAAAAGACATTAGAAAGGAAATTCAAAATAAATAAAGAATAGTGAACAACAGGCTGAATAAGTGTACGTTATATGAGGCATAAATAACCCTAACCCTAACTGTGGTGTCCCCCAGAGATCTATTTTAGGCCCCATCCTGTTTGCTCTTTATCTCCTCCCTCTTGGAGATATTTTTAAGAAACATGGAGTGTTTTATCACTTTTATGCAGATGACTGCCAAATGTATATGCCGATTTCAAAAAGCCACGGCCGCCTGACACCCCTTCTTAACTGTCTATGCCACGTCAAGGCTTGGTTAGCCCAGAATTATTTAATAATGAATGCGGGAAAAACGGAAATTTTATTTTTTTGCCCGGCCCTCACTGACTTGGGACCATTACAAAATGATGTGCGTCCCAAAAGCGTCCCGGTATAGCTCGGTTGGTAGAGTGGCCGTGCCAGCAACTTGAGGGTTGCAGGTCGTGACATGCTAACATGCTATTTAGGCTAGCTGTATTTGCATCCAGCGTTTCCCTCCATCCACATTTAATGCCAAACAAACACTATACCAATCGACGGGGCGGTTTAGCTCGGTTGGTAGAGTGGCCGTGCCAGCAACTTGAGGGTTGCAGGTTCGATTCCCGCTTCCGCCATCCTAGTCACTGCCGTTGTGTCCGTGAGCAAGACATTTTACCCACCTGCTCACAGTGCCACCCACACTGGTTTAAATGTAACTTCGATATTGGGTTTCACTATGTAAAGCGCTTTGAGTCACTAGAGAAAAGCGCTATATAAATATAATTCACTTCACATCAAAGTCACCAGCCTTGGCGTCACTATAGACAGCCATTTTAAACTAGACAAACAAGTCAATGGCGTTTTAAAATCGTGTTTTTATCACCTTCGTCTTTTAGGAAAGGTTAAACCGTTTTTATCTTTTAACCTTTTTGAACAAGTCGTGCATGCTTTTATTTCAAGTGGCCTGGACTACTGCAATACACTTTATACCAAAAAGCTCTCCCCCGGTTGCAGTTAGTCCAGAACACGGCAGCAGGACTTTTAACAGAGGCCAGGAAACGCCAGCATATAACCCCAATTCTTCAGAGTTTGCACTGGCTCCCTGTTCATTTTAGAATTGATTTTAAAACATTGCTGTTTGTTTTGAAATCTTTACATGGACTGGCACCTCAATATATCTCGGACCTCATCCAAATTTACACTGGAGGTCCGAGAGCCAGTTCCAGGTCGTGGTGCCCAAGACCAGACTTAAGACCAGGGGAGGAACACTCTGCCCCTCCATGTTCAAACTGCTTCCATAGTGGAGTGTTTTAAGTCTTGTCTTAAGACCCACTTTTGTTCTTTGGCTTTTAAACACTAAGTGAGTTGTGTGGTCCTCTGTGTTTTTTATACACTTTGATTTCTATTTTACTGTTTTAATTGATTTTACCCTATAAAATGTATTTTAATCATATTTGTTTTTATATAGTTTTTTTATATGGGTTGTATATTTATCTATTTTTTGTTTTTATTCAGTCATTGGTGGAGCATAATATTGTTTTTTAATATTGTTTTTAACATGGCTGTGCAGCACTTTGGAAACATTATTTTTGTTTGAATGTGCTTTTTAAATAAAGTGGAGCATATTCAGCGGAATGTGGGTTGAAAATGATTTGCAAATCACTGTATTTTGTTTATAAGGAAACAGGGTTTGTAAACTGAGAGCATTTGAAGGAGCCTCGGTTACCTGTAACTGTTTTACTTAATGTCCATCCTGTCATTTTATTGTGAAATGTGAATGTGATGTGTAACTTTGCTGCCTGTTGGCCAGGACTCCCTTGAAAAATAGATTTTTAATCTCACTGGGAGTTTTACCTTGTTAAATAATAAATAAACAAATTATGGTGCCAGAAAACCACAAACATAATTCTCAGGGCTTTGATGAGTGTAAACACTTAAACTGCCATTAAACCGCTGAAATACAATGAATGTGATCTGGGGCAGTTTTATATAACAAACATAAAATATTCCTCTCTGCAATTTAAATCTATTGCATATTTTGCATTTTCCAATTACAAAAAAGGCCATAGAACAGTAAAATAACATACAAAATGTAAAATTTAACATCAGTATATAAATAGGAAGGTGGCAGACGTGTTAGTGCGTCTGCCTCACAATACGAAGTTCCTGCAGTCCTGGGTACAAATCCAGGCTCGGGATCTTTCTGTGTGGAGTTTGCATGTTCTCCCCGTGACTGCGTGGGTTCCCTCCGGGTACTCCGGCTTCCTCCCACTTCCAAAGACATGCACCTGGGGATAGGTTGATTGGCAACACTAAATTGGCCCTAGCGTGTGAATGTGAGTGTGAATGTTGTCTGTCTATCTGTGTTGGCCCTGCGATGAGGTGGCGACTTGTCCAGGGTGTACCCTGCCTTCCGCCCGATTGTAGCTGAGATAGGCGCCAGCGCCCCCCGCGACCCCAAAAGGGAATAAGCGGTAGAAAATGGATGGATGGATGGATTGAAGGTGCCTGGTATGTTAAAGTAACATATTACGGTAAGAGTCATTCAAATAACTAACATAAAACAGGGGTAGGGAACCTATGGCTCTAGAGCCAGATGTGGTTCTATGATGACTGCATCTGGCTCTCGGATAAATCTAAGCTGACATTGCTTAACATGATAAGTAATGAATAATTCCACTTGTAATCAAAAAAATAACGTTCAAAATATAAAAACACGCTCATGCATTTGAATTCATCCATCCTTTTTTCTACCACACTTGTTCAAGAAACTGCATTAAGGGTAAGAAGTGATTTATTTATTATTGGTTAGTTTAGGGCTTGCCCTCCTGGGGGTTCTTCAGACCACCAAGCACCGACATGAGAGCCTGTTTCAGGGTTGCAATATTTTTTATTTTTCAATAAGTCTCTCAGTTGCTTTCCAGCAATTGTCTTTTTCTCTTTCGTTCTCGCTCGCACTCCGGCTCCAGCCCCAGCCCCAACCCTGTCTCTCCTCCTGGCTGCTGCTTATAACAGGGCGACAGGTGATTAGATAACAAGGCCCAGGTGGGCCGTCTACGCACCTGTCGCTGATTTCGAGGCCGACCCTGGCACACCCCGCATACCACGCCCCCTCCACAGTTAGCTCCGGAATAACAATGTTATTACAAAGAATAAGAGACTTATTATAATGTAGAAATGTGTCTCACTTAAAAATGCACGTGTTTAGTTGTGTTCAGTGTTGAAAAAAATATTATATGGCTCTTGCAGAAATATAAATAAATACATGGGTTGTACTTGTATAGCGCTTTTCTACCTTCAAGGTACTCAAAGCGCTTTGACACTACTTCCACATTTACCCATTCACACACACATTCACACACTGATGGAGGGAGCTGCCATGCAAGGCGCCAACCAGCACCCATCAGGAGCAAGGGTGAAGTGTCTTGCTCAGGACACAACGGACGTGACAAGGTCGGTACTAGGTGGGAATCGAACCAGGGACGCCCGGGTTGCGCACGGCCACTCTCCCACTGCGCCACGCCGTCCCAATCAGATTGTATGTGGTTTTTATTGTGTACCCTTCACGTTTACATTTCACTGTTTGTTGCATTTTTGTTGCGTTTCACTTGATTGTAAAATATGTCAATCGAAAGCAGGCGTGACATTCATATTTTGTCAATATTCAGTCTTTTATCCTAAATAGAAAAATGTACAATTCCATTGCGTTTTTTAAAGGCGGTCTATCATATATTTTAAAATATTTGGATTCTTGGCTCTCTCAGCCCTGATATAGAACATGCTATACGTTTACCAAACAATTTGTCACTCCTAATCACTAAATCCCATGAAATCTTACGCATCTAGTCTCTTAAGTGAATGAGCTAAATAATATTATTTTATATTTTACGATAATGTGTTAATAATTTCACACATAAGTCGATCCTGAGTATAAGTCGCACCCCTGGCCAAACCATTAAAAAAAAAAAAAAAAAATGCGACTTATAGTCACTACACGGTCTAGCTCCATCCTATCTTGCCGATTGTATTGTACCTTATGTCCCGGCAAGAAATCTGCGTTCAAAGGACTCCGGCTTATTAGTGATTCCCAAAGCCCCAAAAAAAGTCTGCGGGCTATAGAGCGTTTTCCGTTCGGGCTCCAGTACTCTGGAATGCCCTCCCGGTAACAGTTCGAGATGCCACCTCAGTAGAAGCATTTAAGTCTCACCTTAAAACTCATTTGTATACTCTAGCCTTTAAATAGACTCCCTTTTTAGACCAGTTGATCTGCCGTTTCTTTTCTTTTTCTTCTATGTCCCACTCTCCCTTGTGGAGGGGGTCCGGTCCGATCCGGTGGCCATGTACTGCTCGCCTGTGTATCGGCTGGGGACATCTCTGCGCTGCTGATCCGCCTCCGCTTGGGATGGTTTCCTGCTGGCTCCGCTGTGAACGGGACTCTCGCTGCTGTGTTGGATCCGCTTTGGACTGGACTCTGGCGACTGTGTTGGATCCATTATGGGTTGAACTTTCACAGTATCATGTTAGACCCGCTCGACATCCATTGCTTTCCTCCTCTCCAAGGTTCTCATAGTCATTATTGTCACCGATGTCCCACTGGGTGTGAGTTTTCCTTGCCCTTATGTGGGCCTACCGAGGATGTCGTGGTGTTTTGTGCAGCCCTTTGAGACACTAGTGATTTAGGGCTATATAAGTAAACATTGATTGATTGATTGATAGTCCGAAATATACGGTGAATCATCTCAGGTCCCCTTTCCGTGATGCCAAAAGCAGTTGACTTAATTAAAAAAAAAAAAATTCAAATCACACTAAATTAAAATTCTAGACAAAGCCAGGGTGTGCTCGGCTGTTACATGCCTGCTTGTCTGTGTCGACACAGCAGGTCGCTGGGGGGGTTACTTTGATTTTTGCTTGCACGCTCTTAAACCTGTCATCTGTGACATATATCACAGCAAACATAATTGAAAATGGCCCTTTGGCCATGGCATCATGTTCTGAAATCAGAAACGGCCCCAAAGAGAGAGCCCAAAGGTCTTGTGTAGAGAAGGTCGTCGTACTAATGGGAGCGACTTCAGTGATTTATAAGAAGGTAGAGCAGGGGTCGGGAACCTTTTTGGCCGAGAGAGCCGTGAAAGCAAAATATTAAAAAAATGTATTCCCGAGAGAGCCATATAATAATTTTCAACACTGAATACAAATAAATGTGTGCATTTTTAAGTAAGACCAACATTTTAAGAATATAATAAGTATCTTCTTTTTAATAACATCGTTATTCTGAAGCTAATGAATAAAATAGTTCTTACCATTAATGCGACTTCTTGAACAGGAACGGTAGAAAACGGATGGATGGATTAAAATGCATGAGAATGTTTTATATTTTGAACGTTATTTTTTACACTGTGATTACTAGCGGAATTATTCAATACTTATCGCTTTGTTTTTCAACCACTGTGCCGTGAGATACAGTCTGGTGTGTCGTGGGAGACATTACGTAATTTCACCTAATTGGGTTCATATTGTTCACGAGTCTTGTTCACGAGTGGGGGAAGAGTGGATCGTGAGATCGACAGGCGGATCGGTGCGGCGTCTTCAGTAATGTGGACGTTGTATCGATCCGTTGTGGTGAAGAAGGAGCTGAGCCGGAAGGCGAAGCTCTCAATTTACCGGTCGATCTACGTTCCCATCCTCACCTATGGTCATGAGCTTTGGGTCATGACCGAAAGGATAAGATCACGGGTACAAGCGGCCGAAATGAGTTTGGGTCTCTCCCTTAGAGATAGGGTGAGAAGCTCTGCCATCCGGGAGGAACTCAAAGTAAAGCCGCTGCTCCTCCACATGGAGAGGAGCCAGATGAGGTGGTTCGGGCATCTGGTCAGGATGCCACCCGAACGCCTCCCTAGGGAGGTGTTTAGGGCACGTCCATCCGGTAGGAGGCCACGGGGAAGACCCAGGACACGTTGGGAAGACTATGTCTCCCGGCTGGCCTGGGAACGCCTCGGGATCCCCCGGGAAGAGCTAGACGAAGTGGCTGGGGAGAGGGAAGTCTGGGTTTCCCTGCTTAGGCTGTTGCCCCCACGACCCGACCTCGGATAGGCGGAAGATGATGGATGGATGGATGGGTTAATATTTTTTGCAAACCTGTAACTAGAATTCCAAAATGTGCTGTTATTGAGTGTCTGTGCTGTCTAAAGCTTGGCAGAGTAAGATGTCGGGAACATGGTATGTCGTGATCACAATATGCGGGAGGCAGCATGTAGGTAAAAAGGTATCCAACATTTAAACTAAAAATAAACAAAAGGCGAGTGCCGCAAAGAAAAGGCATCGAAGCAAAACAAAACTAAACTGGCTGCAAAGTAAACAAAAGCAGAATGCTGGACGACAGCAAAGACTTAGTGTGCGGAGCAGACGGCGTCCACAAAGTACATCCGTACATGGCATGACAATTTCCACACAAAGAAGGAGTGCGTCCGCACAACTTAAATAGTCTTCAATCAATCAATCAATCAATGTTTACTTATATAGCCCTAAATCACTAGTGTCTCAAAGGGCTGCACAAACCACTACGACATCCTCGGTAGGCCCACATAAGGGCAAGGAAAACTCACACCCAGTGGGACGTCGGTGACAATGATGACTATGAGAACCTTGGAGAGGAGGAAAGCAATGGATGTCGAGTGGGTCTAACATGATACTATGAAAGTTCAATCCATAATGGATCCAACACAGTCGCGAGAGTCCAGTCCAAAGCGGATCCACCACAGCAGCGAGAGTCCCGTTCACAGTGGAGCCAGCAGGAAACCATCCCAAGCGGAGGCGGATCAGCAGCGCAGAGATGTCCCCAGCCGATACACAGACAAGCAGTACATGGCCACCGGATCGGACCGGACCCCTCCACAAGGGAGAGTGGGACATAGGAGGAAAACATACGAATGAGTTTTAAGGTGAGACTTAAATGCTTCTGAGGTAGCATCTCGAACTGTTACCGGGAGGGCATTCCAGAGTACTGGAGCCCGAAATTAAAAACCTCTATAGCCCGCAGACTTTTTTTGGGCTTTGGGAATCACTAATAAACCGGAGTCCTTTGAACGCAGATTTCTTGCCGGGACATATGGTACAATACAATCGGCAAGATAGGATGGAGCTAGACCGTGTAGTATTTTATACGTAAGTAGTAAAACCTTAAAGTCACATCTTAAGTGTGCAGGTGAGCCAGTACAGGTATATATGTATGTATATATGTATATAAAGGTATATACAGTACAGGCGTAATGTGATCAAACTTTCTTGTTCTTGTCAAAAGTCTAGCAGCCGCATTTTGTACCAACTGTAATCTTTTAATGCTAGACATGGGGAGACCCGAAAATAATACGCTACAGTAGTCGAGGCGAGACGTAACAAACGCATGGATAATGATCTCAGCGTCTTTAGTGGACAGAATGGAGCGAATTTTTGCGATATTACGGAGATGAAAGAAGGCCGTTTTAGTAACGCTTTTAATGTGTGACTCAAAGGAGAGAGTTGGGTCGAAAATAATACCCACATTTTTACCGTGTCGCCTTGTTTAATTGTTTGGTTGTCAAATGTTAGAGTTGTATTATTAAATAGGTCGGTGTCTAGCAGGACCGATAATCAGCATTTCCGTTTTTTTCGCGTTGAGTTGCAAAAAGTTAGCGGACATCCATTGTTTAATTTCATTAAGACACGCCTCCAGCTGACTACAATCCGGCGTGTTGGTCAGCTTTAGGGGCATGTAGAGTTGGGTGTCATCAGCATAACAGTGAAAGCTAACACCGTATTTGCGTACAAAGCAGGTGCGATGAATAGCATTCAAGGAGGACATTAAACTGCTACAGGAAAATACCAACAAAAGAAGAAAAGCCACCAAAATAGGAGCGTAAGTCACACAGGAAATCACAGAAAAAAACCTCAAAATAAGTTACGGCTTGACAGTACACCTACATAGAGACAAGAGCTATAGCGAGAACCATTTTTTTGGGTCAATATCGACTACTGTGTTTAATTTTTCTTATGTTTCCTGCTGGTGGTGCGCCTCAGAATTTTTTCAATGAAAAAAAATGTGTTTTTGCTCAAAAAAGGTTGAAAAACACTGACTTATCGTGTTAAGCAATGCCAGCTAAGATTTATGTGAGAGCCAGATGCAGTCATCAAAAGAGACACATCTGGCTCTCGAGCCATAGGTTCCCTACCCCTGAGGTAAAGGAACATGAGCAGAGGAATGTGAATGGGAGGGGGCGTTTGCCGTTTGAAAAAGACATCTATCCATAAGAAAATATTAGGGGGGAATCAAATAATCAGAGGTCACTTTCATTGCCACCTTGAAGGTGCAATTCCATCCCTTGAGCAGGGACAAACAACGCACAGTTGGGGGTATCAGGTGGCTCACTCAGTCTTCCCCCAAGCGAATGCAAAAGCCTGCCTGACACGGACATAAGTAGCAATACCAAAAAGGAGTTTCACCTCAGGCGGAAATGGAAATGAATCTCCTTTGAGTCACACATTAAAAGCGTTACTAAAACGGCCTTCTTTCATCTCCGTAATATCGCTAAAATTCGCTCCGTTTTGTCCACTAAAGACGCTGAGATCATTATCCATGCGTTTGTTACGCCTCGTCTCGACTACTGTAACGTATTATTTTCGGGTCTCCCCATGTCTAGCATTAAAAGATTACAGTTGGTACAAAATGCGGCTGCTGGACTTTTGACAAGAACAAGAAAGTTTGATCACATTACACCTGTACTGGCTCACCTGCACTGGCTTCCTGTGCACTTAAGATGTGACTTTAAGGTTTTACTACTTACGTATAAAATACTACACGGTCTAGCTCCATCCTATCTTGCCGATTGTATTGTACCATATGTCCCGGCAAGAAATCTGCGTTCAAAGGACTCCGGCTTATTAGTGATTCCCAAAGCCCAAAAAAAGTCTGCGGGCTATAGAGCGTTTTCATTTCAGGCTCCAGTACTCTGGAATGCCCTCCCGGTAACAGTTCGAGATGCTACCTCAGTAGAAGCATTTAAGTCTCACCTTAAAACTCATCTGTATACTCTAGCCTTTAAATAGACCTCCTTTTTAGACCAGTTGATCTGCCGCTTCTTTTCTTTTTTTGGGGCGGCACAGCTCGGTTGGTAGAGTGGCCGTTCCAGCAACTTGAGGGTTGCAGGTTCGATTCCCACTTGTGCCATCCTAGTTACTGCCGTTGTGTCCTTGGGCAAGACACTTTACCCACCTGCTCCCAGTGCCACCCACACTGGTTTAATTGTAACTTAGATATTGGGTGTCATTATGTAAAGCGCTTTGAACACTTGAGAAAAGCGCTATATAAATATAATTCACTTCACTTCTTTTTCCCCTATGTCCCCCCCTCCCTTGTGGATGGGGTCCAGTCCGATGACCATGGATGAAGTACTGGCTGTCCAGAGTTGAGACCCAAGATGGACCGCTCGCCTGTGTATCGGTTGGGGACATCTCTACGCTGCTGATCCGCCTCCGCTTGGGATGGTTTCCTGTGGATGGGACTCTCGCTGCTGTCTTGGAGCCACTATGGATTGAACTTTCACAGTATCATGTTAGACCCGCTCGACATCCATTGCTTTCGGTCACCTAGAAGGGGGGGTTGCCCACATCTGAGGTCCTCTCCAAGGTTTCTCATAGTCAGCATTGTCACTGGCGTCCCACTGGATGTGAATTCTCCCTGCCCACTGGGTGTGAGTTTTCCTTGCCCTTTTGTGGGTTCTTCCGAGGATGTTGTAGTCGTAATGATTTGTGCAGTCCTTTGAGACATTTGTGATTTGGGGCTATATAAATAAACATTGATTGATTGATTGATTGATTGAATCACACACATCTACTTTACACTTTTGCACAACTTGTTCAAGGTGCCGTCGCAATTACTCGCCAGTAAAAAAGCAGAAGAAGGTTGCCGATCTAAATCGACGTGTCTGGAAAAGTCCAACAAAGACGGCGTCGAACATACTCGGTGGTAACAGAAGGGCAGCACGCTTTCTAAAATTCTACACCGGGGTGTCGTTTCCTCGTCTTCATTTTGCTCGGTCTTTATTAGCTCAGCGGTGTAACATTGAAGTCTTTGTAATTGCAACGCTGCAGAAACAGCTAATGAAGTATTTACCCACCTCAGGCTCTTCAAAGCCCGGAAGAAGTTAGCCATCAACAAAAAAGGACGCGCGGTAACCAAACGCTGCCAGATGAAAAGGAATAGTGATCCACAGACACTGAGTGAAGGCCACAGTCCACATCCTCCAGAGCAGGGGTCGGGAACCGTTTTGGCTGAGAGAGCCAAAAAGCCAAATACTTCAAAAAGTATTTCCGTAAGAGCCATATAATATTTTTCTTAACACTGAACACAACTAAACGTGTGCATTTTTAAGTAAGACCAACATTTCTAGGGTATAAGAGGTTTCTTATTCTTTGAAATAACATTGTTATTCTGAAGCTAACTGTGGAGGGGCGTGGCCTGCGGGCCTGCAGCGAGCTGGGGTGTGCCAGGACAGGCCTCGAAATCAGCGACAGGTGCAAAAAAGGCCCACCTGGGCCTTGATATCTAATCACCTGTCATTCTGTTATAAGCAGCAGCCAGTAGGACAGACGGGGTTGGGGCTGGAGCCAGAGCGAGAACGAAAGACAAAAATACAATTGCTGGACACCAACTGAGAGACTTATTGAAGAATAAAACAATATTGTGACCCTGAAACAGGCTCTCATGTCAGTGCTTGGTGGTCTGAAGAACCCCCAGAGGGGCAAGCCCCAGACTAACTAATAATAAAACTTCTTACCATTACGCAACTTTTTGAACAGCTGTGGTAGAAAACTGACGGCTGGAATAAAAATGCATGAGAAGGTTTTATATTTTGAACGTTATTTTTAACACTGTGATTACAAGTGGAATTATTCATTACTTATCATGTTAAGCAACGTCAGGTCAGATTTATCTGAGAGCCAGATGTAGTCAACTAAAGAGCCACAGGTTCCCTACCCCTGCTCCAGAGCGACCTTTTCAGGCCTAAAGAAAAATACGGCTTGCAGACTGGAATCTGGATCAAAATCAACTAGTGGCAAGTAATAAATCCGTCCGTCTTTTATAAGTAGACAACATTGCAGGGCCATTAATGCCAGCTAAATAACTATGGCACTTAATCTAATGGGCTGCTGGGGCTATTCTGCAAAACAAAGTCATAAATACACATTTTAGGGATTGCTGGGTCGGCAATTCTACATCTGCAAGTTATTTTTTTTTTTCAAAAGGCTACTATAGCGAGACAGTTGTGGAACCATATGGTCCCAGATGAATGGAACTGATCAAGGTGATGATTGGACTTAGTCAGCAAAGAAGTCCCATCTTTGGATGAGTAACATGACCTAAAATGTATTTTGTGATATATTATGCAACATTCTGTGATGACCATGCATATATCAAGATATATTTTGGTATATAAATGATGATATAAACCAGGGGTAGGGAACCTATGGCTCGCGAGCCAGATGTGGCTCTTTTGAAGACTGCATCTGGCTCTCAGATAAATCTGAGCTGACATTGCTTAACACGATAAGTAATGAATAATTCCACTTGTAATAAGTGTTAAAAATAATGCTCAAAACATAAAACCCTTTCATGCAATTTTAGTCCATCCATCCGTTTACTACCGCACCTGTTCAAGAAGTTGCGTTAAGAAGTTATTTATTTGTTATTGGTGAGTGTGGGGCTTGCCCTCCAGGGGGTTCTTCAGACCACCAAGCACCGACATGACAGCCCGTTTCAGGGTTACACTATTGTTTTATTTTTCAATAAGTCTCTTTCATTCTCGCTAGCGCTCTGGCTCCAGCCCCAACCCCGTCTCTCCTCCTGGCTGCTGCTTAAAACAGAGCGACAGGTGATTAGATGACTAGGCTCAGGTGATCCATCTACGCACCTGTCGCTGATTTCGAGGCCGGTCCTGGCACACCCCATATCGCTGCAGGCCCGCAGGCCACGCCCCTTCCACGGTTAGCTTCAGAATAACAATGTTATCACAAAGAATAAGAGACCTATTATACTCTAGAAATGTTGGTTTTACTTAAAAATGCACGCGTTTAGTTGTGTTCAGTGTTAAAAAAAAAATTATATGCCTCTTATGGAAATACATTTTCAAATATCTGGCTTTTTGGCTCTCTCAGCCAAAAAGGTTCCCGACCCCTGCTATAATAATTTCAAAACAGGTTACAGAGACTCTTCATTTAGCCGCTAATGTATGCGGTGTCATATTCATTTCCGGTTGTAGTATCTTGTTATAACTATAAATAATCTACAGTTAATATCTGGTTACATTCTTTGGTAATATGTTTCTATCTACACTTCTGTTGAAATGTACCAAGCACTTATGTTTGACTACTTTACATTAGTTTTTTGCAATACTACAAATTTAAGTATCAGTCCAATACTAAGTAGTATTGGATACTATAAATTTACCAGATCATTGAAAGAGTCTTTTTTGATCATAATTATGATGGTGTAAAAATACAAATGACATATTTAAATAATGTCCTACTTTTGACTCTGATTTATATCCTTGGGTTTTTGCCCTTTAAGAGTTTGTAAACCGTAGCAAAAACGACAAAATATTTTGTTATACTAAAAATATCGATATAAGCACCGTAGATACTTTACTTGGCAATGTTACTGAAGATATTTGTATCGCTCTGCACACCTCAAAAAAGCTAACAAAAATTTTTAAGAACCTCTGATTTATATAGCGTTAACCAGGGATGCCAAACGTACGCCCGTGGGCCAGAAAAAACCTGTTTGCGGGCCTGATCCGGATGAGTTTGCTAAGAATAAAAATGAGCCGAAATTTTTGAATGAAATAAACTTCTGTTCTAAATGTGTCCACGAGATGTCGCAATAGCAATTAGTTGAATATTTGTAGATTGTGCTACATACGTAAAAAAAAAAAAAAAAAAATACATAAATAACATCCCTGCGATGAGATGGCGACTTGTCCAGGGTGTACCCCGCCTTCCGCCCGATTGTAACTGAGAAAGGCACCAGCGCCCCGTGCGACCCCAAAGGGAATAAGCGGTAGAAAATGGATGGATGGGTGGATAAATAACATCCTGCAATTTGATTTAGAAATAATGTTTTTATTGACTTTATTGAGTTGACTGATAAACATTATCACATAATTTGTTCAGAAAGTATAAATGACGACAAATAAAGATAGAATACTATTTACCGCAACATGCAAGTGTAAAAAAAAAACCAACAACATTATGATTTGTACATTTTCAGAATGTGCTTGTTGTATTTTTAAACAAAGAAAGCTATCTGATATTTTTATTTTTAATTTATAGTGCCGTGATTTTACCAGTCTGGCCCACTTGTGAGTAGATTTCTCTCCATGTGGCCTTTGATTTAAAGTGGGTTTGACACCCCTGGCGTAAGCCTAGTATCACTTAGTCATCTCTGAACTTATTCAATGTGAGATTCAGTTAATCATGGTTAAAAAAATTACTTAAGGGGGAACATTATCACCAAACCTATGTAAGCGTCAATATATACCTTGATGTTGCAGAAAAAAGACCATGTATTTTTTAAACCGATTTCCGAACTCTAAATGGGTGAATTTTGGCAAATTAAACGCCTTTCTGTTTATCCCTCTTTTAGCGATGACGTCAGAATGTGACGTCACCGAGGTAACACACCCGCTATTTTCATTTTCACATTACAAAACACGGGTCTCAGCTCGGTTATTTTCCGCTTTTTCGACTATTTTTTGGAACCTTGGAGACATCATGCCTCGTCGGTGTGTTGTCGGAGGGTGTAACAACACTAACAGGGAGGGATTCAAGTTGCACCACTGGCAAGAAATCTGCCGCCAGACCCCCATTGAATGTACCAAAGTGTCTCCACATTTGACCGGCGATGCTAAGACAGACATGGCACAGAGATGTATGGATAACCTGCAGATGCATTTGCAACCATTAAGTCAACGAAATCAAAAAGGTGAGTTTTGTTGATGTTGTTGACTTATGTGCTAATCAGACATATTTGGTCGCAGCATGACTGCCAGCTAATCGATGCTAACATGCTACGCTAATCGATGCTAACATGCTATTTACGCTAGCTGTATGTACATTTGAAACTAGATACCCACATATTGTTACGTCTGTTCGGCATTGTGATGCCGGGTTCGATTCCCTCGAGGATGCGTCGAAATTGAACACAGCAAAGGTAAGATAAACAGATTTATTTAAATAACAAAAAGAGCTATATAACAAAAATGCTAGAGCTAGTAGAATAAAACAAACAAAGGACGCTAGCATAAAAGCTAGGATATACAACAATGAGAAAAATAAACTGGCACGTAGGCACATAAAACAGTAAAACAAAAACTTCAGCATGAGAACTGGAATGAACAATGAATGGCTAGCGTGAAAAGCTTAGCGAGAATATACATACTTGAGAGTATTGCAGGCGTAACTTGTTGCGTGAAAAGCAAATCACGAACCCAGGCTGAACAAACAAAAGAGGACGGCTTATAAAGTGACGGTGATTATCTGTAGCAGGTGTGCGGGGCGTGAGCAGCAGGTGAGCTGATGTGTAACCATAGTGATGGACAAAAACAGGAAATAAACGGGTCGGACTGAGAATGAAAAAACAAACATGTGAAGATCTGAGCAGCAGATCGCAACGCATATAATGTGAAACAAACACTTACCAATCGAAGGATTTAAGTTGCTCCAGTGTCACAAGATGCGAAAGTCCTGATCGTTTGGTCCGCACATTTTACCGGCGATGCTAATAAGGCAGCCATGCTAGGGGCCACTTCATTAGGTACACCCACGCTATGGCCGAATAGCGTCAATAGCTATTCGCTCGATAGCTTCAATTTCGTTTTCGCTATCTGCCTCCATACTCCAACCATGCGTTTCAATACATGCTTAATCTGTTGAATCGCTTAAACCGCTGAAATCCGAGTCTGAATCCGAGCTAATGTCGCTATATCTTGCTGTGGTATTCCCATTGTTTGTTTACATTGGCAGCACTGTATGACGTCACAGGGAAATGGATCGTGGTTTAGAAGATAGCGAAAATAAGGCACTTTAAAGCTTTATTTAGGGATATTCCGGGACCGGTAACATTTTGAAAAAAAATTCAAAAAATACAACAAGCGACTGGGAACTGATTTTTATTGTTTTTAACCCTTTTGAAATTGTGATAATGTTCCCCTTTGACCCTTAACCGTCCATAATGAACATTTTAAGAAGCCTTAAGTGAAAACAACCAATAACTCAAAGTGGGTCACATAAAAAAAACAACGCAAAGAACGCAAACTAAGAATGAAAACATAAAAAGTTATTGTAAAGATTTCAGACAGTGTGTTCCTAAAACATCTAGAAAGGCAGAATGTGCTTCGACAATATCTTCATATAGCAAAGTGCTGCAAGTCACATCTTCTCTTTGTATTATTTTGACACCACACCGTGTACTTTCTTCCTCGTTGCTTGGCTAATAAGAAAAAAAAAAAAAAAAAAATCATCCATCCAAGAAGAGAAATTTTGGAACAGCGCCTGGTTGTCAGATTGGTACTGAAGCACTGTCTTAGTTGAATTCTGTTCCCTTTTTCCCCCCCGAAAGAATATCCCACATTTCATCCCACGCCTGTGTCTTGTCAATTCTAATTTACTCTAAAATCTATGACTCAGTGCAAAGATGTGCCTTCAGAGGAAGGGGAACACAGCTTCTGGGTCAAACTGAGAGTCCAATTAACACTTGATAGGTAAAATTGGCTTTGGGGGTGGGAGGCAGAGGTTGAGATGATCATCCCGTCCCAGAGTGCCTCATTAAAGTGTATACTCCACTCTCCAAAATGCCATTAGTCAAACTCGGCCAATTACTGTAAGGCCACTAGACGCAACAAGGAAGGCATCATGACCTCACACGGATGATGAGAGACACAAACACAAGCAGAATAATTCATTGGGGGGGTCATCACCAGAAAGACAGAAGTCGACGCAGGACGTAACAAACTATATCTGACTGTCGTTATAGAAAATTCAAAAACTGCTTTTTCATAGAAAACTCAGCAATGAAGAGCAAGATCGGTATTTTAATGCATTACGACTTAGTACTCAATCAATTAGTTTGTTTGAATAAATCGATTAATTGAATAAAACACACTATAAAGACTTAAATGCTACTGAAACCCACAACTAGCGACCACGCAGTCTGATAGTTTATACATCAATGATGAAATATTAACATTGCTACACATGCCAATATGGCCGGGTTAGTTTACTGAATTGCAATTTTAAATTTTGCGCCAAAGTATCTTGCTGAAACGTCTCGGTATGATGACTCGTGCGCGTGACGTCACGCATTGTAGAGGACATTTTGTTCCAGCACCGTTACCGGCCTTCGCATAATTCCCCAGTATTCTGGACATCTGTGTTGCTGAATCTTTTGCAATTTGTTCAATGAATAATGGAGACGTCAAAGAAGAAAGCTGTAGGTGGGAAGCGGTGTATTGAGGTCGTCTTTAGCAACACAAACACAGCCGGTGTATCATTGTTTACATAATAATAATGGATTAGATTTAAATCGCGCTTTTCTATAGTTATATAATCTTTTTTTATAATTGAATCACTCGTTTATTTTTCAACAAGTTTTTAGTTATTTTTATATCTTTTTTTCCAAACAGTTCAAGAAAGACCACTACAAATGAGCATTATTTTGCACTGTTATACAATTTAATAAATCAGAAACTGATGACATAGTGCTGTATTTTGGGGCGGTATAGCTCGGTTGGTAAAGTGGCCGAGCTAGCAACTTGAGGGTTCCAGGTTCGAGCCCCGCTTCCGCCATCCTAGTCACTGCCGTTGTGTCCTTGGGCAAGACACTTTACCCACCTGCTCCCAGTGCCACCCACACTGGTTTAAATGTAACTTAGATATTGGGTTTCACTATGTAAAGCGCTTTGAGTCACGAGTGAAAAAGCGCTATATAAATATAATTCACTTTACACTTAAATTACTTCTTTATCTCTTTTTTCAACCAAAAATGCTTTGCTCTGATTAGGGGGTACTTGAATTAAAAAAAAATTTCACAGGGGATACATTACTGAAAAAAGGTGGAGAGCCAGTGTTGTAGACTATTCAATGTCATTGGTGTTTGCAGACATGTCTCCATTTGTGTTGTTTTTTCAAATTTCTTGTTCTTTTTCTTACTTAAAGCACTCAATAAAATTAAACAGCACGGATTGATTCACACCGTATTTGTGCTTGTAAAGTGCATAATGTGATATATAAATACACGCACCTTCAAAATGACCATTTCACTCATTTATTAGCAAAACTGTTCCACATTAATATAAGGATAATAAATTAAAGGAAAATATCTAACCTTATAACTCTGGCTATCATAACAAATCGATTTTTAGTTGAGGGAAGTTCTTAACATTAGAATTTATCATTGAGAAATGCTCGCTTTTTTCCTTTCATAACTTGTAAAAACTGTCCGTAATTAACATGTAATCTAGCACTGACCCCTTGCGAAAAACTGGATTTCATTTTTGCATACTTTGCAGCAGGCTACACGTGGATTTGGTCCCCATTTAATACAAAATTTGTATTTCTCATTTTCCATCCAATGTTCATTAAAACGACAGCCTTGCGGCATGATGGACCGATGCACCACTGTCCTCTGGGGGGCGACACAGAGACGTAAATACCAGTGTATGTATGGCTCTGGCATGACAACAACCTCATGTAAGGGCTAGTGCAAAGACTACAGATCAAGCGTGTAACTTTAATTTTTAAGGAAACTTATTTGATGTTTTTCCATTTTAAAAATGAGCCTATTGAGTCAGAGTGCCGAGAAATATGATGAACATTTTCAAGCACATCACCCAAAATGCAAGCATTTTACAGAGCTTGAAAACACATTAAAATCCAAGAATTTTTAAGGTTTTTAAGCACCCGTACAAACCCTGAACATGTCACCCCCTGTGATGTGAAGCATCAGTCCAAACCTTAATTTTTCAAAAGCATTTCCATCGTCACAAAAATATAACTCTAGAATGGGGAAATGATACATTTGGCTGGCATGAAAATAGCTAAATTTGAAGCTCCTGAACTGGAAAATGGAACCCAGCGCCATCCAGTTACTGACCGTTTAAAACCCACAATTAACATGTAATCTAGCGCTGACCCCTTGCGAAAAGATTGATTTCATTTTTGCATACTTAGCAGCAGGCCACAAGTGGATTTGATCCCCATTTAATACAAAGTTTGTATTTCTCATTTTCCAAACAATGTTCATTAAAACGACAACATCCCGGCATGATGGACCAATGCACCACTGTCCTCTTGGGGGCGACACAGAGACGTATATACCAGTGTATGTATGGCTCTGGCATGACAACAACCTCATGTAAGGGCTAGTGCAAAGACTACAGATCAAGTGTGTAACTTTAATTTTTAAGGAAACTTATTTGATGTTTTTCCATTTTATAAATTAGCCTATTGAGTCAGAGTGCCGAGAAATATGATGAACATTTTCAAGCATTTACAAGCACATCAGCCAAAATGAAAGCATTTTACAGAGCTTGAAAACACAATAAAATCCAAGAATTTTCAAGGTTTTTAAGCACCCGTACGAACCCTGAACATGTCACCCCCTGTTATGTGGAGCATCAGTCCAAACCTTTTAACGTTTCAAAAGCATTTCCATCGTCACAAAAATATAACTCTAGAATGGGGAAATGATACATTTGGCTGGCATGAAAATAGCTAAATTTGAAGCTCCTGAACTGGAAAATGGAACCCAGCGCCATCCAGTTACTGACCGTTTAAAACCCACAATTAACATGTAATCTAGCGCTGACCCCTTGCGAAAAGATTGATTTCATTTTTGCATACTTTGCAGCAGGCTACACATGGATTTGGTCCCCATTTAATACAAAATTTGTATTTCTCATTTTCCATCCAATGTTCATTAAAACGACAACCTCCCGGCATGATGGACCGATGCACCACTGTCCTCTTGGGGGCGACACAGAGACGTATAAACCAGTGTATGTATGGCTCTGGCATGACAACAACCTCATGTAAGGGCTAGTGCAAAGACTACAGATCAAGCGTGTAACTTTAATTTTTAAGGAAACTTCTTTGATGTTTTTCCATTTTATAAATTAGCCTATTGAGTCAGAGTGCCGAGAAATATGATGAACATTTTCAAGCATTTACAAGCACATCACCCAGAATGCAAGCATTTTACAAACCTTGAAAACACAACATTAAAATCCAAGCATTTTCAATTTTTAAGCACCCGTACGAACCCTGAACATGTCGCCAACTGTGATGTGGAGCATCAGTCCAAACCTTTTAACGTTTCAAAAGCATTTCCATCGTCACAAAAATATAACTCTGGAATGGGGAAATGATACATTTGGCTGGCATGAAAATAGCTAAATTTGAAGCTCCTGAACTGGAAAATGGAACCCAGCGCCATCCAGTTACTGACCGTTTAAAAGCCACAGCATCTGAACTACATGTCATTTCACAAAAGAAAACACATGATGGGAGAAAATGACATTGAAGTGCAGCAGACAACAGAATAAAAGATACGCGGTCCAGCGGACTTAATTGCTTTATAGCAGAACGGCGCTATGATAAAAACATGTAGCGGATAAAAAAGGGCACGGAGGCAGGGAAACATTGATAACTACATCTGAGGGGATGACTAACCCACCAACACAGACAACCTGGATCGTCCGAGGGACCTTTTGTTTTCAATTGGATATCGGTTCTATCTGGTTGACATTTTGAAGACAGTCTCGCGGTGACATTTAGCAAACAGAAAACAATCCCAGCAACCTCCATTTGAAGTCCAAGTAGCCAATTACAGGTGTGACTTTTGCCTTCCTGTCTGGTATATTTTTAAGGTCATGTCAGGAGGGCGCGGCATGGGTGTGCGCGTCCATGTGTCGATGTGGGACGCCAACCCTGTTGGGCGCTCTTCGGGAAATACGCTTCAGTAGGGTCCCTGCATTCCAGCGGCTGTTCTGACATGTTGTAAATACAAGGTGTTAGAGAAAACGTAGGGAAGGGGGGGGGGGGGGGGGGGGGTTGAAATCACTAGTGCAAGAGCGGCTGAGTGCAGGGGAGGGGGGACAGGATGTAGGTTATCAAAGATAAACACGCCGGTTCACCTGCAATCAGCAGAAACCTCTTTATTTACTCCGCGTCTAAAAATAAGTGCTTTCACTTGCAGAACTCTACGTTAAATGCATGGACTGTAGAGAAAAATGCATTTATAGCTCTCATAATCCATTGTTCATTGTGATTTAGAGTGTGCTATTTAACTGGCAACCCTAAAACTGGCCTCAGATGAGATTGAGACGAGTTCAAAACTTGGGAGACAACCATTTTTGCAGTAAAATCCTAAAAAAAAACATGAGAGTGCTCATGTTTTATAGAAAAACTTGGACCACTGAACACATTGGCAGTCCTTTGCATTGAAATTTTAACCTTGCTTGCAAAGAAAGAACAGTGGGAGTCGCACGGCAACCCTTAAAGCCCTCTCCTTTTTGGCAGTCTTTGTGTAACGTGGTTCATGCAAGTAATGTGCAGCTGTAGCTTTTCTTTTTACTTCGGATGAAGTCAGTAGTCAGTCAGTTAAACTAGTGGTGTTCCACAAGGTGCCATTTCAGGACCTCACTTTTTTATTCATTTGGTTTATTCAACTGGTGTTCATTTTGAAAAACTTGAGAGATTTCATAACCTCTGACAAAATAAATAGACCAAAATCAAAATTTCCACTTTCGAGGGCGGTGTTTTTTCCGAATATACCAGATGATAATAAATGTGAAGGGAGATTTTTTTGGCCCCCTGATCCAAGTAAATATGACATAATTAGCTACAATAGCTAAATTTCATCTGTAAAATCAGGCACAAAAAAAAAAACACATTTACAGACAATATCATACGTACATTAAACTTTGACTTATAATAAATATTGACAATGAAACAAACATAAGATGACTTTAGCTCCAGACTTCTGTTTTTTGTGTACATACAGTACAAACTACACATACATACATACATACATATATATATATAAACAAATATACATACACACACACATATATATATACATACATATATACATACACATATATATATACACACATAATATATATATATACATACATACACATATATATATACATACATACATACATACATACACACATAATATATATATATATATATATATATATATATATATATATATATATATATATATATACATACATATATATATATATATATATATATATACACACATATATATACATATATATATATACACATATATATATATACACATACATACATACATACATACATACATACATACATACATACATACATATATATATACATATACTAGGGATGCACCGAAATGAAAATTTGTGGCCGAAGCCAAATAAAATTTAAACGCTTGGCCGAATACCGAATAACGAATGCAGTTTTAAAAAAAAAAATAATATTGCATAAATAGCCTAGAAAAAATATTTAGACATGTTTTTCAAATAAAGTATTTTTTTATTGAACATCGACATTTTTTTAATATTCCAGTAGCCTTTGCTTTTCAAAAAAAGCACAGTTTTTCATTTATATTAGGCCTTCAAACAAAACATGCATTCCAAAAAAAAATAAAGTGCATTAAAGTGGATAAACCCACAACAAATTAATTACTGTCCTTTTGGCAAAAGTCTGCTTAGCCACAGTAGATATGCTAATAATGTAAACAGAAGGCTCAAGTAAATCTCAATAAGTGTGTGCTTGTAACCTCATACACTTATACAGGTACACAACATATCCCAACGTCACCGCACGTTGGTTGATTGCGTCACCGCGTCAAAAAATTGCGTCACACGCCACTATTCGGCCTTGTTCTTAACTCATTCCACCGAAGGCCGAATGTGGCTTTTTTTGCCATATTCGGCCGAATATATTCGGTTACCGATTAATCGGTGCATCCCTAATATATACATACGTATATACATACATATATACACATACATACATGCACTGTGTGTGTGTATATATATACACATACATACATACATACATACACATACACACACATATATATATATATATATATATATATATATATATAATATATATACACACACACACACACACACACACACACACACAGTAGTTGTTCATATTTTTTTACTTAATCATTAGTATATTTTTTTCCATTGACCAAAAGAGCACAGACCAAGTCCAAATATTTGTGTGTTAAACATACTTGGCCAATAAAGCTGATCCTTATTCTTCTTATGGCACACAACGTACAAAAGTTAATCAGTGGCATAAATCAATTAAAGGCCTACTGAAAGCCACTACTAGCGACCACGCAGTCTGATAGTTTATATATCAATGATGAAATATTAACATTGCAACACATGCCAATACGGCCGCTTTAGTTTACTAAATGACAATTTAAAATTTCCCGCTGAGTTTCTTGTTGAAAACAATGCGGAATGATGCAAGTATGATGACGCGTGTTTGTGATGTTATTGGTTGGAGGGGACAGTGTAGCCCAGCACCACTTACGGCTAAAAGTCATCTATTTTCATCGCATAATTACACAGTAATTTGGATATCTGTGTTGCTGAATCTTTTGCAATTTGTTCAATTAATAATGGAGACGTCAAAGAAGAATGCTGTTGGTGGAAAGTGGTGGATTCCAGCTGCCTTTATCACCGAAACACAGCCGGTTTTTCTTTGTTTGTTGTGAAGCTTTAACACAGAGCGGTCAAGCGAACATATTTCTCTACGTCAACCAGCAAGTTTTTGGATGGAAAAATTGTGATATTAAGTCGGCTCTTATCGGAGACTTGAGTGGATAATGCCAGTGGTCCCCAGCCTTTTTGTATCCGCGGAACGGTCAACGCTTAATAATTTGTCCCGCGGCCCGGGGGGTCCTTTTTTTTTCTTCTTTGTCATGAAAAAGGGACGTTTTTGTCATGAAAAAGGGAGTTTTTTGTGGTTGGTGCACTATTTGTAAGTGTATATTGTGTGTTTTATGTTGATTTAATAAAAGAAATAAAAAATATATATATTTT
>NC_084635.1:6032034-6094534 GCF_033978795.1 Nerophis ophidion
AGCCAGCGGGAAACCATCCCAAGCGGAGGCGGAGAAGCAGCGCAGAGATGTCCCCAGCCGATACACAGGCAAGCAGTACATGGCCACCGGACCGGACCGGACCCCCTCCACAAGGGAGAGTGGGACATAGGAGAAAAAGAAAAGAAACGGCAGATCAACTGGTCTAAAAAGGGAGTCTATTTAAAGGCTAGAGTATACAAATGAGTTTTAAGGTGAGACTAAAAATGCTTGCTCCTAATTCTGTGTACATTTCAGCATTAATTGTCATGATCCATGGTCCGGATCATGTTTTTGTTATGTTCTGTTAGTTTTAAGGTGAGACTTAAATGCTTCTACTGAGGTGGCATCTCCAACTTTTACCCAAGTCACATGGTTGTCTTGCGTCAGCTCCGGAAGTAATAAAATCAACTGCTCATATTCAAAGACCAAGGAGCTGGTCACTGACTTTGGGAGGTCGAGTCCACGGTCACAACCTATTGTGATCGAGGGAGTTGAGGTACAGACCGTGGACTCATTCAAGTACCTCGGGGTTTGGGTGGACAATAAGTTGGACTGGACTGTTAACACGGACCACCAGTACAAGAAAGGACAGAGGAGAGGAGACTGCACTCCTTCAACATTTGTAGAAAACTCCTGTGGATGTACTACCAGTCTGTGGTTGCCAGTGTTCTGTTCTACATGGTAGTGTGCTGGGGGGGGCAGTACATCTAAGAAGGACAGCTCCAGACTTGAGAAACTGATCAGGCGGGCCGGTTCTACAATGGGAATGAAACTGGACTCACTGGTAACGGTGGCAGAGAAGAGGACTGTGGACAAACTAGTGAGCATCCTGGATGATGCCAGTCACCCTCTGCATAGTGTTATCAGTAGCCAGAGGAGCCTGTTCAGTTCTAGACTGCTTCATCCCAAGTGCAGGACTAATAGACTCAAGAACTCCTTTGTCCCACACGCCATTAGACTGTACAACTGGGGCGGGGGGTACTAGGATGACAGGGGATGCAAAACATTAACAGTGCAATACGTTTTCATAACATGGTCACTACTGCCTACTTTGTCTTGTTATATTCTTATTTTACTGTTATATTGTTATTCCCATTGTTTTTATTCTTTTTGTAATATTTCTCTATTTTGTTTCCTTTTAAACCCCCATTATTTACTTTTTTCTTTAAATTGACATCAACTCTGTACACTGCTGCTGGAATTTTAATTTAAATTTTCCTGAAGGAACTCTCCTGAAGGAATCAATAAAGTACTATCTATCTATCTATCTATTGTGTTTTTCTTTTCTGTGTGATAAAGCGGGAATGAACGGACACACACAATAAACCAACACAAAATCCGCACTTTGGAGCAATGTTCACAGACTCTAGAAAATGCCCGATGCATTGCAACAATCTGCCTTAAGGCGTTGTTGCAGCTCGATGGGTGTAGTGGGCTGCTCTGCTCCAGGGGGGTTAAAATGCTTGCATGATTGCGGGTCTGTTGGTCACTCTCCGGGGGGGGGGGTTGTCACGGGACATCTCTACGCTGCTGATCCGCCTCCGCTTGGGATGGTTTCCTGCTGGCTCCGCTGTGAACGGGACTCTCGCTGCTGTGTTGGATCCGCTTTGGACTGGACTCTCGCGACTGTGTTGGATCCATTGTGGATTGAACTTTCACAGTATCATGTTAGACCCGCTCGACATCCATTGCTTTCCTCCTCTCCAAGGTTCTCATAGTCATCATTGTCACCGACGTCCCACTGGGTGTGAGTTTTCCTTGCCCTTATGTGGGCCTACCGAGGATGTCGTGGTGGTTTGTGCAGCCCTTTGAGACACTAGTGATTTAGGGCTATATAAGTAAACATTGATTGATTGATTGATTGATATTAATTTAAAAAAATGCTAACATTTTTTGTAATCCAGCGGTGGATTGCGATCGACGGGTTGGCGACCCCCGACCTAAAATGTATAAGCTTTATTAAAAAAAAAAAAAATCAGTGGATGAAGAAACAGTGGTTTCATAATCCAGTGTTTTTTTTTTAATAAACCACAGTTTCATCATCCATTCATTAAACAAAAAGCACACATGTATAAATAGTCGCAGCTGAAAAAAAAGGGAGAGGAGGATGTGAACGTCACAAAGACGGGTCACCATGGTAGCAGCTTACCTACTAAGGTTGAAGACTCCAGCACTTTAATGGCAGACGGTTCTCAAGGTTCCATAATGCTCATCTTTTCATTTCCAGTCTGTGGTGAGTCTTGGTCATCCAAAACGTTTAAATTATATTCATAGCTCCATCCATTTTCTCCAACGCTTATCCTCAATTAGGGTCATGGGTGAGCTGGAGCTTACCACCCTGTACACCAGAGGCGGCCCTGGCTTCTTTTACAAGCTCAGGGCGATCGCCCCAAAGCCCATATTATTATATTACGGGACCCAGGATGGACCGCTCGCCTGTATCGGTTGGGGACATCTCTACGCTGCTGATCCGCTTGAGATGGTTTCCTGTGGACGGGACTCTCGCTGCTGTCTTGGAGCCACTATGGATTGAACTTTCACAGTATCATGTTAGACCCGCTCGACATCCATTGCTTTCGGTCCCCTAGAGGGGGGGGGGGGGGGGTTGCCCACATCTGAGGTCCTCTCCAAGGTTTCTCATAGTCAGCATTGTCACTGGCGTCCCACTGGATGTGAATTCTCCCTGCCCACTGGGTGTGAGTTTTCCTTGCCCTTTTGTGGGTTCTTCCGAGGATGTCGTAGTCGTAATGATTTGTGCAGTCCTTTGAGACATTTGTGATTTGGGGCTATATAAATAAACATTGATTGATTGATTGATTGATGCTGTATATAATTAGTGTAGGATCCAATCTATTTTACTGTTACAGTTTTGCTCTGATCCTAACCTTATTTCTCTCCAATGTCCTCATGAAATGACGGAATGTTCAGCTAATACGTATTTATTGTCTGTCTCCAGAAATAAGCCTTTTTCGACTATTCAAGCATTGAAGCAGCCGTACTCACAACGTGTGCTCTCTTCTATCACCCATTCGATACAGCACATTATAATGACGGACTATCACTATCATTTTGATATAGTACGTTTATATAAGTTTTTTTTTTTAGTTTGAATTCCTTTTCACAAGTCTGGAATACAAACAGAGACGAACTAACGGAAATGTAATTAAAATCAGTATGTTTTTGTAGTCCTAAGTTAGCTGAGGAGAGTTGTATACACTTGTTGCTGGTTTTAGTATCTGGGGAGAACTGATTCAGGATCCAAACCTGCAGATTTCCATGCAAGCTGATAACAAATTTAGCTTTCTTCCCCCCCCCAACTTCTCTCCTGTCACTGAGAGAAGAGATGGATACCTTTTAATTAAAAGCTGTGATTAATGTGTCCACACGGTGTGCCAAGAGCTTGTCTCTCAATGGCACCGAGGGCTTTTGTCCAACTTTCAGACAAAACAATGACTTTGTACTCTGGGCTAATGCACGGGTTCAGCTTTTCATTACAATGCAAATAATTCACATTCGTAGTTATAATTTTATTTCCCATTTTAGGAAACCACATGAATTAGACACTTGTGGGACCTTTACATGTTTTTGTTACGGCGGCGTCACAGGTTAATCTGCGGATCCTTTCCCCAAGATGCAGACAGAAATACAGAGGCAGCATGCAGGTAAGACAATGATTTCTTTTTCATAGATCAGGCAAAATAAAAATAAAAAACAGGAACACGGGTAACTATGGAAAATCTAACGAGAGAGCTCAGCATGGACAACAAGCAAACAAATGGCTCGGGAATCAAACGGTGAACACACGTAACTTGTTGCATGGAGTAAACAAGACAGCCAGACTGAATGTGGCAAAAGGCATATAAATAAATAGCTCTCCGATTAGAGCCCGGGAGCAGGTGAGCATCCCAAACACTAATCAGAGGCAGGTGAAAATAATTAGCACCCATGGCAACCAAGAACACACAAACTCAGCGGTACTTTTGTTCAACTTTCAGACAAAACAATGACTTTTTACTCATGCTAATGCAAGGGTACAGCTTTTCATTCCAATGCAAATAATTCACATCCCTAGTTATAATTTTTTTTCTCATTTTAGGAAACAACATAAATTAGACACTTGTGGGACCTTTACATGTTTTTGTTACAGTGAGATGCAGACAGAACTCTGGAGGCAGTGTGCAGGTAAGACAATGATTTATTTTTCATAAATAAGGCAAAATCCAAATATACCGGCGAGCGTGCAGATAGCACGGGTAGCTATGGGAAATCTAACGAGAGAGCACAGCATGGACAACAAGCAAACAAATGGCTCAGGAATCAAACGGTGAACACACGTAACTTGTTGCATGGAGTAAACAAGACAGCCAGACTGAATGTGGCGAAAGGCATATAAATAAATACCTCTCTGATTAGTGCCCGGGAGCAGGTGAGCATCCCGAACAATAATCAGAGGCAGGTGAAAATAATTAGCACCAATGGCAACCAAGAACACACAAACTCAGGGGTGCTTTTGTTCAACTTTCAGACAAAACAATCCTTGTAATCTATGTTAATGCATGGGTTCATATTTATTTATTTTTTTTACATTAAAATTCTAATAATTCACATCTCTATGACTTTGTACTCTATGCTAATGCACGGGTTCAGCTTATTGTGATTATTATTATTTTTAAAATTAAAGTACTAATAATTTCCATCCCTAGATATAATTGTATATCTCATTTTAGGAAACCACATGAATCAAACACACTTTTGGGACCTTTACATGTTTTTGTTACGGCGGGGTCACAGGTTAATGCGCGGATCCTTTCCCCAAGATGCAGACTGAAATCTAGAAACAGCATGCAGGTAAGACAATGTTTTCTTTTTCATAAGTCAGGCAGGAGAGCGTGCTGATAGCACGGGCAGCTATGGGAAATCTAATGGGAGAGCACAGCATGGACAACAAGCAAACAAATGGCTCGGGAATCAAACGGTGAACACACATAACTTGTTGCATGGAGTAAACAAGACAGCCAGACTGAATGTGGCGAAAGGCATATAAATAAATAGCTCTCTGATTAGAGCCCGGGAGCAGGTGAGCATCCCGAACACTAATCAGAGGCAGGTGAAAATAATCAGCACCCATGGCAACCAAAAACACACAAAACCAGGAGGGCTTTTGTCCAACGTTCAGACAAAACAATGACTTTGTACTCTAGGCTAATGCAAGGGTTCACCTTTTCATTCCAATGCAAATAATTCACATCCCTAGTTATAATTCTATTTCTCATTTTAGGAAACAACATAAATTAGACACTTGTGGGACCTTTACATGTTTTTGTTACAGTGAGATGCAGACAGAACTCTGGAGGCAGTGTGCAGGTAAGATAATGATTTATTTTTCATAGATCAGTCAAAATAAAAAAAATACAGGAACACGGGTAGTTTTGGAAAATCTATCGAGAGAGCTCAGCATGGACAACAAGCAAACAAATGGCTCGGGAATCAAACGGTGAACACACGTAACTTGTTGCATGGAGTAAACAAGACAGCCAGACTGAATGTGGCGAAAGGCATATAAATAAATAGCTCTCTGATTAGTGTCCGGGAGCAGGTGAGCATCCCGAACACTAATCAGAGGCAGGTGAAAATAATCAGCACCCATGGCAACCAAAAACACACAAACCCAGGAGGGCTTTTGTCCAACGTTCAGACAAAACAATGACTTTGTACTCTAGGCTAATGCAAGGGTTCAGCTTCTTGTTTTTTTTTACATTAAAGTAGTAATAATTTCCATTTTTGGTTATTATTTTATATCTCATTTTAGGAAACCACATGAATTACACACTTTTGGGACCTTTACATGTTTTTGTTACGGCGGCGTCACAGGTTAATGCGCGGATCCTTTCCCCAAGATGCAGACTGAAATCTATAGGCAGCATGCAGGTTGTCACGCGGTGCTCGCATCGTGGATGCGCGTTTTGTCACCCCGAGATGCAAGAGGACCAGACAGGCAGGAATAGCAGGTAAGAACTGGGTTTAATATACAAAAATAAAATAACACTGGTACAAAAAGAACAAACGAAAAGCGTGCCGAACGCCCGCGGAGCTAGGCTAATACTTAGCACTGAGTCAAGGTCCAAAATAAGCGTGCCGAGCGGACGAGAAGCTAAGGCGAGACTTAGCACAAGTAAAGACGTAAGAGTAAATACCAACGTGAGTGTTGCATACGGCAAACAAACAATCCAGACAGAACTGAGGTCGAAGGCAGGCTTAAATACTAAAGCAATAATCAGAACACAGGTGCGCGTAAAAACAAGAGCTGGTGGAACAAATGTGAAACCATGGCAACAAGACAAAACAAGGAAGAGCCAAACCAGGGATTGGAAGAGTCCAAAAACAATCAGGAAACACAAAAAGGACTCAAAAACCAAACAATATATGATCCGGGCGGCGGATCACAACACAGGTAAGACAATGATCTCTTTTTCAAAAGTCAGGCAAAATCCAAAAAATACAGGAGAGCGTGCCGATAGCACGGGTAGCTATGGGAAATCTAACGGGAGAGTTTAGCATGGACAACAAGCAAACAAATGGCGAAGCTTAGCTCAGGAATCGAACAGTGAACACACGTAACTTGTTGCATGCAGTAAACAAGACAGCCAGACTGAGTGTGGCCAAAGACAGGAATAAATATCTCTCTGATTAGTGCCCGGAGCAGGTGAAATCAGAGGCAGGTGAAAATAATCAGCAACCATGGCTAATAAGGAACTACACAAACCCAGGGTTGCTGAAACACAACTAAGGGAGTCTTAAACTAAACAAAACATGATCCGGGCAACAGATCACGACAGTTCTAACAACACATCTTCTGCACAGTCAAAGCCTAGGTTAGATACTCGGATAGTAGAGATGACAATATTGCAACAACTCCACAATTTTGATAATTTGGGTAATGATTCCATTCAGAATGGACACAATCTCAATTCAAACTGATTCTCCCGATATACTTTTTGGTGAAAAAAGCTCCTCCTGGCTGCTAATGTACAACGTGCACTATAAATGGCCAAAAAAGGTCTTTTTAAAAATGAATTTCTAAAATCAACATGTGAAAGTCTTTCTCCTGATGCTGACAAATCTCCATGATAGCCTGGATGTCTGGTGTTAAAAATGTCTTTTTCATTAGCCGCGCACACACACTAGGACAGTACACAACTTTTTAGTCGCTCTGGAGTGTTGTCTTTTTGGTCTCCTTTTTCTCTGGCAATGTCCAGTGTGTGTCTGCTCGTCCACTTCAGCTCCCAAAACGTGTGTCGGCCCGGCTGCGGCTGATAAGCACGGCAGGGAATTGGTTGATCAGTCCCAGCTGGGTAATCCAATCACCTGCCAACACATTGCAATTCAGGTACTATAGGATAGTATTCCATTTTATTCTTACGATTAATTTCTCTTGTTTGTATATAAAATAAATATATAGAATTATAAGTTGGGGGCCATCCATCCATCCATCTTTTTCCGCTTATACAAAGTCAGCCTAAGCACAAAAACCCAGACTTCCCTCTCCCCAGCTTCTTTGTCCAGTTCTTCCCTGGTGATCCCGAGGCGTTCCTAAGCCAGTCGGGAGACAAAGTGTCTCCAACGTGTCCTGGGTCTTCCCCGTGGTCTCCTACCAGTTGAAGGCACCCTAAACACCTGCCCAGAGAGGCGTTCAGGGGGCATTCTGACCGGATGCCTGAACCACCTCATCTGGAGGAGCAGCGGCTTTACTTTGAGATCCTCCCGAATGACAGAGCTTCTCACCCTATCTCTAAGGCAGAACCCCAACACCCGACAGAAGAAACTAATATCGCCCGTTTGTACCCGTGATCTTGTCCTTTCGGTCATAACCCAAAGCTCAGGACCATAGGTGAGGATTTTATCACCATATTTTCCGGACTATAAGGCGCACTTAAAATCCTCTTATTTTAAAAACTCGACAGTGCGCCCTATAACCCGGTGCGCCTAATGTAGTACTCCTTTGCGTTGTGTTTTTCCCCAAAAGACGACACCCGGTCATTCTTCCGACTCAAACATGGTTTATTCTGGTGAAAACAATCGCAGTGAGTCTCCAATCAGCCTTCTTTACATTTATAAAACCGTCACCTGGAAGACAACAGACTGACGACACACTCGTGTCTCAGCCTGGAAGTCTGCTGTGACATGTGACGTTCAATGACCATAAAGAAATGTAGGAAATGACAGTACTGAACTTAGAATAATAAAAATTGCGAAATAAAGGGTCACATTACATAATGTGTATATGTAATAAATTAGATAAAATGACATTAAAATAAGATGACATTAAAACAAAAACAGTAGTAAGACAGTAAGCAATTGAGATCATAAATTACATTTGTTACATACGGAATAATTAGAGTTTTGCTTACCGACCTCCAACGTAATTTTATTTGTTACATGGTGGGCATCCTTGTTTGTGAATTACTTAGCATTTTATGGAAGCTGCTTTTATGCCCAATCATGGCACCCACCTGTTCCCAATTAGCCTGCACACCTGTGGGATGTTCCATAGAAGTGTTTGATGAGCATTCCTCAACTTTATCAGTATTTATTGCCACCTTTCCCAAATTCTTTGTCACGTGTTTGTTGCGATCTGTGACTCGGATCTTCACATATTATTGTTTATTTTTCCATCTTTGTTCTTATTCTCCGTTTGATTCCCGTTTAGTCCGTCACCATGGTTACTTATTAGTTTCAGCTGTTGCTCCCGGTTCCTGCACACCTGTTCTCTGTTAATCAATCAATCAATGTTTATTTATATAGCCCCAAATCACAAATGTCTCAAAGGGCTGCACAAACCATTACGACTACGACATCCTCGGAAGAACCCACAAAAGGGCAAGGAAAACTCACACCCAGTGGGCAGGGAGAATTCACATCCAGTGGGACGCCAGTGACAATGCTGATGAGAAACCTTGGAGAGGACCTCAGATGTGGGCAACCCCCCCCCCCTTCTAGGGGACCGAAAGCAATGGATGTCGAGCGGGTCTAACATGATACTGTGAAAGTTCAATCCATAGTGGCTCCAACACAGCCGCGAGAGTTCAGTTCAAGCGGATCCAAGACAGCAGCGAGAGTCCCGTCCACAGGAAACCATCCCAAGCGGAGGCGGAGCAGCAGTGTAGAGATGTCCCCAACCGATACAGGCGAGCGGTCCATCCTGGGTCCCGACGAGCGGTCCATCCTGGGTCTCGACTCTGGACAGCCAGTACTTTGTCCATGGTCATCGGACCGGACCCCCTCCACAAGGGAGGGGGGGACATAGGAGAAAGAAAAGCGGCGGCAGATCAACTGGTCTAAAAAGGAGGTCTATTTAAAGATTAGAGTATACAGATGAGTTTTAAGGTGAGACTTAAATGCTTCTACTGAGGTAGCATCTCGAACTGTTACCGGGAGGGCATTCCAGAGTACTGGAGCCCGAACGGAAAACGCTCTATAGCCCGCAGACTTTTTTTGGGTTCTAGGAATCACTAATAAGCCGGAGACTTTGGAAGGCAGATTTCTTGCGCACCTTCCCTTTATAAGCCTCCCTCTTTTCATTCTTCTGCCTGGGACTCTAGTTTGTTTTCAAACAACGGTACGTCTGCTTTGCACTTTTGCTTACATGCAATTCCTGTAGTATTCTCGCGAGCTCTCACGCTGCGCAGTTTTATGTATTCTTGGCTCTCATGCTAAATGTTTTGTTTCCCCCTTTGTGTGCCCATGTGCCAGTTTAATCTACTATTTGTTTATCCTAGCTTTCATGCTAGCGTCTTTTGTTTGCCTTTCCGTAGCTCCAGTATTTTTGTTTTCTAGCACCTTTTGTTATTCAAATACATAGTTAAACCCAGGGGCGTCACTAGACCTAATACTTTACTGGGGCACACCTGGGGCACAAATAATCCATGTGAGCGTGCAAAACGCGCAAGCAAAAACATTTTAGCACTTATTTATCATAAAAATACATAAATAGTGCTTTAAACTATGAAATCATATCAGATGATGTTGTATGGATCTTTGATTAACCACCTGAAATTAACTCATGCATTTGACCTACTTGTGCACTTTTTTATTCCAGACTTCTAAACTGCTACTGGTAAAAGCAAAAAGGAAGAGCAATGAATCTTTTTGAAATATAGATTGCAGTAATCATCTGCAAATTTAACATCTACAAAAGTAAAACCAAAAATAAAGCACCCCTACATCTCTGGGTTCTTTTATATTATTTAATTTCCATTTATGGCAATGTGGCTAATCCTATTTCAGATACACAAAACTATAACATTTACACAAAACAATAAAGCCACAGTAGTAGAATAAATGAACAACTGTTGTGTGTCTGTTTAGGGAATCATTTTCTGAGAAGTAAACTGTAACGTCTCCTTTTCATTTTTGCAAAGTGGTCAATCACTCTGGACAGACATGGAAATATTACAGTAACTGTTATACAGTTGACCAGTGGTTCCCAACTGCTGGCTCCTGACATAAAAGTGGATTGTGTGTCATTTTCAGTGAGTCGCAGTCACATGTGTGCATGAAAAAAAAAAGTTTAGGGAGAAAAAAATCAAATTGTGGCAACAAAACCAGATTATTTTAGCCTTTTTTCTAGTGACTATTAGTGAGTATTTTAGCAAACCGACTAACAAGTTGGAGGAGGACTCAGGACAGACATAGAAATATATTTTAAAAAATCTAAATGGGGCAACAAAACCCGATATTTTCAGCCATCTTTCTGAAAACAAATACAGAAATGTTACTATTTTTTCTGGAAACAAAACCAAATGCTTTAGTTGTAGCCATTTTTCTGGTGACAAAACAAGATTATTTTAGTCAAAGTCACACCGATTAACAAGACAAGTCTACCGTGCTATTTTTCTGTGAAATAAACTTGAATGATTTAAAAATTTGGCTCACGACTTGATATGGAAAAATCCTGAAGATAAACCCTTTGAGAAGCACTCAACTCACACATGCTGACTCCAAATCATCATTGATGCAGAACCAGCAGACAATAACCAACATTATGTTTCATTCAGACGCCGAGATCATTATCCATGCGTTTGTTACGTCTCGTCTCGATTACTGTAACGTATTATTTTCGGGTCTCCCCATGTCTAGCATTAAAAGATTACAGTTGGTACAAAATGCGGCTGCTAGACTTTTGACAAGAACAAGAAAGTTTGATCACATTACGCCTGTACTGGCTCACCAGCACTGGCTTCCTGTGCACTTAAGATGTGACTTTAAGGTTTTACTACTTACGTATAAAATACTACACGGTCTAGCTCCATCCTATCTTGCCGATTGTATTGTACCATATGTCCCGGCAAGAAATCTGCGTTCAAAAGACTCCGGCTTATTAGTGATTCCTAGAGCCCAAAAAAAGTCTGCGGGCTATAGAGCGTTTTCCGTTCGGGCTCCAGTACTCTGGAATGCCCTCCCGGTAACAGTTCGAGATGCTACCTCAGTAGAAGCATTTAAGTCTCACCTTAAAACTAATTTGTGTACTCTAGCCTTTAAATAGACCTCCTTTTTAGACCAGTTGATCTGCCGCTTCTTTTCTTTCTCCTATGTCCCCCCCTCCCTTGTGGAGGGGGTCCGGTCCGATGACCATGGATGAAGTACTGGCTGTCCAGAGTCGAGACCCAGGATGGACCGCTCGTCGGGACCCAGGATGGACCGCTCGCCTGTGTATCGGTTGGGGACATCTCTACGCTGCTGATCCGCTTGAGATGGTTTCCTGTGGACGGGACTCTCGCTGCTGTCTTGGAGACACTATGGATTGAACTTTCACAGTATCATGTTAGACCCGCTCGACATCCATTGCTTTCGGTCCCCTAGAGGGGGGGGGGTTGCCCACATCTGAGGTCCTCTCCAAGGTTTCTCATAGTCAGCATTGTCACTGGCGTCCCACTGGATGTGAATTCTCCCTGCCCACTGGGTGTGAGTTTTCCTTGCCCTTTTGTGGGTTCTTCCGAGGACTTTGTAGTCGTAATGGTTTGTGCAGTCCTTTGAGACTTTTGTGATTTGGGGCTATATAAATAAACATTGATTGATGTTCATTGGAATTTCCCCCTAAAGCTCGTACAGAAAATGAATTTGTCTTGATACAAGGAAAAACGTTAGCTAACTTAGCATCAACTTAAGACAATGATGTTGCCTAGCTAGCTAGGACTTCACTTACATTTCTCATTCCTGCTGCTTCTTCTCTGCTGCGGGCGAATAACTTTCTTAAATCCATCTAGGAGTTACAGTTTGAGTCAAATCAAAATCAAAGTCATGTAATTAACAAATTGTTGTTGGCTAACGTCACCTACCTCACGCAGTGATTCTCATCCTCTCTCTCTCTCAATCGAAGTCTCGATCCACATGTGAATAAATTACCATATTAAGTAGCCATGTGCTCATTGTTTCGTGGAGTGAATACAGTAGCAATCAATTACCGTACTAAGTAGTATGTGCGCTGTTGTCTATGTTATGTAGACTTAAAACTCTGAAGCGTTGTTTTTTATTGGTGAAATTATTACTGGGGCACTGCAGCTCAACACTGGGGCACTGTTAATCAATTCATTTACCATGAATTGATTAACGTGGACCCCGACTTAAACAAGTTGCAAAACTTATTCGGGTGTTACCATTTAGTGGTCAATTGTACGGAATATGTACTGTACTGTGCAATCTACTAATAAAAGTATCAATCAATCAATCAGAGCACATGCCCCAGTGAAATCTGTCTGGCGACGCCCCTGGTTAGACCTTACCTTTGCTGTGTTCTATTTCGACGCAACCTCGAGGGAATCGAACCCGGCACCACGATGCCGAACAGACGTAACAGTGTTGCTGGCATCAAATTCTAAAGTTAATGATTATTTGCACAAAAAAAAAAAAAAAGTTCATCAGTTTGAACATCAAATATGTTGTCTTTGTAGCATATTCAATTGAATATGGGTTGAAAATGATTCGCAAATCATTGTATTCCGTTTATATTTACATCTAACGTAATTTCCCAAATCATTTGGATACAGGGTTTTGTATATGAAGCGCCCAAGTTGTACATTAATTGACATTTTTGGATGAGTCTCTTCAGGCAATGTGGGGGCCCTGAGCACAGAGCGTGATCTGCGTATAAGAAGGGGCGGCCTAAATAGTATGTAAGGTGAGAAGCATTTATGACATTCTCTCTCCTGCGTGCTTCCTGGAGATTAACACCGGATCTCATTTATTTCCGACATGCCAGCCCTCACACACCCACATTGGCATATCTGGTTCTGTTTATAGTGCTGTTGCTGCCAGCATAAAATGTCAAAGCTTTTTTTCTTTAATGATATACACGGCTCTTTAAAAAATACGATTAAATAACACCTACTTCAACCCTCATGCGGTTCTTTTTATTCTCAAAGAATATTAGACTTTTGAAGCTTCATACTGTACATTTTAAGATTGTTTTTTAGGTTAATTCATCAAAACAGCAACTGTATAATTGATCGGAGTTGGCACTAGTGAAGAAAAATAGTATTTGAACACCCTTCTCCCACTTAAAAATCATGGAGGGGTCTGAAATTTTCACGGTATGTGCATGTCCGTTGTATGAGAGATTTTTTAAACAATTTATTTATGTAATAAAGCTGAAAATAAGTATTTGAACACCAACATTAATATTTGGTAGAGTAGCCTTTGTTTGCAATTACAGAGGTCAAAGGTTTCCTGTAGTTCTTCACCAAGTTTGCACAGACTGCAGGAGGGATTTTGACCCACTCCTCCAGACAGATCTTCTCTAGATCAGTCAGGTTTCTGGACTGTCTCTGAGTAACACAGACCTTCAGCTCCTTCCAAAGATTTTCAATTGGATTTAGGTCTGGAAACTGGCTAGACCACTCCAGAACCTTGATATGGTTCTTACGAAGCCACTTCTTGGTTTTCCTGGCTGTGTGCTTTGGGTCATTGTAATGTTGAAAGATCCAGCCATGACTCATCAGCAGGAAACCATCCCAAGCGGAGGCGGATCAGCAGGGCAGAGATGTCCCCAGTCGATACACAGGCGAGCAGTACATGGCCACCGGATCGGACTCCCAGTAGAACTTCGGGAGTCTACTGGGAAATTTAGGAGGGTTGGCAAGTATGAGTATTAGCGGTGAATGCGGTGTTACAGCTGTATAACACCGGCGGGCCAGATCTAATGCTAAATTGATATTGCCTCAAGGGCCAAATTAAATTACACGGCGGGCCAAATTTGGCCCGCGGGCCAGAGTTTGACACCCATGCCTTAGGTCAATAACAAAAACAAGTCACAGGCTACAGAGGGCCCTTGTGCCGCACTTTGGGCACCCCTGCTAAGCTAACTATTTATGGCCACTATAGTCTTACTACTGTGGTATATTTCAATCAATCAATCAATCAATCAATGTTTACTTATATAGCCCTAAATCACTAGTGTCTCAAAGGGCTGCACAAACCACTACAACATCCTCGGTAGGCCCACATAAGGGCAAGGAAAACTCACACCCAGTGGGACGTCGGTGACAATGATGACTATGAGAACCTTGGAGAGGAGGAAAGCAATGGATGTCGAGCGGGTCTAACATGATACTGTGAAAGTTCAATCCATAATGGATCCAACACAGTCGCAAGAGTCCAGTCCAAAGCGATCCAACACAGCAGCGAGAGTCCCGTTCACAGCGGAGCCAGCAGGAAACCATCCCAAGCGGAGGCGGATCAGCAGCGCAGAGATGTCCCCAGCCGATACACAGGCGAGCAGTACATGGGCACTGGATCGGACTGGACCGGACCCCCTCCACAAGGGAGTGTGGGACATAGGAGAAAAAGAAAAGAAACGGCAGATCAACTGGTCTAAAAAGGGAGTCTATTTAAAGGCTCGAGTATACAAATGAGTTTTAAGGTGAAAAAACTTGTTCTAATTTAACTGACTCCTTACCCAGACCAGTAGTCTCGCATCTTCCATTTAAATCCGGCTTCAGGATGGAGGGAAGTGGTGATATGTGGGGATTAGCCTTCTGCTTTGTTTTTAGCCCCGCTCGGCATCCATTATGGATTGAACTTTCACAGTATCATGTTAGACCCGCTCGACATCCATTGCTTTCCTCCTCTCCAAGGTTCTCATAGTCATCATTGTCACCGACGTCCCACTGGGTGTGAGTTTTCCTTGCCCTTATGTGGGCCTACCGAGGATGTCGTAGTGGTTTGTGCAGCCCTTTGAGACACTTGTGATTTAGGGCTATATAAGTAAACATTGATTGATTGATTGATTGAAGATTGAACGGAGGAAAAAGGCAGGCTTAAATAAGGGCAGTAATCAGAAACACAGGGTCGCATCAAAAGTAAGTGGCAGATGGAACAAATACGTGATTTAGGGCTATATAAGTAAACATTGATTGATCTTCAATGATCTGACTGAGGGAAGGAGGTTTTGGGCCAAAATCTCACAATACATGTCTGCAGTCATCCTCTCCTTAATACAGCACAGTCGTCCTGTCCCATGAGCAGAAAAACACCCCCAAAGCATGATGCTACCACCCCCATGCTTCACAGTAGGGATGGTGTTCTTGGGATGCAACTCAGTATTCTTCTTCCTCCAAACACACATAGTGGAATTATGACCAAAAAAGGTAAATTTTGGTCTCATCTGTCCACAGAAACTTTCTCCCATGACTCCTCTGGATGATCCAAATGGTCATTGGCAAACTTAAGACGGGCCTTAACAAGTGCTGGTTTAAGCAGGGGGAACCTTCCGTGCCATGCATGATTTCAAAACAAGATGTCTTAGTGTATTACCAACAGTCACCATGGAAACAGTGGTCCCAGCTCTTTTCAGGTCATTGACCAAGTCCTGGGCTGATTCCTCACCTTTCTTAGCGTCATTGAGACGCCACCAGGTAATATCTTGCATGGGGCTCCACTCCCATTGAGATGGCTTCTTCCATATTCTAATGATTACTCCAAAAGTGGACCTTTTTTCACCAAGCTGCTTGGCAATTTCTCCAGAGCACTTTCCATCCTTGTGGAGATGTACAATTTTGTCTCTGGTGTCTTTGGAAGAGCTTTTTGCTCTTAGCCATGCTGAATGTTTGGGTCTTACTGATTGTATGAGGTGGACAGGTGTCTTTATGCAGCTAACCACCTCACACAGGTGCATCTGATTCAGGATAATACAGTGGAGTGGAGGAGGACTTTTAAAGGCGGACTAACAGGTCTTTGAGGTGTTCAAATACTTATTTTCAGCTGTATCACACGAATAAATTGTTTAAAAAAAAATCCTAGATTGTGATTTCTGAATTTTTCTTTTTAGGTTATCTCTCATACAGTGGACATGCACATACCGTGAAAATGTCAGACCCCTCCAAAATTTTTAAGTGGGAGAACTTGCAAAATAGCAGGCTGTTGAAATACTTATTTTCTTCACTGTATGTGATTTCTGGCTCTTTGAAGGGAGCTGAAACTCGAGGAACCGTTCCTTTTAAAGAACCGTTTAGTAGACTGGATAATTTTTTTTACTTTGTTTTTATTTAAATCAAGAAAACAATTATTAGTATCAGTTATTAGATACCATGTGGATCAAAATAACTTAATTACGTAAATTGGGTGAAATTATCCAGAAACTTTGGCTATAATAAACATTTTTTGTTGTGTTTTCATTCTAAACATTCTATAAGGTTCCATATTTCCAAGCTTTGGCTGTGACATCAACTGTCTCACTCCCCAAAAATTGTAGCATTTTAACAACATAGTAAAAAAAATACACAAATGCACAAAATGCAACAATGGATATAAAAAGTCGTAATTAAACTACGGTGATAATTAGGACTCAATAAAAATGTGAGTATGAAATTATACAACCATACCTGTACTATCATACCCTTTAGATTAATCAACTCGAAAAGTGAATCCAAATTAAACAAACAAAAAAAAAAAATATAAATAAAAAAATATGGTTTTATATATATATATATATATATATATATATATATATATATATATATATATATATATATATATATATATATATATATACTGTATATATATATATATATATATAAAAAACTCAAATAACTAAAGTTCCTTGGGTGAATAATGTAAACTCACTACACCGGTATGTTTTAGCGCTTTCATGGCGAGTTTACTGACAGATATAAGTAAGAACTTTACACTACTTTATATTAGAAATGGCAACAGCGGAGGATGATGGTCCCATAACAAGAAGATAGAGAAAAAGAAAAAGTTTATCGAATGCAAAAGTTTATCGTGAGGCACAAGAACTTTTTGCCTCACCTCAGACTTTTTTCTCTGCCGTTTAGATGGCTCAACCAACACACAAAACATGTTACTCGCTGCGGCACTTGACTTGCTTACGCCACCGTATGTCTCTGATCACGAGTGCCCCTATCGTGAGGCACGAGAACTGTTTGCCTCACCTCATACGTTTTTCTCTGCCGTTTTGATGGCCCAACCAACACACAAAACATGTTACTCGCTGCGGCACTTGACTCGCTTATGTCACCATATGTCTCTGATCACGAGCGACCCTATCGTGAGGCACGAGAACTGTTTGTCTCACCTCAGACTTTTTTCTCTGCCGTTTTGATGACTCAACCAACACACAAAACATGTTACTCGCTACGGCACTTGACTCGCTTACGCCACCGTATGTCTCTGATAACGAACGCCCCTATCGTGAGGCACGAGAACTGTTTGCCTCACCTCAGACTTTTTTCTCTGCCGTTTTGATGGCTCAACCAACACACACGTTACTCGCTACGGCACTTGACTCGCTTACGCCACCGTATGTCTCTGATCACAAGCGCACCTATCATGAGGCACGAGAACTGTTTGCCTCACCTCAGACTTTTTCCCCCTGACGTTTTGAGCGCTCAGCAACACACCAGACAAGAACGCGCTCTGACCGCATGGCAGACAGAGAAGTTAACAAAGGATTGCGAAAATTCAGCGATTTTTCATGAGCGACCCTATCGTGGGGCACGAGAACTGTTTGCCTCACCTCAGACTTTTTTCTCTGCCGTTTTGATGGCTCAACCAACACACAAAACATGTTACTCGCTGCGGCACTTGACCCGCTTACGCCACCGTATGTCTCCGATCACGAGTGCCCCTATCTTGAGGCACGAGAACTGTTTGCCTCACCTCAGACTTTTTTCCCCGGACATTTTGAACGCTCAGCAACATACTAGACAAGAACGCGCTCTGACCGCACGGCAGACAGAGAAGTTTACAAAGGATTGCAAAAATTCAGCGATTTTTCATGAGCGCCCCTATCGTGAGGTACGAGAACTGATTGCCTCACATCAGACTTTTTTTCTCTGCCGTTTTGATGGCTCAACCAACACACAAAACATGTTACTCGCTACGGCACTTGACTCGCTTACGCCACCGTATGTCTCTGATCACGAGCGCCCCTATCGTGAGGCACGAGAACTGTTTGCCTCACCTCAGACTTTTTTCTCTGCCGTTTTGATGGCTCAGCCAACACACAAAACATGTTACTCGCTACGGCACTTGACCCGCTTACGCCACCGTATGTCTCCGATCACGAGCGCCCCAACCGTGAGGCACGAGAACTGTTTGCCTCACCTCAGACTTTTTCCCCCTGACGTTTTGAGCGCTCAGCAACACACCAGACAAGAACGCGCTCTGACCGCACGGCAGACAGAGAAGTTAACAAAGGATTGCGAAAATTCAGCGATTTTTCATGAGCGCCCCTATCGTGAGGCACGAGAACTGTTTGCCTCACCTCTGACTTTTTTCTCTGCCGTTTTGATGGCTCAACCAACACACAAAACATGTTACTCGCTGCGGCACTTGACTCGCTTACGCCACCGTATGTCTCTGATCACGAGCGCCCCTATCGTGAGGCACGAGAACGGTTTGCCTCACCTCAGACTTTTTTACCCTGACGTTTTGAGCGCTCAGCAACACACCAGACAAGAACGCGCTCTGACCGCACGGCAGACAGAGAAGTTTACGAAGGATTGCAAAAACTCAGCGATTTCGAAGGAAAAAATAATCCAAAATGGCGAAGCTAAATGAAAATGAAAAACTATTACAATTATTTTATCATTATATACCGTATTTCCTTGAATTGCCGCAGTGCATATAGTATGCGCCTGCCTTGAATTACCGCCTGGTCAAACTCGTGAGGTCACGAGTGATGCTTCCCCGTCATAATTTTCAAAATAGAGGAGGCTGATTTCAATACCGGTAATTTGAAATCGCATATAGGGAAGAAGATTAAGAGCTATTCAGTAGGATTTAAAGTCCAACCTTACATCACACTCAAATTTTTACTGCATGCCTTTGGTAAGTGCCGGAGTGAGAAGTTTTGAAATAATTAGCGCATGCTTACTTTTACCGCATGCCTTTGGTAAGCGCAGGAGAAGGTTTTAAATTAATTAGCGCCCTGGCGGCATTTCAAGGAAATACGGTATTTTATTTCTTTGCATGATCACAGGTGAGGCACTGCCGCCCCTGCCTCCCCTGACCACACGTCAATAACCGCAGGATACAGTAATGAATCAAGAGACTGTATTCCTGTCCTGCTGTTTTTGTCCCACTTCCAGTTGCAGTCCATTGCTTTTTGGTTTCCAGCCGCAGTTTGCAGCTGTGTTCAGCAACGTCAGAGCGGGCTTGGCCTCACTTGGTTTGGAACTGCATGGCCGGTTCTGCGGCATATTTAACTACAAGGCTCCTCTGTGTGAGACTCATTCTGTGGACACCCGTGTTCGCCTTGTGTTTTGCACTAAATGCACCTCATAGAGGGCCAAAATCCGGGTTTCTCTGCTCTACAAACCAACCTAATGCGAAGAGTTTTAAAGGCCTACTGAAAGCCACTACTAGCGACCACGCAGTCTCATAGTTTATATATCAATGATGAAATATTAACATTACAACACATGCCAATACGGCCGCTTTAGTTTACTAAATTGCAATTTTAAATTTTGCGCGAAGTATCCTGTTTAATACGTCGCGGTATGATGACGCTTATGTTGACGTGTGACGTCACGGATTGTAGCGGACATGTTGTTCCAGCCCGATCCCAGCTATAAGTCGTCTGCTTTAATCGCATAATTCCACAGTATTCTGGACATCTGTGTTGCTGAATCTTTTGCAATTTGTTCAATGAATAATGGAGACGTCAAAGAAGAAAGATGTAGGTGGAAAGCGGTGTATTGCGGCCATATGTAGCAACACAAACACAGCCGGTGTTTCCTTGTTTCCATTCCCTAAAGATGAGGGTGAAGCTTTAATATGAAACAGAGCGGTCAAGCGAACATGTCACTTGAGAAAAGCGCTATATAAATATAATTCACTTCACTTCCCTACCACATGTCAAACGCCAGGTTTCGGTGAGAAAATTGTGGTAATAAGTCGGCTCTTACCGTAGACATGCGTCGTTCATCGTGCAGCTGTCAAAGAGGCAGCTAAGGACTCTCTTGCCTCCTCCAACCGGCCGCCCCCAAATGTGGGATGCTTCCAACGAGGAGGAGGGGAAAAAAAGCTCAGCCTGGCCCCGACGGCTGCCTTCGCTTCGCCTCATCGAGAAACGTGGCTTCCCTCAGAGAACACACCCGTGGCCACACCCTTTCGACTTTCAGGTACCATATAATCTCACTAAAACACTAGTAACAAAATAAGCATATATGGGATTTTCCTGAATTATCTCAGTAAATGTGTCTGATAACATCGGAATCGCTCCAACTGCCCTCGCCTGTTTTTTTCTTTCTAGTCCTTCACTCTAACTTTCCTCATCCACAAATCTTTCATCCCCGCTCAAATTAATGGGGAAATCGTTGCTTTCTCGGCCATGATTGTGGCCATGATTGTAAACAATGTTCAGATGTGAGGAGCTCCACAACCCGTGATGTCACGCGCACATCGTCTGCTACTTCCGGTACAGGCAAGGCTTTTTTTATTAGCGACAAAAAGTTGCAAACTTTATCGTGGATGTTCTCTACTAAATCCTTTCAGCAAAAATATGGCAATATCGCGAAATGATCAAGTATGACACATAGAATGGACCTGCTATCCCCGTTTAAATAAGAAAATCTCATTTCAGTAGGCCTTTAAACATTTTGATGCATGTTTTTGTCATTTTGCATCCCTAAGGCGAGAGCAAATAAAGGAGTGCTATCTGTCATCAGGCGGGATCCGCGTGCACAAAAGAGCTTTTTAGAACACGATTGTACGTACTCGAACACCTTCGAAAAACAATCACACACTTGATCCCGCCAGTGTACTTAGCGGGAGTGCATTGACATGCCAGCAAACACCTGGACACGGGCCGTGGCGTATCCTGCACACACTCCAAATACCATCTGGAGATGTTCAACGCGCTCCTTAAGCGTCAGGTCTTAAAAACCTCATCAGGAAGCCATTTGATCTTTTCATAACTTACAGTGTCCGTGGGCCCCCAGGCCTTTGAGGCCCCCCGGATGACTTGAAGGGGACCGATGGGGGCCCGGGCTTAAAGTTGAGGCGGAGGCGAGGTGGTGCACAGCACCGTTAAGACTGCGGTTAAGGCTGTTGAAATGGAAACAGCCTTTGTCTTCGGGCAAGATTAGGATTTGAAAGTGGCTTTCAATGCTGATAAAGGTCCTGTACGGTGAGGCAATGCACACCTTGTGTGTTTGCTCAGCAGTCACTTGCGCTGACCTTTACACCAGGTGAGGATTTTTTGTTACGTTCATATGCTCTAATCAAGTGTTTCTTAAAGGGGAACATTATCACAATTTCAGAAGGGTTAAAACCAATAAAAATCGGTCCCCAGTGGCTTATTTTATTTTTCGAATTTTTTTTCAAAATTTTACCCATCATGGAATATCCCGAACAAAGGCTTTAAAGTGATGGATTTTCGCTACCTGTAAATCAAGCAATCAATCAATGTTTACTTATATAGCCCTGAATCACTAGTGTCTCAAAGGGCTGCACGAACCACAACACAAACCACTACTGTTCCGTTAGCATTGTTTCGTATTTGTTCCGTCTGACACTTGCTTTTGACGCGGCCCTGTGTTTTTGATTACTGCCCTTATTTAAGCCTGCCTTTTTCCTCCGTTCAATCTTGATCCTTTGTTTGCGGTAAGCAACGCTCACGAGACATTTTCCTTATCCTGTTTTCTATTCGAAGTTTCACATTAGCTTCCCGTGCGCTCGGCACGTTACATTTGAACTCTTGACTCCGTGCTAAGTTTAGCTTTAGCGTCCCGTGCGTTCGGCACACGTTTTTTTTTAAATTTGTTTTTGTCATTTTTGTACCAGTGTGGTTATTATTTTTGTATACTAAACCAAGCCTTTACCTGCTATTCCTGTCCTTCTAGTCTTCTTGCATCTTGGAGTGGCCAAAACGCGCATCATGTATCCTGTTGTGATCCGCTTCCCGGATCACATTCTTATTTGTGGTTTGGAGTCCTTTTGTGTTTTTTGATTGTTTTGGACTCTTCCGGTTCCAAAGTGTGCACTTTTTTGTTTGTTCCGTTAGCATGGTTTCGTATTTGTTCCATCTGCCACTTACTTTTGATGCGACCCTGTGTTTCTGATTACTGCCCTTATTTAAGCCTGTCTTTTTCCTCCGTTCAATCTTCAATCAATCAATCAATCAATGTTTACTTATATAGCCCTAAATCACTAGTGTCTCAAAGGGCTGCACAAACCACTACCACATCCTCGGTAGGCCCACATAAGGGCAAGGAAAACTCACACCCAGTGGGACGTCGGTGACAATGAGGACTATGAGAACCTTGGAGAGGACGAAAGCAATGGATGTCGAGCGGGTCTAACATGATACTGTGAAAGTTCAATCCATAATGGATCCAACACAGTCGCGAGAGTCCCGTTCACAGCGGAGCCAGCAGGAAACCATCCCAAGCGGAGGCGGATCAGCAGCGCAGAGATGTCCCCAGCCGATACACAGGCAAGCAGTACATGGCCACCGGATCGGACCGGACCCCCTCCACAAGGGAGAGTGGGACATAGGAGAAAAAGAAAAGAAACGGCAGATCAACTGGTCTAAAAAGGAGGTTTATTTAAAGGCTAGAGTATACAAATGAGTTTTAAGGTGAGACTTAAATGCTTCTACTGAGGTAGCATCTCGAACTGTTACCGGGAGGGCATTCCAGAGTACTGGAGCCCGAAATGAAAACGCTCTATAGCCCGCAGACTTTTTTTGGGCTTTGGGAATAACTAATAAGCCGGAGTCCTTTGAACGCAGATTTCTTGCCGGGACATATGGTACAATACAATCAGCAAGATAGGATGGAGCTAGACCTTGTAGTATTTTATACGTAATTAGTAAAACCATAAAGTCACATCTTAAGTGCACAGGAAGCCAGTGCAGGTGAGCCAGTACAGGTGTAATGTGATCAAACTTTCTTGTTCTTGTCAAAAGTCTAGCAGCCGCATTTTGTACCAACTGTAATCTTTTAATGCTAGACATAGGGAGACCCGAAAATAATACGTTACAGTAATCGAGACGAGACGTAACAAACGCATGGATAATGATCTCAGCGTCTTTAGTGGACAGAATGGAGCGAATTTTAGCGATATTACGGAGATGAAAGAAGGCCGTTTTAGTAACGCTTTTAATGTGTGACTCAAAGGAGAGAGTTGGGTCGAAGATAATACCCAGATTCTTTACCGTGTCGCCTTGTTTAATTGTTTGGTTGTCAAATGTTAAAGTTGTATTATTAAATAGAGGTCGGTGTCTAGCAGAACCGATAATGAGCATTTCCGTTTTTTTGGCGTTGAGTTGCAAAAAGTTAGCGGACATCCATTGTTTAATTTCATTAAGACACGCCTCCAGCTGACTACAATTCGGCGTGTTGGTCAGCTTTAGGGGCATGTAAAGTTGGGTGTCATCAGCATAACAGTGAAAGCTAACACCGTATTTGCGTATGATGTCCCCTAGTCGTATCAATTCCTAGATATGGTCGTAATTATACTAAATGCACTGGGCATAATAAACACATTATTAATATTGCTACTACGGATAATTTGATCAAAAATTCCCTAAAACAGCCCACTACCTATAATATAGGTTTTTTAAACATAAGATCATTGTCTCCCAAAACGTTGTTAGTTAATGATATCATCAGAGACAACAATCTTAACGTCATCGGTCTCAGCGAAACCTGGTTTAAACCAAACGACTTTTTGCGCTGAATGAGGCATGTCCTCCTAACTTTACACATGCGCATATTGCCCGTCCCCTTAAAAGGGGTGGGGGGGTCGCACTAATATACAACGAAAACTTTAACCTTAGTCCTAACATAAATAATAAATATAAATCGTTTGAGGTGCTTACTATGAGGGCTGTCACACCGCTGCCTCTACAACTGGCTGTTATCTACCGCCTCCCTGGGCCCTATTCGGACTTTATCAATGAATTCTCAGAGTTCGTTGCTGATCTAGTGACGCACGCCGATAATATAATCATAATGGGGGACTTTAATATCCATATGAATACCCCATCGGACCCACCGTGCGTAGCGCTTCAGACTATAATTGATAGCTGTGGTCTTACACAAATAATAAATGAACCCACGCATCGCAACGATAATACGATAGACCTAGTGCTTCAAACATGGCGGATAGAACAGAAAGATATAGGGACATTAGCTCGGATTCAGACTCGGATTTCAGCGGCTTAAGCGATTCAACAGATTACGCATGTATTGAAACGGATGGTTGGAGTGTGGAGGCAGATAGCGAAAACGAAATTGAAGAAGAAACTGAAGCTATTGAGCCATATCACGACGGACAAAGGCAACGAGGACGAATTCGGCTATCGCCTTCTAACCAACGATTGCATCTTTTGACCACTGGAGCAACTTAAATCCGTCGATTGGTAAGTGTTTGTTTGGCATTAAATGTGGGTGGAGGGAAAGGCTGGATGCAAATATAGCTACAAATGATGCAATATGTACATACAGCTAGCCGAAATAGCATGTTAGCATCGATTAGCTGGCAGTCATGCCGTGACCAAATATGTCTGATTAGCACATAAGTCAATAACATCAACAAAACTCACCTTTGTGATTTCGTTGACTTTATTGTTGGAATTACATCTGCTTTGAGTGTCGCAGGATATCCACACATCTCTGTCGTAGCATCGCTATCGTCAGTAAAATGTGCAGAACAAACGAGGGACTTTCGCATCTTTTGACCACTGGTGTACTTGAATCCGTCGATTGGTATGTGTTTGTTTGGCATTAAATGTGGGTGGAGGGAAAGGCTGAATGCAAATATAGCTAAAAATGAGGCAGAATGATGCAATATGTACATACAGCTAGCCGAAATAGCATGTTAGCATCGATTAGCATGCCGTGCTAATCGATGCACACTCCACGTAAGTCAACTTGAATCCGTCCCTGGTCGTGTTGTTACACCCTCCGACAACACACCGACGAGGCATAAAAAACGGGAAATAACAGAGCTGATTTGACTTGGTGTGTGTAATGTGTTTGAGAAAATGGCGGATTGCTTCCTGTTGTGACGTCACGGGTGAAAGGTCATCGCTCCGACAGCGAACAATTGAAAGGCGTTTAAATTCACCCTTTTAGAGTTTGGAAATCGGTTAAAAAAACATATGGTCTTTTTTCTGCAACATCAAGGTATATATTGACGCTTACATAGGTCTGGTGATAATGTTCCCCTTTAAAGGCCTACTGAAATGAGATTTTCTTATTTAAACGGGGATAGCAGGTCCATTCTATGTGTCATACTTGATCATTTTGCGATATTGCCATATTTTTGCTGAAAAGATTTAGTAGAGAACATCGACGATAAAGTTTGCAACTTTTGGTCGCTAATAAAAAAGCCTTGCCTGTACCGGAAGTACGGGTTGTGGAGCTCCTCACATCTGAACATTGTTTAAAATCATGGCCACCAGCAGCGAGAGTGATTTGGACCGAGAAAGCGACGATTTCCCCATTAATTTGAGCGAGGGTGTAAGATTCGTGGATGAGGAAAGTGAGAGTGAAGGACTAGGAAAAAAAAAAACAACTAGATGGCAGAGCGATTCAGAGGTTATTAGACAAATTTACTAGGATAATTCAGGAAAATCCCCTACCTGCTCATTGTTACTAGTGTTTTAGTGAGATTATATGGTCGTACCTGTACAACCTGAAGGTCGGCCCTACACCTTTCTTCAGCACCAGTCGACGGGTGGCGGCGATGCCCATCTTTGCCCTTCGCAAGGGATCCTCTTTGAAATACGATCTTTCGAAATGATCGCTGCATAATACACTGTACTTTGTGTGTGTGGTGCAATCCAACCGTGTCCGCTTGACATCGCTGTTCCATAGTAAAGCTTCATCATCATCTTTCGGGAATGTAAACAATGAAACACCGGCTGTGTTTGTGTTGCTAAAGGCGGCCGCAATACACCGCTCCCCACCTACAGCTTTCTTCTTTGACGTTTCCATTATTTATTGAATACGTTGCAAAAGATTCAGCAACACAGATTTCCATAATACTGTGGGATTATGCGATGAAAACAGATGACTTATAGCTGTGAACGGTGCTGGAACAAAATGTCCTCTACAATGCGTGACGTCACGCGCACACATCATACTGCGACGTTTTAGCATGATACTTCCGCGAGAAATTTAAAATTGCAATTTAGTAAACTAAACCAGCCGTATTGGCATGTGTTGCAATGTTAAGATTTCTGCGTGGTCGGTAGTAGTGGGTTTCAGTAGGTCTTTAACCATACAACTAGGGTTGCATGGTATAGTATCGCGATACTTTTGATTGATTGATTGATTGAAACTTTTATTAGTAGATTGCACAGTTCAGTACATATTCCGTATAATTGACCACTAAATGGTAACACCCGAATAAGTTTTTCAACTTGTTTAAGTCGGGGTCCACGTTAATCAATTCAACTAATTCCTATTCGGTACTAAACCGCCTCTAAAAAGTACCGGTCCCCCTCAACCCGGCCGTCTTCACATCCTGACATTGCTGGTTTTACGAGCAGATGAGCATGTTCGGCAGCGCGCAATCACAGAGTACTTACAAGCAGACACAGTGTGTGGACAGAAAAGGGAGAACGGACGCATTTTGGCTTAAAAACTATAGATAAACCTGAAGTTATAACACTGAAACGCCCTCAGGAAGAGGTGCTTTAAGGCATGGCTAGCTAGCTAGCGGTTAAAGTCCATCCCCGGTCTTCCTTCTAAATCACAAATTCTTCGCTTCCATGGTGACAAATAAAGTAAGTTTCTTACAAGTATCATCCCTGCAGGACGAGGAATAGCTAAACATGCTTCACTACACACCGTAGCTCACTGGCGTCACAATGTAAACAAACGCCATTGGTGGATCTACACCTAACATCCACTGTAATGATACCAAGTACAGGAGTGTATCTAGTCGATACTACTATGATTACGTCAATATTTTGTGGCATTATAACATCTTTTGTTATTTTCTAAGTCATTTTATGTTTATAAACTCAGGAAATACATCCCTGGACACATAAGGACTTTGAATTTGACCCTGTAACGACTTGGTATCAGATTGATACCCAAATTTGTGGTATCATTAAAAACTAATGTAAAGTATCAAACAACAGAAGAATAAATGATTATTTCAGTCACTAGAGAAAAGCGCTATATAAATATAATTCACATTTCTCCTCTGGCTGTATAAAAGGGGAGAAGGAGGAGGGATTATGGCAGAAGGAGTAGGAGAACCAGCAGCAGAACGTGACGAGCGAGAACGACCGAAGACAGCGACTGAAATCGAGCGAGGAGCGGAGCAGCTGAGAAGCGATCCGACCAAAAGACAAAGCTTGTGTTATTTTGAAAAAATAAACAAGAGTCAAACCTGCAAAGCAATGTCCTTCCTGAATGGTCCATGCAACCCGCACGACGACGGCAGGAGCCCGTCACAGTTAAACAAAACAACAAAAAAAACACACAAAAAAAAAAATATATATATATACATATATATATAAATAAATGGGTTGTACTTGTATAGCGCTTTTTCTACCTTCAAGGTACTCAAAGCGCTTTGACACTACTTCCACATTTACCCATTCACACACACATTCACACACTGATGGAGGGAGCTGCCATGCAAGGCGCCAACCAGCACCCATCAGGAGCAAGGGTGAAGTGTCTTGCTCAGGACACAACGGACGTGACGAGGTTGGTACTAGGTGGGATTTGAACCAGGGACCCTCAGGTTGCGCACGGCCACGCCGTCCCAAATATATATATATTCATTTTTTTTCCTCAGTAATTAATTGCATTTATTATAGAGTAATTTCATTAGTAATTTCATTATTATTTTTTGTATAGTAACGAGTAACTATAATTAATTCCTCCTAAAAGTAATTTTATGAAACCTTTCATAGATCAGGCCTTATAAATGATTCACACTCGGTCATTCTCAAGGAGTACATTTCAACACGGTAATAAACAACAAGAAAGACGTTTCAATCCCATTTTTTCATTGAATAAATTCCTTCAGACCACAGAGAGATTGAACACAACAGTGTTTTTCAAAACCTTGTGGTCCGGGGCAATAAAACGTTTGTACTTCCAAATGAATTTTGAACTTTTGCCTGATGAAAAAGCTGCTTGTTTGTTTGTCGCTGCAGAGGCCTGAAGCACTGATTGAACTGAACAGCGAGAACCGGTGACCAATATTGACATCACGGTCTAAAAACCGGAGCTGCTACATCATATTTACAGTAAATCCTTTAGTGGTTTACTCCCCAGGGGCCGGCGTCCATGGAGGTCCGCCCGCTGCGTCATACAGTTCATCTTCTGGGTACTGTGGTGTCACACTAAACCTGCCAACAGGCCAATTCTCAGGGGGAAAAAAAAAAAAGTTTCCACGCTGAAAGTAAAGCCAACAGTGTGACGTTCATGCAGTGCACCTACAATGCATGTCTGTTTGGAAGACTTCCATGGATTCAACATTTAAAAACTGACTACACTGAGACTGCATGGAGAACCAAAAAACCGTGCATAGTTTTTACGTGAAACCCTTGAATCTCTCATGCCAGACTTGGATCACTTTGTGTGTTGAGATTTAATGGTCGTGACTCAAGTACAACCCAAAAAAAAACATGCTCTTGGAGTCACATTTCCCCTTTTGAGTCAACAGGTGGCCCTCGTGTAACTGTAGTTGTAAATGTTCCATTGAGATACAGTAGGATTAGTTTTGGCCAAAGGTGGGTAGTAACGCGCTACATTTACTTGAGTAACTTTTGGGATGAATTGTACTTCTACGAGTAGTTTTTATGCGACGTACTTTTACTTTTACTTGAGTATATTTATAGAGAAGAAACGCTACTTTTACTCCGTTCCATTTATCTACATTAAGCTCGCTACTCGCTACTTTTTTTTAATCGATCTATTAATGTTTGTTTTGATTAATGACAAAGCTTCAAAGTAGGATCTACACATGCCTGCGTTTCACCAATCACATGCAGTCACTGGTGACGTTGGACCAATCAAACAGAGCCAGGTGGTCACATGACCGTGATACGTAAAACCCGACTTAAACATGTTGACAAACTTATTGGGGTGTTACCATTTAGTGGTCAACTGTACAGAATATGTACTGTACTGTGCAATCTACTAATAAAAGTTTCAATCAATCAATCAAAAGTGTAAAGGAAAAAAGACACTTTTTATTTCAACCATACTTCCCGTCAAAAGTCTAAAGACTGATCGCACAGTTCCTGTCTTCACAATAAAAGCGCCGCTCCATCGCGCCTGCGCTAACAAAATAAGAGTCTACGAAAGCCAGCGCAAACAAGCTAGCAAGCTACGGAGTTTGCCACCAATGTATTTCTTGTAAAGTGTATAAAAACGAATATGGAAGCTGGACAAATAAGATGCCAAAAACCAACGACTTTCATGTGGTATTAGACAGAAAAGAGGAACTTTTTTTCTCCTCCATTTGAAAAAGTGGACGTTATCAGCACTATACTGTCTGATTCCAGTCAATGCAAGTCATCAGAATCAGGTAATACACCAACTTATATTCTTGTCTTCATGAAAGATAGGAATCTATATGTTAAACATGCATGTATATTCATTAAAACACCTTCAACATGTGAACAAAAACGGCAAAATAAATACATATAAATTATATACTGTATATATAAAGGTATGTACGTATATTTACATATGTATATATATATATATATATATATACGTGTGTGTATAAATGATTTGTGTGTGTATGTATGATATGTGTGTGTATAAATGATAGGTGTGTATGTATATGTATATATGAGGTAGATCACCTCGACTTGGTCATTTACTAAGTAATTGATAAACGTTGAAAAACATATTGGGGTGTTACCATTTAGTGGTCAACTGTACGGAATATGTACTGTACTGTGCAATCTACTAATACAAGTTTTAATCAATCAATCAATCAAATCAATGAATGCCTACTGAGGCTATGGTGCTGTTAAGTTATTGTGGCTCAATGTGCCATTTTTTTAATTTTATTTTAATGTACTATTATTTAATATATATTATTGTTTTAGTTGCTTAAGAGATATTCCTGGCTCTGAATTTGCTAATTGCTGATTTTATGTTTTTGTGCATTATTTGTTGCCGTAATCATTAAACAAACAGGTTACTCATCAGTTACTCAGTACTTGAGTAGTTTTTTCACAACTTACTTTTTACTTTTACTCAAGTACATATTTGGGTGACTACTCCTTACTTTTACTTGAGTAATAAATCTCTAAAGTAACAGTACTCTTACTTGAGTACAATTTCTGGATACTCTACACACCTCTGGTTTTGGCCCCCACTTTGGCCCATGCCTTGGGCACTAATACACCCCCATACCATCACAGATGCTGGCTTTTGAACTTTGCGCCTATAACAATCCGGATGATTAGTTTCCTCTTTGTTCCGGAGGACACCACGTCCTCTGTTTCCAAATATATTTTGAAATGTGGACTCGTCAGACCACAGAACACTTTTCCACTTTGCATCAGTCCATCTTAGATGAGCTTGGGCCCAACGAAGCCGGCGGCGTTTCAGGATATTGTTGATAAATGGGTTTTGCTTTGCATAGTAGAGTTTTAACTTGCACTTACAGATGTAGCGACCAACTGTAGTTATTAACAGTGGTTTTATGAAGTGTTCCTGAGCCCATGTGGTGATATCCTTTACACACTGATGTCGGTTTTTAATGCAGCACCGCCTGAGGGGTCAAAAGTCCGTAATATCATCGCTTACGTGCAGTGATTTCTCCAGATTCTCTGAACCTTTTGATGATTTTACAGACCGAAGATGGTAAAATCCCTAAATTCCTTGCAATAGCTCGTTGAGAAATGTTGTTCTAAAACTGTTCGACGATTTGCTAACAAATTGGTGACCCTCGCCCCATCCTTGTTTGTGAATTACTTAGCATTTCATGGAAGCTGCTTTTATACCCAATCATGGCACCCACCTGTTCCCAATTAGCCTGCACACCTGTGGGATGTTCCAAATAAGTGTTTGATGAGCATTCCTCAACTTTATCAGTATTTACTGCCACCTTTCCCAACTTCTTTGTCACGTGTTGCTGGCATCAAATTCTAAAGTTAATGATTATTTGCAATGAAAAAAATTGTCATCAGTTTGATTATCAAATATGTTGTCTTTGTAGCATATTCAACTGAATATGGGTTGAAAATGATTTGCAAATCATTGTATTCCGTTTATATTTACATCTAAGACAATTTCCCAACTCATATGGAAACGGGGTTTGAGGAAGGTTTTTTCTTGTCTTTACCAATTGCACCGTAGACAGATAATATTCAAATTAGAGAAAGTATAATGCTGATATAAGCTCCAGCGACCCCTATCAGGACAAACGGTAGGAAATGGATGGATGAATACTTAATATTTAATCGCAATTAATCGGCCCTTGGACTCTAGTAAGTGAATATACACATTAATATTTAACTCCAACATACCAAAGTAGCATTTTTCAGTTGTTCAGTGTTCTAAATGAATCACAAACAAAAATGGTGGCAAAGCATTTGACTTAAAACAAATTATTTATTGTATACACCAGGGGTCACCAACACCAGGTAGCCCGTAAGGACCAGATGAGTCGCCCGCTGGCCTGTTCTAAAAATAGCTCGAATAGCAGCACTTACCAGTGAGCTGCCTCTATCTTTTAAATTGTATTTATTTACTGACAAGCTGGTCTCGCTTTGCTCGACATTTTTAATTCTAAGAGAGACAAAACTCAAATCGAATTTGAAAATCCAAGAAAATATTTTAAAGACTTGGTCTTCACTTGTTTAAATAAATTAATTTTTTTACTTTGCTTCTTATAACTTTCAGAAAGAGAGAAAAAATACAACCTTAAAAATGATTTTAGGATTTTTAAACACATATACCTTTTTACCTTTGAAATTCCTTCCCCTTCTTTCCTGACAATTTAAATCAATGTTCAAGTAAATTTATATTTTTTATTGTAAAGAATAATAAATACATTTTAATTTAATTCTTCATTTTAGCTTCTGTTTTTTCGACGAAAAATATTTGTGAACTATTTCTTCAAACTTATTAGGATTAAAATAAATAAAAAGATATATATATATGGCAAATCTAGAAAATCTTTAGAATCAACTTTAAATCTTATTTCAAAGTCTTTTGAATTTCTTTTAAAATTTTTGTTCTGGAAAATCTAGAAAAATAATGATTTGTCTGTTAGAAATATAGCTTGGTCCAATTTGTTATATATTCTAGCAACGTGCAGATTGGATTATAACATAGTGTTTTTTTTTCATCATTTATTCTCTACAAAAAACCTTCCGTAAAAGGAAAAAAAAAGTAAGACAGAATGACAGACAGAAAAACCTTTAAAAAACAGAATTTCAACAAAAACAAAAATAAGTAAATAAAGAGATATGTTATGTATTGATATTTAACTAATTTTGATGTTTTACTTGTTTTATTACGCACAGACTGGAGGTTTTCAGGCTTATTGTTTGTCAACTTGTGATTTTTACATTTATATGTATCTCTTGTAACCTTAACATTGAAAATAACAGGAGTTTAAAAAGATTAGATAATGCGTTGATATTTTATACATATTGTTTTACTCATTTTATACCTTACAGACTGAAGATGGCTTATTTTTGTTAAAAACATTGACTCAACTTGTCATTTTATGGATTTGTTATCAATGTCTTGAGTGTAACCTTTACCTAAAAAGCACATGATTTAATTTACTATTTATACTGATATTTTACTCATATTGATGTTTTACTCATTGTATATTACACAGAGAATATGTTTTGAGGCTTGTATTTGTTAAAAACATTGAAGCAACTTGTGATTTTATGACATTATTTTCAATGCTTCAAGTATTATTTGTAATCTAAACCTCAAAAAGCACAGGTTTAAAATACAACCTTAAAAATGATTTTAGGATTTTTAAACACATATACCTTTTTACCTTTTAAGTTCCTTCCTCTTCTTTCCTGACAATTTAAATCAATGTTCAAGTAAATTTATATTTGTTATTGTAAAGAATAATAAATACATTTTAATTTAATTCTTCATTTTATTTTCTGTTTTTTCGACGAAGAATATTTGTGAAATATTTCTTCAAATTTAGGATTAAAATTAAAAAATATATATATATATATGGCAAATCTAGAAAATCTTTAGAATCAACTTTAACATTTTTGTTCTGGAACATCTAGAAAAATAATGATTTGTCTGTTAGAAATATAGCTTGGTCCAATTTGTTATATATTCTAGCAACATGCAGATTGGATTTTAACCTATTTAAAACATGTCATCAAAATTCTAAAATTAATTTTAATCAGGAAAAATTACTAATGATGTTCCATAAATAATTTTTTGAATTTTTTCAAAAAGATTCAAATTAGCTAGTTTTTCTCTTCCTTTTGTTCGGTTGAATTTTGTATTTTAAAGAGTCGAAATTGAAGATAAACTATGTTTCAAAATATAATTAGGGTCCGCCCTATTGAAATTGTAAGGTTTTATTATTATTCTTTCTTCATTCCGCACCTATGCGCTGTAATTTCACCCCCTTAACATGCTTGAAAACTCACCAAATTTGACACACACGTCGGTATGGCAAACCTTCCCAACTTATTAAGCAACCAAACCCCAAAAATCAAAATTGCGCGCTAGCGCCCCATAGGAGAAAAAAAAAACAGACTGCTTGTAACTTCCGTTAGCAATGTCGTAGGGACATGAAACAAAAACCTCTATGTAGGGCTGGCTGACTTAGACCTACATTTAATAATTTTACCTACTAGGGCAAAAATCCACAAAAATTTAGCAAAAACCCTTTCAAAGCAAAATTTTCACAAAAAATGCAATTTTTGCCTGTTTGAGCTGTAATTTGAACCCCTTAAAATGCGTCAAAACTCACCAAACTTGGCACACACATCAGGACTGGTAAAAATTGCGATCTAATTAAAAAAACAAACCCCAAAACTCAAAATTGCGCTCTATTAAAACACAGAAAAAACTGCTCCTAGAAAGAAAACAGAGACAAAACTGCTTTTAACTTCCGGTAGGAATGCTGGAAAGACATGAAACAAAAACCTCTATGTAGGTCTCACTTAGATCTACATTTTAATATTTGACATCCTTCAGCAAAAATCAACAGGAAGTTAAAAATTACCCCTTCAAAATAAAAGTTTTGTAGAAACCTGTCACCTTTTTTCAAACATTGTCTCCTCTGAGCGCGTTTGTCGCGTCAACTTCAAACTCGCACAGGAGAGAGATTGAATGAACCCTTCCGATTAAAAGTTATTCACAGAGTTTTGATTACTGCTCCGGTTTTGATTTTACGCGCCTTCAAAGAACCCCTGCGGAAAGTTTCCTAAAAAATGTCATTTTTGCCTCTTTGAGCTGTAATTTGACCCCCTTAAAATGCTTCAAAGAGCAAGTTAAAGCTCTACTATGCAAAGCGAAAGCCATTTATCAACAACATCCAGAAACGCCGAGCTGTAATTTGACCCCCTTATCATGCTTCAAAACTCACCAAATTTTACACACACAACAGGACTGGCAAAAATAGCCATCTAATAAAAAAACCAAACCCCAAAAATCTAAATTGCGCTATAGCGCCCCCTAGGAAAAAACCCAGACAAAACTGCTTGTAACTTCTGTTAAGAATGTCGTAGAGACATGAAACAAAAACCTCTATGTAGGTCTGACTTAGACCAGGGCTTGGGTCACGGGGGCAGCAGCCAAAGGCTGGCCCGACCAATGCTGCTTGCAGCTTTAATTTTAATTTGTTTCCTGTTTTCTCCTCTTTTAAACCGTTCAATGAGGTGTTTTTTGCATCATTTATTCTCTACAAAAAAACCTTCCGTAAAAAAAAAAAATGTACGACGGAATGACAGTATGTATATATATATATATATATATATATATATATATATATATATATATATATATATATATATATATATATATATATATATATATATATTTATTAAAGGTAAATTGAGCCAATTGGCTATTTCTGGCATTTTTTTAAAGTGTGTATAAACTGGTAGCTCTCCGCATTAATCAGTACCCAAGAAGTAGCTAAATTTTCAAAAAGGTTGCTGACCCTTGGTACACAATTATTCAAGTTTTTTGCACCGCATCTTTTCAAGGCAGTAACACTTTCCCTGCAATTTCTGGAGGGCGTGCAGTCCACTTAAAAGCCTTTAAAGTGCTGATGTCATGATGGAGTACAGTGTATGTACGCTACATGCAGACACATGTGTGTAGAAACTCTTTATTCTCCATGGCTTATGAAGGATGATTGAGTCTTTTTCGACTAAACGTTCTTCACCTGTTTTCTTTTAACTTTCCAAATAACAGATTGTTTTGTTTGCACGTTTCTATGCAGGCTTTTTTATTCTACTTCGAGCAATAAGTTGGGGCCTGCAGCTGTGTCAATAGGCTACCAAGCAAAAAGCTAAAGCACCCTCAAAATCCTGCAAATTCCCTTTTATGTTGGCCATCTGGCTGTGGGGCTCGGCTGTTTACACTTTGTATTTCTTTGTAAGAAGCGTACACCTGTGCTTGTGGGCGACCACGGTGTGCGTGCGCCTACCTGTGAAGTGACGAGCAGCACCTGTTGCAAAAAAGGACCCGGTGAACTTGGACCATTTATCTCAGTAAACCTGGCTTGTGTATGGATAAACACACTATAATTTTACATATTTGTAATGGTAGATGTTTTATTTTCCATATACTGTGCGGTATGTTAGGTTGTCAGGCTTGCCACTGACAGTTTGTTTGTGTTTTAGTATGTCCTGTTTTTAGTTCCTGTCGGCGCTCTTATTTTGTCTGTTTCCTGTTTCTCTTCAGCTGATTGGCACCTGGCCACACCTGGCGTCAATCAGCCCGCTCCTATTGGTACCTGCTTTGTCTTCCAGTCAGGGCTGGATTATTGTCACGTATTGCATGTCGCTTCTGTCATGTATTATCGCTCATCTCGTGTCGTACCGTGTCGTGTCTTTGCAGCGTAGGTGTCAGAGTTATTTGTTGACGAACCCCGAGATGCAGAGATGGAGGCAGGCATTGAATATGAAGACATTATTTAATATAAATAATAGAACAAGAACAAACAAAAAGCACGCACGCGGGCGGAATAACAAACTAAGGGAGCTAGCACTGGAAGCTAGAAAACAAAAAGGAACTTTAGCATAGAAGCTAGTGGATAGAAAACAGAAAAACTGGAAATAACTAATGGCTAACAAGAACAGCTTACCGCTATGACGACCAGGGCAAAATGTAGCATGACAGGTAATAGCTGAAACAAAACGACACGACAAGAGTGACACGTGGCAACGACAATACAATACAATACAATGATCCAGCAACTGACACAAGACAAAGGAGGTACAAATAGGAGCCGGCTGATTGGCAACAGGTGTGGCCAGATCCCAATCAGCCGCAGCTGAAGGGGAACACAGCACTCAAGGAACAAGACAGGAAGCTGACAAAATAAGAGCACTAGATAGGAACTAAGGACCGGAAATACTAAACACACTGAGGAGGAACACAGCACTCAGGGAACAAGTCAGGAAGCTGACAAATTAAGAGCACTTGACAGGAACTAAAAGGAAATACTAAACACAGGAAGCAGACAAATGCAGAGGAAAAAACTAAAACATAGACTAACTGTCAGGGGCAAGCCTGACAGTAGGGGTAAGTTATATTTGTTAGATGTTTGTAGCTTAAAGTTTTTTGTTCCCTGCTTCCAGTTTGTTTTCATATTACAAGTACGACTTCTGTTTTCCTGCTCGCTACCCGCTAGCTTCCACGCTAGGCCCCTTTTTGTTTTTGCTAGCTTCCATGCTAATTTCCTTTTGTTTTCTAGCTCCCATGCTAGCTCTCTTAGTTGGTTATGCGCCTCGTGCGCGCTTTTTGTTGTACCCTTTTTGTTTTTTCTTGTTTTAGTATTTGTATTAAATCATGTTTTCTCATTCAATGCCTGCCTCCTTCTCTGCATCTTGGGGTTGGACATAAACTAACTCTGACACAGGTGGTGTAAAACCTTAAAAAGCACATAAAACAAATACTACAGTGATATTTCACTCATATATATTTTTCTTGTTTTACACCACATGTTTTAAAGCTTTTTTTTGGTCAAAAACATTGACTTAACTTCTTAAGGCCCAAACCTTTTATATTGTTTTTATATGTATTTATTTTTATTTTTTTGTTTTCGTTCAGTCATTGGTGGAGCTCTGGATAGTATTTGAATGTTATTTTTAATATTGTTGTGCAGCACTTTGGAAACATTTTGTTGTTTAAATATAAATAAAGTGGATTGGATTGGATTGAAGCGTTTTGTTTACATGTTTTTTTTATTTCTCTTTGCTATTTGGGCTTATTAGACTCTAATTAGAATACAAACTAAATATCATCTTTTAATATGATGTACTCAGTCCTCAAGTGCACAAATGTGTACTTCAAGTGTAGTGACATGCAAATTTAAATTTTTACACTTTTTTTTTTTTTCTTTTTAGAAATTCCATTGTATGTTATACTCTTCTGACACCACCAGATGACAGTATAAGTGTCCATATGTCGGCATAAGACCCCAAAATTGTACACAATTTCGAGAATGAGAGCTTAAAATGTGCTGTCCACACATGTGGCCACTAAGGCCTTAAGAGGTTAAATAATGATTTTATGAATGTGTTATCAATGCTTTAAGTATTATTTGTAACTTAAACGTAAAAAAGAACAGGATTAACAATAAATAAATAAATAATGCAGTGATATTCTACACATTGATGTCTTACTCGTTTTACACCGTACAGACTGGAGATGTTTTGAAGCTTATTTTTAGTCAAAAACATTGAATCAAGTTGTAGTTTTATGAATTTGTTGTAAATGTTCAAGTCTTCCTTGGTACCTAAACCTTTAAAAAAACAGAATTTCAACAAAATTAAAGAAAGAGATATATTCTGTATTGATATTTAACTAATTTTGATGTTTTACTTGTTTTATTACGCACAGACTGGAGGTTTTCAGGCTTATTGTTTGTCAACCTATTGATTTTACAATGATATAAGTATCCCCTTGTAACCTTAACATTGAAAATAACAGGAGTTTAAAAAGATTAGATAATGCATTGATATTCTATACATATTGTTTTACTCATTTTATACCTTACAGACTGAAGATGGCTTATTTTTGTTAAAAATGTTGACTCAACTTGTCATTTTATGAATTTGTTATCAATGTCTTTAGTGTAACCGTTACCTAAAAATCACATGATTGAATATACTATTTATACTGATATTTTACTCATATTGATGTTTTACTCATTGTATATTACACAGACAATATGTTTTGAGGCTTATATTTGTTAAAAATATTGAAGTAACTTGTGATTTTATGAAATTGTTTTCAATGCTTCAAGTATTATTTGTAATTTAAACGTCAAAAAAGCACAGGTTTAAAATAAGTAAATAAATAGTGCAGTGATATTTTACACATTGATGTTTTACTCGTTTTATACTGTGCAGACTGGAGATGTTTTGAAGCTTATTTTTAGTCAAAAACATTGAATCAAGTTGTTATTTTATGAATTTGTTGTAAATGTTCAAGTGTTACTTGAAACCTAAACCTTTAAAAAACTGAATTTCAACAAAAACAAAAATGAATAAAAAAAGAGATATATTTTGTATTTCTATTTAACTAATTTTGATGTTTTACTTGTTTTATTACGCACAGACTGGAGGTTTTCAGGCTTATTGTTTGTCAATTTGTGATTTTACACTGATATAAGTATCTCTTGTAACCTTAACATTGAAAGTAACAGGAGTTTAAAAAGATTAGATAATGCATTGATATTTTGTACATATTGATATGTTTTACTCATTCTAGACCTTACAGGCTGAAGATGGCTTATTTTTGTTAAAAACATTGACTCAATTTGTCATTTTATGAATTTGTTATCGATGTCTTGAGTGTAACCTTTACCTAAAAAGAACATTATTTAAATTACTATTTATACTGCATTGATATTTCACTCGTATTGATGTTTTACTCATTGTATATTACACAGACAAGATGTTTTAAGGCTTATTTTTGTTAAAAACATTGAAGCCAATAGTGATTTTAAAATTTTGTTATCAATGCTTCAAGTATTATTTGTAATCTAAACCTCAAAAAGCACTGGTTTAAAATAAATAAATCAATAATGCAGTGATATTTTACACATTCATGTTTTCCTCATTTTATACTGTGAAGACTGTAGATGTTTTGAAGCTTATTTTTAGTCAAAAACATTACATCAAGTTGTAATTTTATGAATTTGTTGTAAATGTTCAAGTGTTCCTTGGTACCAAAACCCTTTAAAAAACAGTATTTCAACAAAAAATAAATAAATACATCAATTCGGCATTGATATTTTACCAATTATGATGTTTAACTTGTTTTATCACGCACAGACTAGATATTTTTTAAGGATTATTTTTTTGTCAAAACCCTTTAATCAACTTGTGATTTTATAATAAGTATCCTTTTGTAAAGATTGAAAATAACAGGAGTTAAAAAAAATAGATAATGCATTGGTATTTTATTCACATTGATGTTTTTCTCAGTCTATACCTGACAGACTGGAGATGGCTTATTTTTGTCAAAAAAATTAAATGATCTCATCATTTTATGACATTATTTCAATTAATATTTATACCGCATTGATATTTCACTCGTATTGATGTTTTACTCATTGTATATTACACAGACGAGATGTTTTAAGGCTTATTTTTGTTAAAAACATTGAAGCCAATAGTGATTTTATGATTTTGTTATCAATGCTTCAAGTATTATTTGTAATCTAAACGTCAAAAAGCACTGGTTTAAAATAAATAAATCAATAATGCAGTGATATTTTACACATTGATGTTTTCTTCATTTTATACCGTGAAGACTGTAGATGTTTTGAAGCTTATTTTTCATCAAAACATTTAATCAAGTTGTAATTTTATGAATTTGTTGTAAATGTTCAAGTGTTACTTGGTACCAAAACCCTTTAAAAAACAGTATTTCAACAAAAAATAAATAAATACATCAATTCGGCATTGATATTTTACCAATTATGATGTTTAACTTGTTTTATCACGCACAGACTAGATATTTTTTAAGGATTATTTTTTGGGCAAAACCATTCAATCAACTTGTGATTTTATAATAAGTATCCTTTTGAAAAGATTGAAAATAACAGGAGTTTAAAAAAAATAGATAATGCATTGGTATTTTATTCACATTGATGTTTTTCTCAGTCTATACCTGACAGACTGGAGATGGCTTATTTTGTCAAAAAAATTAAATGATCTCATCATTTTATGACATTATTTCAATTAATATTTATACCGCATTGATATTTCACTCGTATTGATGTTTTACTCATTGTATATTACACAGACGAGATGTTTTAAGGCTTATTTTTGTTAACATTGAAGCCAATAGTGATTTTATAATTTTGTTATCAATGCTTCAGGTATTATTTGTAATCTAAACGTCAAAAAGCACTGGTTTAAAATAAATCAATCAAGAATGCAGTGATATTTTACACATTGATGTTTTCCTCATTTTATACTGTGAAGACTGTAGATGTTTTGAAGCTTATTTTTAGTCAAAAACATTTAATCAAGTTGTAATTTTACAAATTTGTTGTAAATGTTCAAGTGTTACTTGAAACCTAAACCTTTAAAAAAACAGAATTTCAACAAAAACAAAAATGAATAAAAAAAGAGATATATTTTGTATTGATATTTAACTAATTTTGATGTTTTACTTGTTTTATTACGCACAGACTGGACGTTTTCAGGCTTATTGTTTGTCAACCTATTGATTTTACAATGATATATGTATCCCTTGTAACCTTAACATTGAAAGTAACAGGAGTTTAAAAAGATTAGATAATGCATTGATATTTCATACATATTGTTGTTTTACTCATTCTATACCTTACAAAACTGAAGATGGCTTATTTTTGTTAAAAACATTGACTCAACTTGTCATTTTATGAATTTGTTATCAATGTCTTGAGTGTAACCTTTACCTAAAAAGCACATGATTTAATTTACTATTTATACTGATATTTTACTCATATTGATGATTTACTCATTGTATATTACACAGACAATATGTTTTGAGGCTTATATTTGTTAAAAACAATGAAGTAACTTGTGATTTTATGAAATTGTTTTCAATGCTTCAAGTATTATTTGTAATCTAAACGTCAAAAAGCACAGGTTTAATATAAATTAATAAATATTGCAGTGATATTTTTACACAATGTTTTCCTCGTTTTATACCCTGCAGACTGGGGAGGTTTTGAAGCTCATTTTTCATCCAAAAAATTTAATCAAGTTGTAATTTTATGAATTTGTTGTAAATGTTCAAGTGTTCCTTTGTACCAAAACCCTTTAAAAAACAGTATTTCAACAAAAAATGAATAAATAAATAAGTCAATTCGGCACTGATATTTGACCAATTATGATGTTTTACTTGTTTTATCATGCACAGACTGGATATTTTAAGGATAGAACCCATTGGGTCTCGTGAGTTGAGGTACTACAGTATTTCTGTCGACAGAAATGTGAAATAATTACACATCGTCTGTGCTTCAACTGGATTTCTGCAACAACAACAAAATATTGGGACAACCATGCACTTTGATCCAAAGCATTTCCAAGTCTTTCATACGGCGGCTTTGTGCGGAACACGTCTCAGCAATACTATTGTGCTTTTTCAAAGCCAAAGAGGAGCGCGGCCTGGGCGCCATCGTCCTAAACATCTCATTATTGAAACCACAAAGCCAGTATGACACATCCCACACATTCGAAACTAAAGATCAACCGCCGCACTATAAAAGAAAACATAAAACAAGTCATTACGATATTTCGGAGACATATGTTATTATTAAAATGGGATGATGGTTTGCAGCAGTGACACATGAGCATTACCATTATGACCAGGAACGAAAGACAGATGAGGGCCCAAATGCACGACACAGGTTATTAAACGAGTCATTTTATCGAGAAAACATCAATAAATCAGTCCCACGATACAAACAAATATAACAGATTAAGACACAGAAGGGGGAGGAAGACAACTGATTAGGTTGAATTCGATACAATTGTTCCACTTGGCATGTCCCCTCAGGGAAATCAAGGTTCCAGCAGAAGAAACACCAATCATATATGATATTGGTCTGATATCAGCAAAAAAACAAGTATCGGATTTCTAAAATCTCCGATACAAGCAGTCCTGCATCGTGTTTATCAGTGCAAATCTGAACAGCCACTTAAATCTCCTCCAATAATCACACAAGGTTGGTCTTTTCTTCGCATTTCAGTCCCGTCATTGACGAAAAGTAAACTCCTTGTAGGCTCCTTGGAGCGAGCAGCTACGCAACAGCTAAGCACACAATAGCGCACAAGCTAGACCAGGGGTCAAACTCATTTTTAGCTCAGGGGGGCCGCATGGAGGACAATCTGCACACTAAAAAATGTTGGATTGGAAAAATAATCCCAATTTTAACCCAGTTATAAAAAATAACCCAATTTTAACCCAACGTTAGTTCAGAAAAGGACGAACCCCTTATTTGAGATTATTTAAACTCAACATTTTGGGTAAATTTTACGGTAACACTTTAGTATGAGAAACATATTCACCGTTAATTAGTTGCTAATCCTCGGCCTGCCTACACCCAACATTTCCGATTCAAATCACAGGTCCATCATTTGACTGGCAAACACGATAGTCCAGGATATCAGTCACCTACTACACAAATACATAATCCCACTAACCATCAGGGCGCAGGTACAGAACCATCAAATTCCGGAGGGCCCGCCTCAGGAAAAGCCTTATCCCTGAAGCTATAGTAAAGCCGCTGCTTCTCCACATCGAGAGGAGCTAGATGAGGTGGTTCGGGCATCTGGTCTGGCCACGTCCGACCGGTAGGAGGCCTCGGGGAAGACCCAGGACACGTTGGAAAGACTGTCTCCCGGCTGGCCTGGGAACGCCTCAGGATCCCCCGGGAAGAGCTGGACTAAGTGGCTGGGGAAAGGAAAGTCTAGGCTCCCCTGCTTAGGCTGCTGTCCCCGCGACCCAACCTCAGATAGGCGGAAGAAGATGGATGGATGTGTGGCAAAGGTTTTATACGAAGTAGTTTTTTGAAAGTACACATGAGAAAGCACACTGGAGAGAATACATTCTTGGGTAAATGTTTGGGTATAATTTTATCACACAAAAACAGTTTTCTTTTAAGTACTACTAAAATGTATCAGAGCTGGTTATATATTTTATGTAGGATTGTAGTCAATCCCAAAAGTGGCATCCAATGTTAATAAAAAGTATCCATTTTGAATCGAGAAATCAATTCTGAATTGAATAGTATGGACCTTTTTTCACGTTGTTTTGGGTAAGCACTCTATTTATGTCGAAATAGCGTGGCTCCAAGTTCCATATTTATAAGGTCAAAATCTATTTCGCTTTGACCTCTCACTCTTCATTTGTGCTCGCTTCTACAAGCAGTAGCTCATCTTCATACTCAGCTTCAAAAAGATAAGGCTGTGAATACTCATTTGTCGAAAAACAGCTGTATTTCTTGTCTGTTATCGGTTCTGCCATGATATGAAGACACACGCGTCTTTGTTTCTAAGAGTACAACACGCAGTTATTGCTAGACGTCAGGCGTGACATCAATGCGCTGAAGAAATCAGTCGCGGCGTTGATTAAAAGGATCAAAATACGGTAAATACTGAACATGTTACATATTGTTATGAATGTGTCTGTTACCACGTTACTGCCATGGCAGCCAGGACAGAACTACACCAGTGCCGTTTCGTTTTGCCTCTTTGGACTAAAATCAGTTTTCTTTTAAGCACTACCAAAATGTGTCAGAGCTGGTTATATATTTTATGGAAGAATGTAGTTAATCCTAAAACTGGCCTCCAATGTTATTAAAAAGTATCCATTTTGATTTGAGAATCCATTCTGAATCAAATCGTATGGAACTTTTTTCATGGTTTATTTGGGTAAGCACTCTATTTATGTCAAAATAACCTGGCTCCAAATTCCATATTTATAACGTCAAATTCGATTTTGCTCCGATGTCTCACTCTTCTTTTGTGCTTGCTTCTATAAGCAGTAGCTCATCTTCATACTCAGCTTCAAAAAGATAACGCTGTGAATACTCATTTGACGAAAAACAGTCGTATTTCTTGTCTGTTATCGGTTCTGGGATGATAAGAAGAATCATACGCCTTTTTTTTCTAAGAGTACAACACGCAGTTATTGCTAGACGTCAGGCGTGAAATCAATGCGCTGAAGAAATCAGTCGCGGCGTTGATTAATAGGATCAAAATACGGTAAATACTGAACATGTTACATATTGTTATGAACGTGTCTGTTACCACGCTATCTGCCATGGCAGCTGGGACTAAACTACACCTGTGCTGTTTCCTTTTGCCTCTTGGAACTAAAAACTTCCATCCAGTCTTTTAAGCACTACCAAAATGTGTCAGAGCTGGTTATATATTTTATGGAGGAATGCAGTTCATCCTGAAACTGGCATCCAATGTTATTAAAAAGCATCGATTTTTTAATCGAGAATCCATTCTGAATCGAATCATATGGACCTTTTTTCACGGTTTATTTGGGTAGGCACTCCATTTATGTCAAAATAGCGTGGCTCCAAGTTCCATATTTATAGCATCACGGATCACATTCTTGTTTGGATTTTTGAGTCCTTTTGTGTTTTTTGATTGTTTTGGACTCTTCCGGTTCCGAAGTGTGCACTTCCTTGTTTGTTCCGTTACCATGGTTTCGTATTTGTTCCACCTGCCACTGGCTTTTGACGCGCACCTGTGTTTCTGATTACTGCCCTTATTTAAGCCTGCCTTTTCCCTCCGTTCGATCTTGATCCTTTGTTTGCGGTAAGCAACGCTCAGGAGACATTTTCCTTATCCTGTTGTCCATTCTAAGTTTCACATTAGCTTCCCGTGCGCTTGGCACGTTACATTTGAACTCTTGACTCCGTGCTAAGTTTAGCTTTAGAGTCCCATGCGTTTGGCACGCGTTTTCTTTTATTTGTTTTTGTCATTTTTGTACCAGTGTGGTTACTATTTTTGGATACTAAACCAAGCCTTTACCTGCTATTCCTGTCCTTATGGTCTTCTTGCATCTTGGGGTGGACAAAACGCGCATCATTATGTGCCATCCTCGTGACAGAAAGGATCAAGCTCGAACGGAGGAAAAAGGCAGGCTTAAATAAGGGCAGTAATCAGAAATACAGGGCCGCTTCAAAAACATGTGGCAGGTGGAACAAATACGAAACCATGCTAACGAAAGAAACCAGGAAGTGCACACTTCGGAACCGGAAGAGTCCAAAACAATTAAAAAACACAAAAGGACTCAAAAACACAGATAAGAATGTGATCCGGGAAGCGGATCACAACAGAATCCATGATGCGCGTTTTGTCCACCCCAAGACGCAAGAAGACCAGAAAGACAGGAATAGCAGGTAAGGGCTTGGTTTAGTATACAAAAATAATAACCACATTGGTACAAAAATGACAAAAATAAATTTTTAAAAAATGCGTGCCAAACGCACGGGACGCTAAAGCTAAATTTAGCACGGAGTCAAGAGTTCAAATGTAACGTGCCGAGCGCACGGGAAGCTAATGTGAAACTTAGAATGGAAAACAGGATAAGGAAAATGTCTCGTGAGCGTTGCTTACCGCAAACAAAGGATCAAGATTGAACGGAGGAAAAAGGCAGGCTTAAATAAGGACAGTAATCAGAAACACAGGCCCACATCAAAAGCAAGTGGCAGGTGGAACAAATACGAAACCATGCTAACGGAACAAACAAGGAAGTGCACATTTCGGAACCGGAAGAGTCTAAAACAATCAAAAAACACAAAAGGACTCAAAAACACAAATAAGAATGTGATCCAAGAAGCGGATCAGAACAGAATCCATGACGCGCGTTTTGTCCACCCCAAGATGCAAGAAGACCAGAAGGACAGGAAGAGTAGGTAAGGGCTTGGTTTAGTATACAAAAATAATAACCACACTGGTACAAAAATGACAAAAACTAAATAAAAAACGCGTGTCAAACGCACGGGACGCTAAAGCTAAACTTAGCACGGAGTCAAGAGTTCAAATGTAACGTGCCGAGTGCACGGGAAGCTAATGTGAAACTTAGAATGGAAAACAGGATAAGGAAAATGTCTCGTGAGCGTTGCTTACCGCAAACAAAGGATCAAGATTGAACGGAGGAAAAAGGCAGGCTTAAATAAGGGCAGTAATCAGAAACACAGGGCCTCGTCAAAAGCAGGTGGAACAAATACGAAACCATGCTAACGGAACAAACAAAAAAGTGCACACTTTGGAACCGGAAGAATCCAAAACAATCAAAAAACACAAAAGGACTCAAAAACCCAAGTAAGAATGTGATCCGGGAAGCGGATCACAACAGAATCCGTTCTGAATCGAATCGTACTGAATCGTGTGGTGCCCCAAAGATTCGCGGCCCTATGAACCTGCGTCAATCGACGCCATCCTGACATAGCTTACTGGAGGAAAAAATACAAATAATAAAATGAAAATTAAAACAAGCAGGCTGATAACCACGTTTGTTTTCGTGTGCCTGACTGCAGGACCAGAAGAAGGTGACTCACAGAGCAAAGCGCTGTAACGCTGCCTCTGTGGTCTCCTAAGTCCCAGGAGTCTCATTGGGGCTTATTTCCCTTCCCGGCTCCCCCTGTCTCCTTCACTACTTAACCTCCCCCTCCAACACTTACACCGGCCGCTCTGACACTCTGGAGGAAATGAGTGTCTGCAAATTGACCCTCGGCGGTATGAATGGCGGCTTTGCTCACGAACCGGCGGTCTCCAGACAATCTCCCTCTCCTGTCCTGAATTAGCATCCCAAAGGGAATGTTTGCATCGTGTGGATCAATGATCGAGTAGAAGGCTGCGATGCAATTCATGTCTTGAGCAACCTCTCGATCTGTGTTTACATCTCCGCCATGCTTTTTGCTTCTCGGAGCTATGGTTCCGTGAGTGGTCTAATGCACTCTCAAGTGTGTTTACAGTTCAGGCTGTGATTGAATGACACACTATTTACACGACTGTCGTTTAATGCAGTCTTTAGTCCCTACACAAGTGCTCCTTTTTCATCCCTTGATTGGACTCGGAACGACTGTTTGCAAATACGCCGCGCTTATTAAACGTTTGTCTACTTTCCCCCCCAGATACTGTCAGAGTTAGTTGGTGACGAACCCAACGATGCAGAGATGAAGGCAGGCATGGAGTGAGGAAACATGGTTTTAATATAAAATCAATCAATCAATCAATCAATGTTTACTTATATAGCCCTAAATCACTAGTGTCTCAAAGGGCTGCACAAACCACTACGACATCCTCGGTAGGCCCACATAAGGGCAAGGAAAACTCACACCCAGTGGGACGTCGGTGACAATGATGACTATGAGAACCTTGGAGAGGAGGAAAGCAATGATACTGTGAAAGTTCAATCCATAATGGATCCAACACAGTCGCGAGAGTCCAGTCAAAAGCGGATCCAACACAGCAGCGAGAGTCCCGTTCACACCGGAGCCAGCAGGAAACCATCCCAAGCGGAGGCGGATCAGCAGCGCAGAGATGTCCCCAGCCGATACACAGGCAAGCAGTACATGGCCACCGGATCGGACCAGACCACCTCCACAAGGGAGAGTGGGACATAGGAGAAAAAGAAAAGAAACGGCAGATCAACTGGTCGAAAAAGGGAGTCTATTTAAAGGCTAGAGTATACAAATGAGTTTTAAGGTGAGACTTAAATGCTTCTACTGAGGTGGCATCTCAAACTTTTACCGGGAGGGCATTCCAGAGTACTGGAGCCCAAAATGAAACGCTCTATAGCCCACAAATACGAGAACAAAACCAAACAAAGGGTACAAACAAAAAGCACGCACATGGGCGGATAACAAACTAAGAGCTAGCATGGGAGCTCGAAAACAAAAAGGAAATTTAGCATGGAAAACAGAAGGCAAACTTGTACTTAGAAAACAAACTGGAAGCAGGGAACAAAAGACTAAAAAACGCTATCAAACATAGCTTACCGAAACGCTGCATTGACACGACACGACAGGTAGCAATGAAGTGAAGTGAAGTATATTTATATAGCGCTTTTCTCAAAGTGACTCAAAGCGCTTTACATAGTGAAACTCAATATCTAAATTTTACATTTAAACCAGTGTAAAGTGTATTGCCCAAGGACACAACAGCAGTGACTAGGATGGCAGAAGATGGAATCGAACCTGCAACCCTCTACCAACCGAGCTATACCGCCCCGACAAATGCGACATGCAATACAATAATCCAGCAACTGACTGGAGGACAAAAACAGGCTCAAATAGAAGCGGGCTGATCGACATCAGGTGTGGCCAGGTGCCAATCAGCCGCAGCTGGGGGAAAACAGCGCACAGGGGGAAAAAGTAAAGGAAACAGACAAAATAAGAGTGCTGACAAGAACTAAAAACTGGAAATACTAAACACAGAGGAAACCAAGACAAATGCAGAGGAAAAAAAATAAAACACAAACTGTCAGTGGCAAGCCTGACAGATACGGATTTAAAACAATTCTAAAGTCTCCCCAACAACGGAATCGATCGAAGAGCTTTGCCCAGTCCTCCTTCCGAATAGTAAACAAGTCCTAAATTCAGACGGTTAAATATTGCTCTCCCTTAGAGATAGGGTGAGAAGCTCTGCCATCCGGGAGGAACTCAAAGTAAAGCCGCTGCTCCTCCACATCGAGAGGAGCCAGATGAGGTGGTTCGGGCATCTGGTCAGGATGCCACCCGAACGCCTCCCTAGGGAGGTGTTTAGGGCACGTCCAACCGGTAGGAGGCCACGGGGAAGACCCAGGACACGTTGGGAAGACTATGTCTCCCGGCTGGCCTGGAAACGCCTCGGGATCCCCCGGGAAGAGCTAGACGAAGTGGCTGGGGAGAGGGAAGTCTGGGCTTCCCTGCTTAGGCTGCTGCCCCCGCGACCCGACCTCGGATAAGCGGAAGAAGATGGATGGATGGATGGATAAATATTGTTAATAATTTTAAGAGACAAGACGTTTTTTTCTGACTTGATGGAGGTTCCTGGGGCCCCATTTTTGAAAATTTCTACCGCCATGGAGTTATTGGTGCGTGCAAAACAGCAGCAGGCGGCTGTGGCCTGTGGGCCGGATTTAATACTAATCAAATATCAACCCAGGGGCCATAGACAATTCCTATGTATAAATATAAAAATACAAATGTGATATACACAAATAATTATCCTAGTAAATGTGTCTAATAATATCTGAATCGCTCTGCCATCTAGTTTTTTTTCTTTTTTCTAGTCCTTCACTCTCACTTTCCTCATCCACAAATCTTTCATCCTCACTCAAATTAATAGGGAAATCGTCGCTTTCTCAGGACCGAATCACTCTCGCTGCTGGTGGCCATGATTGTAAACAATGTCCAGATGTGAGGAGCTCCACAACCCGTGACGTCACGTGCACATCGTCTGCTACTGCCGGTACAGGCAAGGCTTTTTTATTAGCGACCAAAAGTTGCAAACTTTATCGTCAATGTTCTCTACTAAATCCTTTCGGCAAAAATATGGCAGTATCGCGAAACGATCAAGTATGACACATAGAATGGACCTGCTATCCCCGGTTAAATAAGAAAATCTCATTTCAGTAGGCCTTTAACAACTTTTTTTTCATTAATTTTATGAACCACATGTTATTTTAACGTGATAGACAAGAACGAGTATAGTGCGACTGTACCAACTAGTTTGTTATTTAGGGAGCACTTGTGGTCAATCTTTGAAGAAATCAGTGTTGAGTGTTTCATGGCAACAGGAACTTCTCGTCAAAGCACCCGTGCACTTCAGCCTTTTTATGACTTAATGACTAAACACGCAGTTTTTGTCAACTTCTAACATCGCTGATTTGTGTTTGCCGTGGCAGTTTTATTACACCATGTAATTACATGTTGGACCGATCCTGTTTTGACTGATGTGTAACACATTTTTTTCAATTGGGTAATTCGTCTCTTTGTTTATGTATTTGTTAAATTGAGTTTGATTAGACACCAACTGGTGATTTATGTGCTTGTGTGAGAGCTCAGTTCCAATTTGCTTGCACTTAACTGCAACCGGTGATTGTAGTGTAGAGAATGTTTCTCAGACCCTCCGGGAGTTCGCAACGCACATTTCGGCAATTTACAAAACCCCAAACCAGTGAAGTCGGCACGTTGGTAATTCGAAAATAAAAACAGAATGTAATGATTTGCAAATCCCTTTCAACTTATATTTAATTGCATAGACTGCAAAGACAATATATTTAAAGGGGAACATCAGCACAATTTCAGAAGGGTTAAAACCAATAAAAATCAGTTCCCAGTGGCTTATTTTGTTTTACAAAGTTTTCGAAAAAAAATTTACCCATCCCGGAATATCCTGAAAAAAGGCTTTAAAGTGCCTGATTTTTGCTATTTTTGCTATTTTTCTGTGACGTCACTGCATGAAGCCAATACAAACAAACATGGCGGATAGCACAGCAAGATATAGCGACATTAGCTCGGATTCAGACTCGGATTTCAGCGGGTTAAGCGATTCAACAGATTACGCATGTATTGAAACAGATGGTTGGAGTACGGAGGCAGATAGCGAAAACGAAATTCAAGAAGAAACTGAAGCTATAGAGCGAATAGCTATTGACGCAATTCGGCCATGTCTGCCCTAGCATCGCCGGTAAAATGTGCAGACCAAACGATCGGGACTTTCGCATTGACACTGGAGCAACTTAAATCCGTCGATTGGTAAAGTGTTTGTTTGGCATTAAACGTGGGTGGAGGGAAACGCTGGATGCAAATACAGCTACAAATGTACATACAGCTAGCCTAAATAGCATGATAGCATTGATTAGCTGGCAGTCATTCCGCAATCAAATATATGTCTGATTAGCACATAACATGGTGGATAGCACAGCAAGATATAGCGACATTAGCTCGGATTCAGACTTGGATTTCAGCAAGTTAAGCAATTCAACAGATTACGCATGTATTGAAACAGATGGTTGGAGTATGGATATGGAGGCAGATAGCGAAAACAAAATTGAAGAAGAAACTGAAGCTATAGAGCGAATAGCTATTGACGCCATTCGGCCATGTCTGTCTTAGCATCGCCGGTAAAATGTGCAGAGCAAACGATCGGGACTTTCGCATTGATACTGGAGCAACTTAAATCCGTCGATTGGTAAAGTGTTTGTTTGGCATTAAATGTGGGTGGAGGGAAACGCTGGATGCAAATACAGCTACAAATGTATATACACGTAGCCTAAATAGCATGATAGCATCGATTAGCTGGCAGTTATGCCGCGACCAAATATATGTCTGATTAGCACATAACATGGCGGATAGCACAGCAAGATATAGCGACATTAGCTCGGATTCAGACTCAAATTTCAGCGGTTAAGCGATTCAACAGATTACGCATGTATTGAAACGGATGGTCGAAGTGTGGAGGCAGATAGCGAAAACGAAATTGAAGAAGAAACTGAAGCTATTGAGCGAATGGCTATTGACGCTATTCGGCCATGTCTGCCTTAGCATCGCCGGTAAAATGTGAAGTGAATTATATTTATATAGCGCTTTTCTCTAGTGACTCAAAGCGCTTTACATAGTGAAACCCAATATCTAAGTTACATTTAAACCAGTGTGGGTGGCACTGGGAGCAGGTGGGTAAAGTGTCTTACCCAAGGACACAACGGCAGTGACTAGGATGGCGGAAGCGGGAATCGAACCTGCAACCCTGAAGTTGCTGGCACGGCCACTCTACCAACCAAGCTATACCGCCAGACCAAACGATCGGGACTTTCGCATTGACACTGGAGCAACTTAAATCCGTCGATTGGTAAAGTGTTTGTTTGGCATTAAACGTGGGTGGAGGGAAACGCTGGATGCAAATACAGCTACAAATGTACATACAGCTAGCCTAAATAGCATGATAGCATCGATTAGCTGGCAGTCATGCCGCGACCAAATATGTCTGATTAGCACATAAGTCAACAACATCAACAAAACTCACCTTTGTGATTTCGTTGACTTTATTGTTGGAAATGCATCTGCTTTGAGTGTCGGAGGGTATCCAGTCATCTCTGTCGTAGCACCGTTGGTAAAATGTGCGGACCAAACGAGGGACTTTCGCATCTCTTGACACTGGAGCTGTAATGACTGATTGGCATAGTGATGCCAGGTTTCTCCCTCCTTGGATGCATCGACAAGAACACAGCAATGGTAAGTTTAAATTATTTATTAAACTTAACAAAAAGAGGCTACGAACAAAAATACTGGAGCTAACAGACAAAATAAACCAAAGGGCGCTAGCGTAAAAGCTAGGAATAGAAAACAGAAAAACTAAGACTGGCAAGAAGGCACACAAAAAGGAAAAACAATTCATCAGCATGAGAGCTGGAATAAAACAAAGGCTTAGCGTGAAAAGCTAGCGAGAATATATATACGTGAAGTCAGTCGATACAGTTGCTCAAAGACAAATTTTGAACCCAGACTGAACAAAGAAAAGAGGAAGGCTTATATAGGGAGTAATCAAGGAGAACCAGGTGTGTGTAGAAAACGAGGAGCAGGTGAAATCAATGTGTAACCAAGGTGACTGACAAAACAGGAAGCAAGCTGGTCAGATGGAGAATGAGACAATGGAACAATAAACGATATGTGAAGATCCGTGTAACGGATCGCAACAGGAGCAACTTAAATCCGTCGATTGGTAAGTGTTTGTTTGGCATTAAGTGTGGATGGAGGGAAAAGCTGGATGCAAATATAGCTACAAATGAGGCATAATGATGCAATATATACATACAGCCAGCCTAAATAGCATGTTAGCATCAATTAGCATGCCGTGTTAATCGATGCACATTCTACGTAAATCAACTTGAATCCGTCCCTGATCGTGTTGTTACACACCGACGAGGCATGATGTCTCCAAGGTACTGGAAAACAGTCGAAAAAACGGGAAATAACAGAGCTGATTTGACTTGGTGTGTGTAATGTGTTGGAGAAAATGGCGTTGACTACCAAGGTGACCTCACGTTTTGACGTCATCGCTCCGAGAGCAAATAATAGAAAGGCGTTTAATTCGCCAAAATTCACCCATTTAAAGTTCAAAAATCGGTTAAAAAAATATATGGTCTTTTTTCTTCAACATCAAGGTATATATTGACGCTTACATAGGTCTGGTGATAATGTTCCCCTTTAATGTTCAAACTAAAACGTTATTTTTTTTGCAAATAACCATTAACTTAGAATTTAAAGGCAGCAACACTTTGCAAAAAAGTTGGCAGAGGAGCCTTTTTACCACTGTGTTACATGGCCTTTCCTTTTAACAACACTCTGTAAACATTTGGGAACTGAGGAGACCAATTTTTTAAGATTTTCAGGTGGAATTCTTTCCCATTCTTGCTTGATGTACAGCTTGAGTTGTTCAACAGTCCCGGGTCCCCGTCGTGGTATTTTAGGCTTCATATTGAGCCCCACATTTTCAATGGGGGACAGGTCTGGACTACAGGCAGTCCAGTCTAGTACCCACACTCTTTTACTATGAAGCCACATTATTCTATCCTGCTCAGTGGCTCTGTGGTTAGAGTGTCCGCCCTGAGATCAGTAGGTCGTAAGTTCAAACCCCGGCCGACTCATACCAAAGACTATAAAAATAGAAACCATTACATCCCTGCTTGGCACTAAATCACCCAAAAATATACCTGGCTGCTCACTGCTCCCCTCACCTCCCTGGGAGTGATCAAGGGTGATGGGTCACATGCAGAGAATAATTTTGCCACACCTAGTGTGTGTGTGACAATCATGGTTACTTTAACTTGACTTTTAACTTTGCTGTAACATGTTGCTTGGCATTGTCTTGCTGAAATAAGCAGGGGCGTCAATGATAACGTTGCTTGGATGGCAACATATGTTGCTCCAAAACCTGTATGTACCTTTCAGCATTAATGGTGCCTTCACAGATGTGTAAGTTACCCATGCCTTGGGCACTAATACAGATGCTGGCTTTTAAACTTTGCGCATATAACAATCCGGATGGTTCTTTTCCTCTTTGTTCTGGAGGACACCGCGTCCACAGTTTCCAAAAACTATTTTAAATGTGGACTCGTCAGACCACAGAACACTTTTCTAGTTTGCATCAGTAAATCTTAGATGAACTCGGGCCCAGCGAAGCCGACGGCGTTTCTGGGTGTTGTTGATGAATGGCTTTTGCTTTGCATAGTAGAGTTTTGACCTGCACTTAAAGATGTAGCGACGAACTGTAGTTACTGACAGAGGTTTTCTGAAGTGTTCCTGAGCCCATGTGGTGATATCCTTTACAAACTGATGTTGCTTTTTTTAAGTGCAGTACTGCCTGAGGGATCGAAGGTCACGGGGCATTCAATGTGCAGTGATTACGTGCAGTGATTTCTCCAGATTCTCTGAAACTTTTGATGATATTACATATTACAATTTTCAAATAAGTGTTTGATGAGCGTTCCTCAACTTTCTCAGTCTTTTTTGCCCCTTGGGCCAGCTTTTTTGAAAAAAATGTTGCAGGAATCATATTCCAAATGAGCCAAACTCTGCAAAAAATAAAGTTTTCCAGTTTGAATGCAAAGTATCTTGTCTTTGCAGTCTATTCAAGTGAATATCAGTTGAAAAGGATTTGCAAATCATTGTATTCTGTTTTTATTTACCATTTACACAACGCGCCAATTTTACTGGTTTTGGGTTTTGTTGGTGCAGCCTTTCAAATTTGTCCAATGCAAACGTCAATTTTCTCATCAAAACTTCTGTTTGTTTTTTGTGTAGCCGAAGCAGGGGCAGCAAGGTGTGACAAAATAACAACTCTTTATTGATTAAAAACACAAGTGTCATCCTATGGCATAGCTGCAACACTAAGCCTTCTGGGTAATGTAGTATATAAACAGCTACGTCCTAGTTTACATGTATTTATTTAACTTTTATTCATCCAATCGCGGAGCAATTAAGATGTTTATTTACAATGCTGATGTAGTAAAGAGGCAGCATTTTACATGTAAGAGATGTTGAAGTGTGATGATAATTTGTCATCGTCTCTCATTTATCAAAAAAAGAAATAAACAAATATTGCTATGGCTGGCTCTAAACAGTTAACAAATACTCTTGGTTTGAGACAGGTAATGTGTTTAAATGTTTAAGTTGAACAAACACTTTTCAAACGTAAAACATACACAGAGAATATCTGCGACCTGTGTACAACAGGGTGGACAATAAGAAAGCCTTTGTTGGTGCTTCTAACTATAATTACTTAATTTTTTTTAATAATATTACCGTAAATTCCGGACGCTTTGACCCATGCAGTTTATAAAACGGTGCGGCTAACTTACGGATTTTTCTAAGCTGACATGCATAATGCAAAAAGTTTAAAAACAAGACAAATACTTGGAAAGGGTTTGTTATAGTCTGTGCTATGGCGCCATCTTGAGAACTTTCTACCGAAGGTAGAAATTCTGGTCCGTCTTCTAGCCGTCCATAGCGTTTTTACTCGTACGGATTCTTCATTCATTACTTCGAGCAACGTTTGCAAGTTTTACAATATTGCTAAAACTGTTTATACTTACTAAACCGCCCCGTGTGTGAAGTCTGTAGGAGTGTTTTCATGCATATTTGTACTTGCTATCGTAATGTAACAATGCTAGCGTCTTAGCATTTGCTAATGTGCCACCATGTTTACGAGTGTCTGTGTTAGTTGTATTAACATACAACGGCATTATTTTTGTTTTGTTTCAGTTTCACAAATTCCTCAGTAAACTCGCCAAAACGTCACCGTGAAGTTATTAAGTCTGTTTCTTTGATTGAAGAGCTAACTTCCGCAGCTCGTGGGTTCATGATGAAGACTTCTGTTTTGTATTATTTGAGTTTCACAAATTCTTCATTATATTCACCAAAACGTCACCGTGAAGTTATTAAGTCTGTTTCGCTGATTGAAAAGCTAGCTTCCACAGCTAGTGGGTCCATGACAATGACTTCTGTTTTGTTTGATCAGCCGTTTTACTGCCACCGTTTGGAAACAAGTAGGGTATGTAAATAAACATTTACAGAATCTTTCTGTGTAAATAACTCATTTCACAACGTATACATTGTCGGCTTAGTCTCCAGTGTGGCTATTATACGGATTTTTTATTTCATTTTGATATCATTTATATCATTTTATGACCTATTCTGAGTTATGTGTTTTATGTTGCACGATTGTACCAAGAAAAAAATCCTAGTTTGTGAACCTGTTCTCAAACAATGTGCTAGAATAATCATGTATATATTATCACTCAACTTTAGTATGCTTAAAGTCCGTTGCTATAGTTATTAGCTATTGTGCTCAAGTTAGACTTTTGTATCTGTGCAAGGACGAAACTTCTTGTCTGAGGGGTGACCTCAGCCGCAGACTTTATCTTTCTTTCAGCCCGCTAACAGCCAAGGACTTCCAGCACCTCAACGAAGATAAGACGACAGCACACAGACGAAGCAGAGACAAGGCGAAATCCCATCACGTATTGTGCGTCCTGGACTTGCTTTGCATGATATATGTGACCGCTCCTTTTAGAGCGGCCTTAGTGATGTTGACTGCGGAACTCCTGAATAAATAGAGGGACGCGGGAGCTGAACCTTAGAGCGTAGGGCGAGACTGTGAATAAGTGTGCAGCTCCATGCGTTCTCCTCATGAGCTAAATTGAACTCATGGTTCCTTGCTTCTTGTCTGTTTAATAGATGTCATCAGTGTTGGAACCTGACACAATGGCAATAAAAACTATTTTGATACATTTTAAATATAATTGAGCGGGTGCGTCTTATATACCGGTGCACTCTATATTCCTTAAAATACGGTAGTTATAAAGAAAATAAAACAGTTGAGTAATTTGTCAAGAAGCCGTCACTGCCATCTAGTGTCTACGTTTAAGTATGTGTGGTGTGAAACAAGTAAAACATCATTACAGTGTTTTTTTCCTGTTCTTCTTCGGGTACTAAATTGCTTAAAATATTGATAACACATTCATTAAATCACAAGTTGAGAAAAAAAAGACCGTTTCCCAGGATTCTCATCATCCGCATATACTGTACAAGGTTTTTTCTTTACTCCCGACTGAGTGCACTCACCTCTCATTGCCACAAACAGGAGACCTCACCCCCTCACCACTAATTATGTGATCGCTCTTCATGCATGCAGGAGTGAGTGTGTTATTGGACGGGGGTTCCCTTTTTATAGATTATGGATGAGGGATGTGACCTACTTTTTTTTTTTTTTTTGTGTTGAATATGTGATGAAGTGTTTAATATGTCGGACACATTTTGATCTTTGCGCACCGTATGAATAAAATATGACGGCTCCACTGAAGCCAAACTTAAGGGGTCTGACCCAGACAACTCAAGGTCTGCAGGGACGTCTGCAAATACAGCACAGAATGTATTTGGATTATTTTACGAAGGTATCAGAACAATTGTAGATGAAAGATTTAATACATTTTTTAAAAAGCACATTTGAAAGGTAATATTTAAAAAAAGATTAAAAAAAGAGGTGAAATGTAAAGAGAAGTTGCGATCTTGACTCTAATACTAAATCCAAAAATAATAATGAATTCCCACCAACACGTCTTCCTATGAGGAAGCAGTGCCTGGGGAATCTGTGGTGGACTCTCCTATTTCTGGGGCTGAGGTCGCTGAGGTAGTTAAAAAGCTCCTCGGTGGCAAGGCCCCAGGGGTGGACGAGATCCGCCCGGAGTTCCTTAAGGCTCTGGATGCTGTGGGGCTGTCTTGGTTGACAAGACTTTGCAGCATCGCGTGGACATCGGGGGCGGTACCTCTGGATTGGCAGACCGGGGTGGTGGTCCCTCTCTTTAAGAAGGGGGACCGGAGGGTGTGTTCCAACTATCGTGGGATCACACTCCTCAGCCTTCCCGGTAAGGTTTATTCAGGTGTACTGGAGAGGAGGCTACGTCGGATAGTCGAACCTCGGATTCAGGAGGAACAGTGTGGTTTTCGTCCTGGTCGTGGAACTGTGGACCAGCTCTATACTCTCGGCAGGGTTCTTGAGGGTGCATGGGAGTTTGCCCAACCAGTCTACATGTGCTTTGTGGACTTGGAGAAGGCATTGGACCGTGTCCCTCGGGAAGTCCTGTGGGGAGTGCTCAGAGAGTATGGGGTATCGGACTGTCTTATTGTGGCGGTCCGCTCCCTGTATGATCAGTGTCAGAGCTTGGTCCGCATTGCCGGCAGTAAGTCGAACACATTTCCAGTGAGGGTTGGACTCCGCCAAGGCTGTCCTTTGTCACCGATTCTGTTCATAACTTTTATGGACAGAATTTCTAGGCGCAGTCAAGGCGTTGAGGGGTTCCGGTTTGGTAACCGCAGGATTAGGTCTCTGCTTTTTGCAGATGATGTGGTCCTGATGGCTTCATCTGACCGGGATCTTCAGCTCTCGCTGGATCGGTTCGCAGCCGAGTGTGAAGCGACCGGAATGAGAATCAGCACCTCCAAGTCCGAGTCCATGGTTCTCGCCCGGAAAAGGGTGGAGTGCCATCTCCGGGTTGGGGAAGAGACCCTGCCCCAAGTGGAGGAGTTCAAGTACCTAGGAGTCTTGTTCACGAGTGAGGGAAGAGTGGATCGTGAGATCGACAGGCGGATCGGTGCGGCGTCTTCAGTAATGCGGACGTTGTACCGATCCGTTGTGGTGAAGAAGGAGCTGAGCCGGAAGGCAAAGCTCTCAATTTACCGGTCGATCTACGTTCCCATCCTCACCTATGGTCATGAGCTCTGGGTCATGACCGAAAGGATAAGATCACGGGTACAAGCGGCCGAAATGTGTTTCCTCCGCCGTGTGGCGGGGCTCTCCCTTAGAGATAGGGTGAGAAGCTCTGCCATCCGGGAGGAACTCAAAGTAAAGCCGCTGCTCCTTCACATCGAGAGGAGCCAGATGAGGTGGTTCGGGCATCTGGTCAGGATGCCACCCGAACGCCTCCCTAGGGAGGTGTTTAGGGCACGTCCAACCGGTAGGAGGCCACGGGGAAGACCCAGGACACGTTGGGAAGACTATGTCTCCCGGCTGGCCTGGGAACGCCTCGGGATCCCCCGGCAAGAGCTAGACGAAGTGGCTGGGGAGAGAGAAGTCTGGGTTTCCCTGCTTAGGCTGTTGCCCCCGCGACCCGACCTCGGATAAGCGGAAGATGATGGATGGATGGATGGATGGATAATGAATCAAAATCAATGTTATGAATTATTGACCTTTTTTTTTGAGGCAGGAACACTTCACAAAACCACTTTCAGTAACTACAGTTTGTTGCTACATCTGTAAGTGCAAGTTAAAACTCTACATTTCGAACATGTTGAATAGACAAACTGGAAAATGTGATGTATCATGTTCAGGCATGTTCGAAAAAAAACCTCAAACTCAAACAATGCAAAGCAAAAGCCATTTATCAACAACACCCAGAAATGTGTAAGCAAATTCTCAACGAGCTATTGCAAGGAATTATGGATTTCACCATCTACGTTCCATAATATCATTAAAAGGCCTTGACCTTCAATCCCTCAGGCGGTACTGCATCAAGAAAGCAACATCAGTGTGTAAAGGATATCACCACATGGGCTCGGGAACACTTCAGAAAACCATTGTCAGTAACTACAGTTTGTTGCTACATCTGTAAGTGAAAGTTAAAACCATGTACGGTGCGTAATATCTTTAAATGGTTAAGAGAATATGGAGAAATCACTGCAGGTAAACGGCAAGGCCTAGACTGTCGATCCATCAAGAAGTACTGCATCAAAAAATCAACATCAGTGTGTAAAGGATATCACCACATGGGCTCAGGAACACTTCAGAAAACCACTGTCAGTAACTAGTTTGTCGCTACATTCGTAAGTACAAGTTAAAACTCTACAATGCAAAGCGAAAGCCATTTATTAACAACACGCAGAAATGTGTGAGCAAATTGTCCAACAGTTTAAGAACAACATTTCTCAACGAGCTATTGAAAGGAATTTCGGGATTTCACCATCTTCGGTCCATAATATCATCAAAAGGTTCAGAGAATATGGAGAAATCACTGCACATAAACGGAAAGGCCTTGACCTTTGATCCATCAGGCAGAACTGCATCAAAAAAGCAACATCAGTGTGTAAAGGATATCACCACATGGGCTCAGGAACACTTCAGAAAACCACTGTCAGTAACTAAAGTTTGTTGCTACATCTGTAAGTGCAAGTTAAAACTACAATGCAAAGCGAAAGCCATTTGTCAACGACACCCAAAAATGTGTGAGCAAATTGTCCAACAGTTTAAAAACAAAATTTCTCAACCAGCTATTGCAAAGAATTTAGGAACTTAACCATGTACGGTGCGTAATATCTTTATATGGTTTAGAGAATATGGAGAAATCACTGCACATAAACAGCAAGGCCTTGACAGTCGATCCCTCAGGCAGTACTGCATCAAAAAGCAACATCAGTGTGTAAAGGATATCACCACATGGGCTCAGGAACATTTCAGAAAACCACTGTCAGTAACTACAGTTTGTCACTACATCTGTAAGCGCAAGTTAAAACTCTACAATGCAAAGCGAAAGCCATTTGTCAACAACACCCAGAAATGTGTGAGCAAATAGTCCAACAATTTAAGAACAACATTTCTCAACGAGCTATTGAAAGGAATTTCGGGATTTCACCATCTTCGGTCCGTAATATAATCAAAAGGTTCAGGAGAATCTGGAGAAATCACTGCACGTAAAGAGCAAAACCTTGACCTTTGATCCCTTAAGCGGTACTGCATTAAAAAAGCAACATCAGTGTGTAAAGGATATCACCACATGGGCTCAAGAACACTTCGGAAAACCACTGTCAGTAACTACAGTTCGTCACTACATCTGTAGGTGCAAGTTAATGCTCTACAATGCAAAGCGAAAGCCATTTATCAACTGCGCCCAGAAATGTGTGAGCAAATTGTCCAACAGTTTAAGAAAACCATTTCTGCACCAGCAATTGCAAGGAATTTAGGAACTTCACAATGTACGGTCCGTAATATCATAAATCACTGCACGTAAACGGCAAGGCCTTGACTGTCGATCCCTCAGGCAGTACTGCATTTAAAAAAGCAACATCGGTGTGTAAAGGCTATCACCACATGGGCTCAGGAACACTTCAGAAAACCACTGTCAGTAACTACAGTTTGTCGCTACATCTGTAAGTGCTAGTTAAAACTGTAATATGCAAAGCCAACGCCATTTATCAACAACACCCAGAAACGCTGCCGGATTCACTGGACCTGAGCTAATCTAAGATGGACTGATGCAAAAAGGAAAAGTGTTCTGTGGTCTGACGAGTTGTCATTTCAAATTGTTTTTTGAAACTGTGGACGTCGTGTCCTCCGGAACAAAGAGGAAAAGAACCATCCGGACTGTTATAGGCGCAAAGTTCAAAAGCCAGGATGTGTGAAGGTATGGGGGTGTATTAGTGCCCAAGGCATGGGTAACTTACACATCTGTGAAGGCACCATTAATGCTGAAAGTTACATACAGGTTTTGGAGCAACATATGTTGTCATCCAAGCAACGTTATCATGGACGCCCCTGCTTATTTCAGCAAGACAATGCCAAGACACATGTTACAACAGCGTGGCTTCATAGTAAAAGAGTGCGGGTACTAGACTGGGCTGCCTGTAGTCCAGACCTGTCTCCCATTGAAAATGTGTGGCGCGATATGAAGCCTAAAATACCAAAATGGAACAACTTAAACTGTACTTCAAGCAAGAATGGGAAATAATTCCACCTGTAAAGCTTCAAAAATTGGTCTCCTCAGTTCCCAAACATTTACTGAGTGTTGTTAAAAGG
>NC_084635.1:6102034-6109534 GCF_033978795.1 Nerophis ophidion
TATATACATACAGACATACACACACACACATGTATATATACATATATATACACACATACATACACACACACACACATACACACACAAACATACATACACACACACACACATCTATACACACACACACACATACATACATACATATATATATATCAGTGACGTGCTGTCAGGAGAAGCAAGTGAGGCAGTGCCTCACCTACCACCAGGTGGCTTAACCATGAGATGTTCCAAAACGAAGTAATAAAATAAAATACGTTTTAATATTTCTCTCTTGGTTTATGCTTTCTATGTGATTTTGGTGTGGTTCCTGTATATTTTTTCAAATTTTCATGGTCAAAATCGCGGAAACTCCACGTTTCCTGATCAAAACAATGCAGCAGATGAGAAGTGAGGCAGACACAGGCGGTGCCTCCACGGCTACAGACAGTGCGTATTGGACCTGCATGCGAGGGGGCGCATGATTGTTGCCACTGGAAAAAGGCAGTTCATGAGGCAGCAAGTACCTCTGCCTCAAGGTAGGGGGCGATACATTGTCAACTTGCAGTTCAATGCCTCAGCAGTACTCTGACTGGCCACACTGGGAGAAGTGGGGGCGCTCAACCGAGCAGACACAGGTCTCTCCAGTGGAAGACAGCATTTTATTATTATTATTATTTTTAAACTGTATATATAACAAACATGGCATTTTTAATAGAATACGCCAGCGTTTGTGGGTGTTGTTTTTCAGATGCAAAAACATTAATTTCTTGGAATGAAATTGAATTAAATGAATGTTTCTGCCAATATGGAGGATTATTTACTGTATCCAAGATGAAATACTTCTCTAAACTGGACTTTAAGACGAAATGAATGTGATCATACTAAGTATGTTTTCATGGAGGATAGCTATTGCTGCTTTTGATACAAATACAGAAAGGTAATATACACTCACAATACTTGATTTATTTTGTTAAAAGCAAATGGGACCAAAAAGTATTTAATAACAGCTTTATCAAATACTTTTTGGACCCATTTATCATATCATAATATCATTAGGATAACATTTTTATGAAAGCGAATAACTCCCTTTTTTCCCCTTTAACTCCAATGTGCAACCTAAATAAACAATGACTAGAGCTGCACTTATGAATTTAAGTAAAAAGAAAAAACAAAAAAAAGTAGATATGCCTCACCTGGTGTTTATTTAGTTCACCGCACGTCACTGATATATATATATATATATATATATATATATATATATATATATATATATATATATATATATATATATATATATATATATATATATAAAACTAAAGCGTTTATGGGTGTTGTTGATAATTGGCTTTCGCTATAACAATCCAGATATGTTATTTTTCTCTTTGTTCCAGAGGACACAACAACAACAAACAACAAATTTGAAATGTGGACTTGTCAGACCCCAGAACACTTTTCCACTTTGCATCAGTCCATCTTAGATGAGCTGCCTTTCTGGTTTTGTTGATAAATGGCTTTCACTTTCCATAGTAGAGTTTAAATTTGCACTTACGGATGTAGCGACGAACTGTAGTTACTAACAGTGGTTTTCTGAAGTGTTCCTGAGCCCATGTGGTGATATCATTTACACGATGATGTCGCTTTTTGATGCAGTACCGCCTAAAGAGTCGAAGGTCCGTAATATCATCGCTTACGTGCAGTGATTTCTCCAGATTCTTTGAACCCTTTGATGATATTACGGACCATAGATGGTGAAATCGCTGAGAAATGTTGAGAAATAGCTCGTTGAGAAATGTTGTTCTTGAACTGATGGACAATTTGCTCACGCATTTGTTCACAAAGTGGTGACCCTCCATCCTTGTTTGTGAATGACTGAGCATTTCATGGAAGCTGCTTTTATACCCAATCATGGCACCCACCTGTCCCCAATTAGCCTGTTCACCTGTGGGATGTTCCAAATAAATGTTTGATGATCGTTTCTCAGCTTTCGCAATCTTTTGCCACTTGTGACAGCTTTTTTCAAACATGTTGTAGGCAGTTTGAATGTTAAATATATTGTCTTTGCAGTCTATTCAATTGAATATAGGTTAAAAAGGATTTTTAATGCACAACGTGCCAACTTCACTGGTTTTGGGGTTTGTATATGTATCCGTATATACTATATATATATACACACACACATATATATATATACATATATATATATATATATACATATATATATATATATATATATATATATACATACATACATATATACACATATATATACATATATATATATACATACACACACATATATACACACACACATATACACACACACACATATACACACACACACATATACACACACACACATATACACACACACACACATACATATATATATATATATATATACATATATATATATACATATATATATATGTATATATATATATATATACACACATACATACATACATACATATATATATATATACATATTGATACTGATGTTTCACAACAAGTTTTATATATATTTGCATAGTATGTATATATCATTAATGTTGTAAATACAAATCTTTATATATCTAGAAAGGGTGGTCCTAAAGAGGTAGGCATTATTCTTAGGCCTCAAGAATATATTAAGTGTGTGTGTGTGTGTGCGTATGTTGTAATTCTTTCTAATGATACAATTGACCTCTTGCCTTTTATTTATTTATCTATTTAAAAAAAAATAATGTTACTTTATGTTTCCCCTAATTTTCTGGTCCTTTGTGTATTGTCGTATCAGAACTTTTCTAGCATTCATTCGATTTAGATCTGCGCGGACTGCACTATAAAGTAATACATTCGAAGGATAAATTTTACAACCAAGGAAATGAGTATCTAAAACACAGATGGTCCGCGGTAATCATTTTATATAGCCGGCAGATACTTGGAATTAATATGCTTCAATAAACTACCTTATGTTTTTTTTACAAAATCTCTTCGTTTGTTTTTTACCGAAAAAAAAATTGTACTGCATTAAATTGCATTGATTTTTAAACTTTATTATTATCAAATATTGCAACAAATATATTACAATTCCCAAAATCATTTTTTCTAAAGAAAATATAATTATCTGTTTAACCTATGATTTTAAAGCCAGTTTGCCATTGAATTTGTACACTTTACAAATGACAATAGACCTAATGGTCAAATTTACGGTAGTTTTTACAGTACAATCCTATAAATTGGGGGAGGGGGTTAAGGTAAAATTCTGTTGCAGCCTCTTTTTACTGTAAAATCCAGATGTACTGTTTTTCCATTTACAGTAATATGTTGTAAAAAAAAAAAACATTGTAAAATTTACAGTGAAATCCAAGCCATTTTCTTGTAAAACAAAAACATATTTCATGTACCGTAATGAAAAAAAAAAAAAAAAAACACTTAAAATTTTACAATGAAGTGAAGTGAGTTATATTTATATAGCGCCTTTTCTCTAGTGACTCAAAGCGCTTTACATAGTGAAACCCAATATCTAAGTTACATTTAAACCAGTGTGGGTGGCACTGGGAGCAGGTGGGTAAAGTGTCTTGCCCAAGGACACAACGGCATTGACTAGGATGGCGGATGCGGGAATCGAACCTGCAACCCTCAAGTTGCTGGCACGGCCGCTCTACCAACTGAGCTATGCCAAACATTACAGGGGAACAGAACAGGATATCTATATATACATATATGTATGTATGTATGTATATTATATATATATATATAATATACATACATGTATATTATATATATATATATAATATACATACCGCACAGTGAAAGTTTTTTACAGTAAAACCTGCAGTATTTATACATGTATGTATACATGTATACATATATATATATATATATATATATATATATATATATACATATATATATATATATATATATATATATATATATATATATATATAAGATAAGACAAGATAAGATAGTACTTTATTTATTCCTTCAGGAAAATTAAAATTTTCAGCAAAATCCCATTCAAGATGTGAAGTGAATTATATTTATATAGCGCTTTTCTCTAGTGACTAAAAGCGCTTTACATAGTGAAGTGTGCGTGAATTTAAATGTATTATATATAGATAATATATAACATCTATGCAGCAACCAATGATTTGAATTATATTATATGTATTATTGCATTTTGTATTGTGTATATATATATATATATATATATATATATATATATATATATATATATATATATATACATATATATATATATGTATATATTGTGTATGTATAGGAGTGGGACCAAATAAGTTTACTTCTTCCCACTCCCTTTTGAGCCAATCTTGACATCTACAAAAGATTAGTCACATGTAATGTTTTCAATGTAGGTGTAAAAATAATGTATATATATATATTTATTTTGTATTTTATGTCATTCTTTTGTTTTGTTTGCATGGCTCAAAATAAACCATTCATTCATTCAAACCCAATATCTAAGTTACATTTAAACCAGTGTGGGTGGCACTGGGAGCAGGTGGGTAAAGTGCTTTGCCCAAGGACACAACGGCAGTGACTAGGGTAGCGGAAGTGGGAATCAAACCTGCAACCCTCAAGTTGCTGGCACGACCACTCTACCAACTGAGCTATGCCAAACATTACAGGGGAACAGAACAGGATATCTATATATACATGTATGTATGTGTGTGTGTATATATATATATATATATATATATATATATATATATATATATTTTTTTTTTTTTTATATATATAGTTTGACATATACTATCGGTTTGACTGTAAAAAACATTATGCACATATACATGTATGTATGTATGAATGATATACATTATATATATCATATATCACTATATATGATAGTTTCATTCCATACATCCATTATTTATACAAGCTCCACGTTATTATGTCTGCTTTTAAACAACTATGTACATCATTACAAGAATATTGCATTAAAAGCAGTCTGTTTATCTCATCTACGTGTCGTCGGGTTGAGCTAACAATGCTACATTGCTAACGTATCATAAATCAAGTTATCTATAAATAGTTATATAGCACAATGCAAGCAATGTATTTTTGAAACTAAGAAAATTATTTCTGCCATTTCTACTTTGTTATTTTCCAGAAAAAGATCTTAATTTTTTTAGTTCATACTTCAGCGTGTGCTGTCATTGAGGTTGTAAATAGAGGACCGGATGATGAAATGTGTGCTAATCATCCATTTTTAATTTAGAGTGAACTTTACTCAGGCTGGTTATGATACAGCATGATGAAACAGCCTGCAGCCTTTAGTCATCACCAGAGATGAGCATTAATGTTTGCTCTCTGCAAGGATCTCAGGATGCTTCTTTCATGCAACTGTTCCTGTTTGCCCACAGCAGCTCCTCCGACTGTAGCCTGGCCGCTTTATTCAAGAAGATGAGGACCATTCTGTCACCATTTGGTCCAATACTGTACGTGCATGTCAGTTTTTTGTTTTGTTTTAATACGTTTGCAAATTTAAACAAAAAAAATAAATAAAGTTTTCACATTGACATGATGTCTGTAGAATTTTGAGGCCAAAAATGTATTTACATAACCAAATATGCAAAAGGTGAAGTGCTGTGAATATTTTCCGGATGCACTGTACATCCATTTGAACCGTTTCACTAAAAAGACTTAATTTTCAAGGTCGTGCAGCAATTTTAAAATACAAACCCCAAAACCAGTGAAGTTATTAGCAAGTTGTGCAAATGGTAAATAAAAACAGAATACAATGATTCGCAAATCCTTTTCAACCTATATTCCATAGAATAGACTGCAAATACAACATACTTAATGTTCGAACTGAAAAATGTTATTTTTTGCAAAAATTTGCTCATCAGGAATTAGATGCCTGCAACATGTTTCAAAAAAGCTGGCACAAGTGACAAAAAAGACCTGAAGAAAGTTGAGGAATTCTCATCCAACACTTATCTGGAACATCCCACATGTGAACAGGCTAATGCCAGGATTGGGTATAAAAGCAGCTTCCATGAAATGCTCAGTCATTCACAAACAAGGACGGGGCGAGGGTCACCACTTTGTGAACAAATGCGTGAACAAAATGTCCAAAAGTTTAAGAACAACATTTCTCGACAAGCTATTGCAAGGAATTTAGGGATTTCACCATCTACGGTCCGTAATATCAAAAATTTCAGAGAATCGGGAGAAATCACTGCACGTAAGGCCTTGACCTTCGATCCCTCAGGCGGTACTGCACCCAAAAAGTGACATCAGTGTGTAAAGGATATCACCACATGGGCTCAGGAACACTTCGGTCGCTACAGCTGTAAGTGCAAGTTAAAACTATACTCTCCCGTCCAAAGGCAAAACCTAGTAACTCACTTCTAGCTGATTTTGAGAAAACAAAGGAAAACCAATCTATCTTGATGCTGTCTTACAAAGATCTACAAAGTCATCAAACGTATAGATGTTTTCTTGAGCTTTCATTTTCTTACTGATTGAACCATGGATTGAATCTGCTCTCATGAACGTGTGCCCTTTCTCCAGATATTTTATCACAATCTCGGGTGGGCCCCATTCTGCGTTTGCACATTGGGCAAGAGCCGTGTACAGCGTCCTGTTTTTATTTTGACCTCCACAGTTATCTGCCCAAAAGAGTATGCAAGGGGAAGAATCAAGAACAATACATTAAAAGAAGGTCCTTGCAACGTCCTGGGCCAATCTTCCAAATATCCCCTCGTGCCATAATATCACATAATCAGGTTGACTGTCGGCCCCCATTCGTGCAAATGTCTCATTAAAGACAATAAGGCGACTAACAAAGAAGCTCTGATTGGTCCCTTGAGATACTATGTTTTTCTGTTGTATCTACGCGGTTATGTGGAAGTTGCTAGGTCCTGCCATGCGCGTAACAGCTTACTTACGGAACAAATTACAATATCGCATACACTAATGTAAAGCATATCACCCAGGAACTACAAAATTATTATCAGCTCAGTTTTGAACAAAAAAATGAGTTACTGGGTTTTGCCTTTGGACGGGAGTACTATGCAAAGCGAAAGCAATTTATCAACAACACCCAGAAACGCCGCCGGCTTCGCTGGGCCCGAGCTAATCTAAGATGGACTGATGCAAAGTGAAAAAAGTATTGTGTGGTCTGACGAGTCCAAATTACAAATTGTTTTTGGAAACTGTGGATGTCGTGTAGGCATAAAGTTCAAAAGCCAGCATCTGTGATGGTATGGGGGTGTATTAGTGACCAGGGCACGGGTAATTTACACATATGTGATGGCTCCATTAATGCTGAACGGTCCATACAGATTTTGGAGCAACATATGTTGCCATCCAAGCAACGTTACCATGGACGCCCCTGCTTATTTCCGCAAGACAATGCCAAGACACTTGTTACAACTTTGTGGCTTGACAGAAAGAGTGCGGGTACTAGACTGGCCTGCCTGTATTTCAGACCTGTCTCCCATTGAAAATGTGTGGCACATTATGAAATCTAAAATACCACAAGGGAGACCCCAGACTGTTGAACAACTC
>NC_084635.1:6114534-6157034 GCF_033978795.1 Nerophis ophidion
ATATATATATTATATATATATATATAGGGCTTCACGGTGGAAGAGGGGTTAGTGCGTCTGCCTCACAATACGAAGGTCCTGCAGTCCTGGGTTCAAATCCAGGCTCGGGATCTTTCTGTGTGGAGTTTGCATGTTCTCCCCGTGAGTGCGTGGGTTCCCTCCGGGTACTCCGGCTTCCTCCCACTTCCAAAGACATGCACCTGGGGATAGGTTGATTGGCAACACTAAATTGGCCCTAGTGTGTGAATGTTGTCTGTCTATCTGTGTTGGCCCTGCGATGAGGTGGCGACTTGTCCAAGGTGTACCCTGCCTTCCGCCCGATTGTAGCTGAGATAGGCGCCAGCGTCCCCCGCGACCCCGAAAGGGAATAAGCGGTAGAAAATGGATGGATGGATATATATATATATGTGTGCTAAAAATTAATAACAGTGCTTGTTTTGACCCTCAGAATGTGGTGTGTATTGCACAGGCAGTGATCAAGTCACATGCCAGAATGGTGATATTAAGAGCGATGTGATCTGCGCCCTTCAAAATAAACTCAGACGAGGTAATTAGCTTATATTTCAGAGACAAAACCCCAAACGTGACATGTATATGATTACTTGCATGCAATAAAGTGGACGGCAGCTTTGTAAAAAAACAACAAAAAACGTTTCTTCGTCCTCCTCTCTATCACATAAGTGAGGAATTCAGCAATAACAAGTCACATTTCCATGTCTTATATTTTCTTTCCTCCTGTAGTTTGCACAGCAAATAGAAAGTCTGCAAACTTGTTGGTTTGCGCTCAAGCTAGTATTAGTTTGTTGTTATGAATGGTGAACCATGAGTTTGTTCCTCTGGCCTGAGTTGATTTTTTACTATTGATTTATTCCTAGATTGGAGACTCAGGGTTTTTTGTTGATATAAGGAAGCTCAATCAATCGATATTTTTTTCTGTCGTTTAAAAATAAGTAAAATATAAAATTATAAATGTTAATATAAATACATATAGCTGTGAAAGTGCAATTATAAGATTGCTTAAATCAATTATCGACATCAACACAGACGTCATAGCACCATCAAATCCCACATTTGAAGTAGTCACACACAGCACCAGTATTTCGGAACAAGGATGACATTATCGTAAAAAGGTAAAAATATAATAAATATATCTGTGGCAGCAGAGGAGGAAGTCATGCACAAGTTGCACTTTTGCATCTCGTTGCACAAAACCGTGATGCGTTCAAGGACCCCTGAATAAAGTAAGAAATAGAGATTTCACTAAGTTTAAAAGACAGGGGGAGAACTAACACCAAGGTGATGCACTAATGTTATCGTGGAATACATTATTCGGTATAACTATGGTAATAAAACATTTTCATAACCGTTTAAAAGTGATAAAAGCCCTTCTAGTGTTATGATCCTCTGCCCGGATCATATCCCGTTCTGGTTTTGATTCGTTTTTGTATTATATTCTGTTAGTGTTTGACTTCCTTAGTTCCTGGTTTGTTCTGTTTCCATAGTTACTCATTAGATTCACCTGCCTCTTGCTTTTGACGCGCAACTGCCTCTTGATTACTGTCTTTATTTAAGCCTGCCTTTTCTGTTCATTCAGTCTTGCCTCCTAATTTGTGTTCGCACAACAGTGACGACTTTGATCCTCGATTCGGTAATACCATACCTGTACTTGCTAGCTTCCGCGCTAAGCCTTTGTTCCTCTAGCTCACATGCTAGTAGTTTTGTTTTGCCTTTTGTGTCTCGTGCAAGTTTTATGTTATTTCTTTAGCTCTCATTCTAGAGCTTTTGTTTTTTTCTAGCTCCCATGCTAGTTCTGTTTGTTATGACTAAGTCTCTTTTTATTTGTTAAATAAATCAATTATCTCTTACCTTCACGCTGTGTTCGAGCCCGACTGCATCCCTGAGAGAACGACCCGCATCACCACGATGGCACGCAATCTTTGCAGTAGGAGGCAAGCCTGAATGGACAGAAAAGGCAGGCTTAAATAAAGACAGTAAGCAAGAGGCAGGTGGATCTAATGACTATGGAAACAGAACAAACCAGGAACTAAGGAAGTCAAACACTAACAGAATATAATACAAAAACGAATCAAAACCAGAACGTGATAAGATCCGGGCAGCGGATCATAACATCTTGGCTATTAACATACGGGGAGATGGCCTAAAAAACGGCTTTTGAAATAGTTTTAAATCTTTTTAAATCATGAATTGATTCAGAATCAGAATAAATACAATTCGAATATAAATATTTTTTTTCAGCACCTCTAATTAGCATTATTTGTGTTATCCATCAATATAATCATACAGTATGTGTATCAGCTAAATTCCACTTTACAGGGAAACTTGACATATTTATAATCATATTTAACACAAGTTATTTAGAGGTTTTGTATCTATATATGTAATAGATATCTTTAAAAAGTAAGTATATTTGTAACTTTTTCATTTAAAAAAAAAAGTGTGGATTGATGCAATAATTCATTGTTTTAATGCCTGTAAAAATACCAAGTTATATGATTACTATGAATCATCCAGGCTATTTTATATTGAATTTTTTGGGCAATTAAAAAAATTAAAAATATATATTGAGGCAAGTATATTAAGGTATGTTCTAGATATGTTAATCGTATATTTAAAAAGTAAAAAAAAATATAAAGTTAAATTTCTTACATAAGTTTTATAAAGCAATCATTGGTTTTTTAGTGAATGTCATGAGTAAATGAGTACATTTAGCAAAGAAAGTTAGCCCTTCAATGCTAGCATGCTAACATTTGCATTGGCATTGCAGCAGGCCGATGATAAATGGGTTATATCTATATAGTGCTTTTCTACCTTTAAAAAAGGTACTCAACGCGCTTTGACACTATTTCCACATTCACCCATTCACACAACCGCGTCACGCAGTCCCCTGAACTGTGAAGTACGAGCAATAATAATAATAATAATAATAATAATAATATTAATAATAATAATACTAATAATATGGGCTGTCTGCATTGCAGCAGGCCCATAATAAATGATAAATGGTTTATACCTGTATAGCGCTTTTCTACCTTTAAAAGGTACTCAAAGCGCTTTGACACTATTTCCACATTCACCCATTCACACAACCGCGTCACGCCGTCCCCTGAACTGTGAAGTATGAGCAATAATAATAATAATAATGATAATAATAATAATATGGGTTATGCCTGTATAGCGCTATTTTCTACCTTAAGAGTTCTCAAAGCGCTTTGACACTATTTCCACATTCACCCATTCACACACTGATGGCTTCAAGGACACGACGGACGTGACTCGGATGGTAGAAGCTGGGGATTGAACCAGGAACCCATAATAAATGGGTTATACCTGTATAGTGCTTTTCTTCCTTTAAAAGGTACTCAAAGCTCTTTGACACTATTTCCACATTCACCCATTCACACAACCGCGTCACGCCATTCCCTTAACTGTGAAGTATGAGCAATGATAATAATAATAACAATAACAATAATAATAATAATTTGGGCTGCTTGCATTGCAGCAGGCCCATAATAAATGGGTTATACCTGTATAGCGCTTTTCTACCTTAAGAGTACTCAAAGCGCTTTGACACTATTTCCACATTCACCCATTCACACAACCGCGTCACGCCATCCCCTGAACTGTGAAGTATGAGCAATAATAATAATAATAATATTAATAATAATAATATGGGCTGCTTGCATTGCAGCAGGCCCATAATAAATGGGTTATACTTTTATAGCACTTTTCTACCTTAAGAGTACTCACAGCGCTTTGACGCTATTTCCACATTCACCCATTCACACACTGATGACTTCAAGGGCACGACGGACGTGACTCGGATGGTAGAAGCTGGGGATTGAACCAGGAACCCGTCAGACTGCTGGCCACTCCCCCAACCGCGTCACACCGTCCCCTGAACAGTGAAGTATGAGCAATAATAATAATAATAATAATAATAATATGGGATGCTTGCATTGCAGCAGGCCCATAATAAATGGGTTATACCTGTACAGCGCTTTTCTACCTTAAGAGTACTCAAAGCGCTTTGACACTATTTCCACATTCACCCATTCACACACTGATGGGGGGAGCTGCAAGGGTGAAGTGTCTTGCTCAAGGGCACGACGGACATAACTCGGATGGTAGAAGCTGGGGATTGAACCAGGAACCCTCAGGCTGCTGGCCACTCCCCCAACTCCGCCACGCCGTCCCCATGAACTGTAAGGTATGAGCAATAATAAAATGGGCTGCTTGCATTGCAGCAGGCCCATAATTAGATGTAAATACAATTAGATGTAATATTTGAATACGATGAAATGTATGCGTCGTATGGAAAGTTTACGTTTCGTCCCATTTGACAGCAAAAATGTGGTTCGAACTCGGCAGGATTGTGTGAAAGCGTGTTATTTCTCCTGCGGGTTCGGTTTGAGATGTGTCATGTGACCTCAGCGGTGCGGCACGAAGACGCCAGGAGACACCGGCACAGCTGTCTGTTTTGTTGTGGACCCGAGGTTGAGTGGAGGGAGGAGACTTCACGGAGGGGCCCGTCACTTCCCAGGCGCTGCCCCCCCCGCCCCCGGAGCCAAAGTCAATGTTGTCCTTACGTCCCGGGCCCAAAAGTCCCCCTGAAACGAGGCTAATAGGGCTGTTTAAACTAAAATACCGTTTAAGTCAACAGACTGGATTTCCTCCTGTGGTTTTGTACCCTCGTCACCTTGTTCCGCCTGTCACTTCCCACACCTCCACTCGGCCACCTTCTGCCGCCGCTTGCTCTCGAGTCCGGTTCCACCACGTGCGACCCGAGTCTATTCATGTGCGACACATTTATGCATACTCGGTTTTCCAAGATTTATGCCAAAACTGTCAAAGTTGTTGTTGACGAACCCCAAGATGCAGAGATGGAACCATGAGAAAACATGGTTTTAATATAAAAAACTAGAACAAAACCAAATAAAAGGTTCAAACCAAAAGCGCGCACGTGGGCGGAGAACAAACAAAAGCCCTGAGTGGAAGCTAACAGGTATCTAGCAGGAAACAGAAAAACTGGTAACAGCTAATGGCTAACAAGAAAACACGAAACCAAAAAGCTAGGAGAAAACAAACTACAAATAGCTAACAGGAACAGCTTACCGCTACGACGACAAGGACAAATAGTAGCACGACAGGTAGTAGCTGTAATGATGACATCGACACGGCAGGTAGCAACGACACAAGATAATAATCCAGCACTGACTAAAGTAACAAAGGAGCTAAAATAGGAGCTGGCTGATTAACATCAGGTGTAGCCAGGTGCCAATCAGCCACAGCTGAGGGGAAACAAAGCACTCAGGGATACAAACAGGAAGCTGAACCAAAATAAGAGTGCTGACAGGAACTACTAAACACACAGAGGAGAAACTAAAACACAAACAAACTGTCAGTGGCAAGCCTGACAAAAACTTTCGTATACTGTAGAAAAACTTGTGAAAAAAACTAAAGCAGTGTTTCTCAATACCATCCATCCATTTTCTACCGCTTGTCCCTTTTGGGGTCACTGTGGCCGATTTCAGCTGCAGTCGGGCGGAAGGCGGTATACACCCTGGACAAGTCGCCACCTCATCACAGGGCCTGGTTCTCGATACCACCTCAGAAAACACCTGGCCCTCTAAATACCACCATAATGACCAACATTAAAATACAGTAGCCAAGTACAGTGGTCCCCAACCTTTTTGTAGCTGCGGACCGGTTGTCATGTCTGTGTGATTATGTTTAGTTTTTTGGACACTCAGTTCCTGTTTTTGCACTTCCTGGTTTGTTTTGTGTCCATGTCAACTCAGTTTTCACCTGTCCTCATGTCTTGCACCTGTTTTCACTGATTATGTCACTGCTATTTAAGCTGTCTGTTTCTGTTCTTCATCCTGGCAACATCACCTCCTGCACCCATGATATCCATGCTTCTTTTTTCCTCATACCCTTGTCTCAGTCCCAGTAAGTGTTTTCGTTATTCATGCCATAGTGCAAGCTTTTGGTTTCTTTAGTCAAGTTTGTTCTCCGCCATTGTGTGCGCCTTTTGTTTGCTTTCTTTTTTTGTATTTTGTTATTGTTGAATTCTTTCTTTTTTTTGTCATGAAAAAGGGAGTTTTTTTGGGGTTGGTGCACTAATTGTAAGTGTATCTTGTGTTTTTTATGTTGACTTCATAAAAATAAATACATAAATAAATAAATGAAAGGGGGATTTTTTTTGGGTTGGTGCACTAATTGTTAATGTATCTTGTGTTTTTATGTTGACTTCATAAAAATAGCTAAATAAATAAATGAAAAGGGGATTTTTTTGGGGTTGGTGCCCTAATTGTAAGTGTATCTTGTGTTTTTTATGTTAACTTCATAAAAATAGATAAATAAATAAACGAAAAAGGGATTTTTTGGGGGTTGGTGCACTAATTGTTAATGTATCTTGTGTTTTTTACGTTGATTTAATGATAAAAAAAAAATAAAAAATTCTTCTGCGGCCCGGTACCAATCGAGCTGGTGGTTGGGGACCACTGGCGTAGTAGACCTAAGTATTCATTAAAAACAAGGCAGAGTATATTTAATAACCTCTTAAGGCCCAAGCTGTTTGTTTACATGCTTTTTTTAAATTTCTCTTTGCTATTTGGGCTTATTCGACCCTAATTAGAATAAAACACTAAGAATCATCTTTTCATACGATTTACTTAGTCCAATAGCACATTTAAACAACCATTTTTTTTTTTTGCTTGCAATCACTCGTTGAGAAATGTTGGTCTTAAACTGTCCAACAATGTGCTCACATATTTGTTCACAAAGTGGTGACCCTCGCCCCATCCTTGTTTGTGAATGACTGACCATTTCGTGGAAGCTGCTTTTATATCCAATCATGGCACCCACCTGTTCACCTGTGAGATGTTCCAAATAAGTGTTTGATGAGCATTCTTTAAACTTTCCCAGTCTTTTTTGCCACTTGTGTCAGCTTTTTTGAAACAGGTTGCAGGCATCAATTTCCAACTGAGTTATTAATATTTGCAAAAAAACAACAAGATTTACCAGTTCAAACATTAAATATGTTGTCTTTGCAGTCTATTCAATTAAACCTAAGTTGTAAAGTATTCGCCACTCATTGTTGTCTGTTTTTATTTACCATTTACACAACGTACCGACTTCAATGGTGTTGTATATGTATTGCACTTATAACTGTAATAATTCTCTATTAAAGTTGTTTTTGTATTCCTATGTCAAGGTTTCCAGAGCAGATTAATTGGATTTTACTCAACAGATTGACTAAAATCGATGTGTGCTCCCAGTAAACATAAACACGAAAAATACAATGATTATGTTTGCTCAGGACCAGTTTCACCTCATGCAAAATATAACTGATGGTTTTCCATAGAGAAAATATTCTCAAGCCACTGCATTAAGAAGACTGACTGGAAGAAGGATTTCCATTTTGTTTCGTTTATACTTCCTGGAAAACAATGCAGTATTTCGGAAGTATTGCTCATGAATACATTTATGTTAATGAGCCAGATGGTGATGTCAGAGATGCCACCGAGTTAATTTTGTCTGATGCAGGATGCAAAAGCTATAAACAAAACGGAGTCCGTAATGTTTATTAACGAGTCATTTCCTGCCGGGCTGTCTGCGTTTGTTGTTTTGTTTCAAGTGTTTGCATAATAGATGATAAACAAAAACAACATTCTTGACACTTCGACAGGATAAGTCGGTTTGGTTTAGTGTTTCGCTTGGCTTGGACGGATCTCTGCCATGTTTGTGCTAAAGCTCTTCATTCCAAGCAGCCCTGGCTTCTTCATCCTGATAACACCTGTCTGCCATTTCCTTCCATCACACCTGTGCCAGCCTGCTCTGATTCTGTCCGCCAGCTGCTTGCTCTCACGCGTATTTTCTATCTGTTCGGTGGAACATTTATTTTTAGTGGATTTTTCATTTTTCTTACTGAAAAACTCTGTTTTCAAATCAATACTATTGGTTGGCAACAAGTGAATAATTTAACAGTATAAATAATAAAAAAAATCAAACAACGTCTATAATTTATTTTTTTGTACAAACCCCAAAACAGGTGATGTTGGCACGTTGTGTAAATGGCAAATAAAAACAGAATACAATGATTTGCGAATCCTTTTTGACCTTTATGCAATTGAATAGACTGCAAAGACAAGATACTGCTAAACTTTGTTATTTATTGCAAAAATATTAGCTCATTTGGAAATTGATGCCTGCAACAGGTTTCAAAAAAGCTGGCACATGTGGCAAAAAAGACTGAGAAAGTTGACGAATGCTCATCAAACACTTATTTGGAACATCCCACAGGTGAACAGGCTAGTTGGGAACGGGTGGGTGCCATGATTGGATATAAAAGCAGCTTCCATGAAGTGATCAGTCATTCACAAACAGGGATGGGGCGAGGGTCACCACTTTGTGAACAAATGTGTGAGCTCATTGTTGGACAGTTTAAGACCAACTTTTTTCAACGAGCGATTGCAAGCAATTTAGGGATTTCACCATCTATGGTCTGTAATATCATCAAAAGGTTCAGAGAATCTGGAGAAATCACTGCACATAAATGATGCTATTACGGACCTAAGAACTTTCAGGCGGTACTGCATCAAAAAGCGACATCAGTGTGTAAAGGATATCACCACACTCAGGAACACTTCAGAAAAGCACCGTCAGTACAATTTGTCACTACATCTGTAAGTGCAAGTTAAAACTCTTCTATGCAAAGCGAAAGCTTTATCAACAACACCCAGAAACCCCGCCGGCTTCGCTGGGCCCAAGCTCATCTAATACGGACTGATGCAAAGTGGAAAAGTATTCTGTAGTCTGACGAGTCCACATTTCAAGTTGTTTTTGGAAACTGTGGATGTGGTGTCCTCCGGAATAAAGAGGAAAAGAACCATCCGGACTGTTATAGGTGCAAAGTTCAAAAGCCAGCATCTGTGATGGTATGGGGGTGTATTAGTGCCCAAGGCATGGGTAACTTACACATGTGTGAAGGCACCATTAATGTCATAACCGGGTTTTGTTCTCCCGGGATGCAATCGGACTATTCCGGACAAGGAACTCTCCTGACGGAATAAATAAAGTACTATCTAATCCAATCTAATCAATTCATGGTAAAAATATATACTATCAACATAATACAGTCATCACACAAGTTAATCATCAGAGTATGTACATTGAATTATTTACATTATTTACAATACGGGGGTGGGGTTAGGTTTGGTTGATATCAGCACTTCAGTCAACAATTGCATCATCAGAGAATCGGACATTGAAACAGTGTAGGTCTTATTTAGTAGGATATGTACAGCCAGCAGAGAACATAGTGAGTTCACATAGCATAAGAACAAGTATATACATTAGAAGTACATTTGATTATTGATTATTTATAATCCGGGGAGATGGGATGTGAATGGAGGAGGGTATTAGTAAAGTGTTGAAGTTGCCTGGAGGTGTTGTTTTAGAGCGCTTTTGAAGGAATATAGAGATGCACTTACTTTTATACCTGTTGGGAGTGCATTCCACATTGATGTGGCATAGAAGGAGACTGAGTTAAGACCTTTGTTATATCGGAATCTGGGTTTAACGTGGTTTGTGGAGCTCCCCCTGGTGTTGTGGTTATGGCGGTCATTTTCGTTATGGAAGTAGTTTGACATGTACTTCAGTATCAGGGAGGAGTAGCGGATTTTATAGACTAGGCTCAGTGCAAGTTGTTTTACTCTGTCCTCCACCCTGAGCCAGCAAACTTTGGAAAAGTGGGTAGGAGTGAGGTGTGATCTGGGGTGGAGGTTTAAAAGTAACCTGACTGGAGTTGCAGCTTGCTGCGGGGTCGTTCTCCCAGGAAGGCAGACGGACTACTCGGGACATGGCATTCAGGTAAAAACATGATTTAATTTTAACAAAAAAAATATACAAACAAAAATCGCTCACAGCGGAGGCACAACTTGGGCTGAAGAACAAAGCTAACGCATAAACAGACTAAGAACATATATCAAACAAAACTTACTTGGCATGGCATGAAGCACGAAACTATGGCAAGGCATGAAACAAGTCAGCACAGGGCGACTGACTGGCAAAGACGAGGTTAAATACTGCCTCTGATTAGTGCTCGGGAAGCAGGTGAGCGGGCATTTTGTCCACCAGAGACAGGTGGACAAAATGAGTAACCAAGGAAACCAGACAAGGGAGTGGAAAAAAACAGGAACTTAAAGAGTCCAAAGGACAAACAGCACATGGCCAAACAAAAACATGATCAACAGACATGACATTTTATTTATTATTGGTCAGCTTCAGAATAACAATGTTATTAAAAAGAATGAGACTTATTATACTCTAAAAATGTTGGTCTTACTTAAAAATGCACGCATTTAGTTGTATTCAGTGTTAAAAAAATATGATATGGCTCTCACGGAAATACATTTTGAAATATTTGGCTTTCATGGCTCTCTCAGGCAAAAAGGTTCCCGACCCCTGCTATAAGCTGATAATGGGAACGCAAGAGATTGGAACCATGAATGTAAACGGAGAAAGGTTTGCTACAGCATGTGCAGACAACAGTTTGGTTATTGGAGGTTCCGTTTTCCCACACAAGGACATCCACAAAGCAACATGTGTTTCTGCCAACCACACAACTGAAAACCAGATTGATCACATCTGCATTCGTTAGAAATTCGGAGGCTCACTGCTCGATGTCAGAGCGAGAAGAGGAGCCGACGCCACATCCGACCACCATCTAGTCACAGCAAGGTTCCAGTTGAAATTGAAAATGCATGAAACCAGGGGTGTCAAACTCAAATACAGAGTGGGCCAAAATTTAAAATGGAACAAAGCCGCGGGCCAAGGTTGAACAAATGAACCTTTTAAGAGGGATCCAAAAAAGTTTTGCATTGAATATTGAACAAGCAAGGCTTATATAAGCGTTTTCCGTTCGGGCTCCAGTACTCTGGAATGCCCTCCCGGTAACAGTTCGAGATGCTACCTCAGTAGAAGCATTTAAGTCTCATCTTAAAACTCATCTGTATACTCTAGTCTTTAAATAGACCTCCTTTTTAGACCAGTTGATCTGCCGCTTCTTTCCTTTTTTCTTCCATGTCCCTCCCCTCCCTTGTGGAGGGGGTCCGGTCCGATGACCATGGATGAAGTACTGGCTGTCCAGAGTCGAGACCCAGGATGGACCGCTCGCCTGTGTATCGGTTGGGGACATCTCTACGCTGCTGATCCGCCTCCGCTTGGGATGGTTTCCTGCGGACGGGACTCTCGCTGCTGTCTTGGATCCGCCTTGAACTGAACTCTCGCGGCTGTGTTGGAGCCACTATGGATTGAACTTTCACAGTATCATGTTAGACCCGCTCGACATCCATTGCTTTCGGTCCCCTAGAGGGGGGGGGGGGGGATGGGGGTTGCCCACATCTGAGGTCCTCTCCAAGGTTTCTCATAGTCAGCATTGTCACTGGCGTCCCACTGGATGTGAATTCTCCCTGCCCACTGGGTGTGAGTTTTCATTGCCCTTTTGTGGGTTCTTCCGAGGATGTCGTAGTCGTAATGATTTGTGCAGTCCTTTGAGACATTTGTGATTTGGGGCTATATAAATAAACATTGATTGATTGATTGATAACTTTATAGTGACATGCAAAGTCGAGTTTCAAATTATCCATCCAACCATCCATTTCCTACCGCTTGTCCCTTCTGGGGTAGCTGCAGCCTATCTCAGCTTCATTCGGGCGGAAGGCAGCGTACAGCCTGGACAAGTCGCCACCTCATCACAGGGCCAACACAGATAGAGAGACAACATGCACACTCGGGCCAATTTAGTGTTTCCAATCAACCTATCAATAATGATTTAAAAATATCAATGGCATATCAAATACAATTTAAATAAAAATTGGAGAGGAGGAGGTGGGGGGGGCAGGTTTGGTGGTAGCGGGGGTGTATATTATAGCATCCCAGGAGAGTAAGTGCTGCAAGGGGTTCTGGGTATTACGTGTGTTACAGTGCAGATGTTCTCCCGAAATGTGTTTGTCATTCTTGTTCGGTGTGGCTTCACAGTGTGGCGCATATTTGGAACAGTGTTAAAGTCGTTTATACGGCCACCCCCAGTGTGACCTGTATGGCTGTTGACCAAGTATGACTGGCATTCATTGTCGTGTGTTAAAGCCGCAGATATTACGTGACTGGGCCGGCACATTGTTTCTATGGCGGAAAAGCGGACGTGACGACAGGTTGTAGAGGACTCTAAAGGCAGTGCCTTCGAGGCACGCCCCCAATATTGTTGTCCGAGTGGAAATCGGGAGAAATTCGGAAGAATTGTTGCCTCGGGAGATTTACGGGAGAGGCAGTGAAATTTGGGAGGGTTGGCAAATGCGTTGTTACAGCGGCATAGCCCATGTATAATACCGGCGGGCCAGCTCTAATCTTAATTTGATATTACCTCAAGGGCCAAATGAAATCACACGGCGGGCCAAATTTGGCCCACGGACCAGAGTTTGACACACATGCATTAAACAAACAAAAGGGAGGATCAAATTCAACATACAACAATTCCAAGATATGGCACTTTGGAAATTATACCAAGTCACATTACACAACCGGTTTCAAACACAACAGGACCAGACAACACAAGCACCAGGAACTGCAGAAGGGATTTGGGACAGTTTGAAGACCACAAGGAAGGAGACATATGCAGAAGTGGTAGGGAGAAAAAAGTCCGCAAGCAAACTTTGTCGATCCAAAGAAAAACCACAAGAAAGTGAGTGAGAGAAGGAAGAAAAAAGGAGGTAGTTAACAGATGCGGAACCAGAGCAGGAATTTGAAGAAGACAAAAGGAAGTACAAACCCTGTTTCCACGGGAATTGGGAAATTGTGTTAGATGTAAATATAAACAGAATACAATGATTTGCAAATCCTTTTCAACCCATATTCAATTCAATGCACTACAAAGACAACATATTTGATGTTCAAACTCATAAACTTTATATATTTTTTTGCAAATAATAATTAACTTAGAATTTCATGGCTGCAACATGTGCCAAAGTAGTTGGGAAAGAGCATGTTCACCACTGTGTTACATCACCTTTTCTTTTAACAACACTCAAACGTTTGGGAACTGAGGAAACTAATAGTTGAAGCTCTGAAAGTGGAATTCTTTACCATTCTTGCTTAATGTACAGCTTAAGTTGTTCAACAGTCCGGGGTCTTGTTGTCGTATTTTACGCTTCATAATGCGCCACACATTCTCGATGGGAGACACGTCTGGAGTGCAGGCAGGCCAGGAAAGTATCCGCACTCTTTTACTACGAACCCACGCTGTTGTAACACGTGCTTGACATAGCTTTACTGAAATAAGCAGGGGCGTCCATGATAACGTTGCTTGGATGAAAACATACGTTGCTCCAAAACCTGTATGGATCATTCAGCATTAATGGTGCCTTCACAGATGTGTAAGTTACCCATGCCTTGGGCACTAATACACCCCCATACCATCACAGATGCTGGCTTTTGAACTTTGCGCCTATAACAATCCGAATGGTTATTTTCCTCTTTGTTCTGGAGGACACCACGTCTACAGTTTCCAAATATAATTTGAAATGTGGACTCGTCACACCACAGAACACTTTTCCACTTTGCATCAGTCCATCTTAGATGAGCTCGGGCCCAGCGAAGCCGGCGGCGTTCCTGAGTGTTGTTGATAAATGGCTTTCGCTTTGCATAGTAGTTTTAACTTGCACTTACAGATTTAGCGACCAACTGTAGTTACGGGCAGTGGTTTTATGAAGTGTTCCTGAGCCCATGTGGTGATATCCTTTACACACGGATGTCGGTTTTTGACGCAGTACCGCCTGAGGGATCAAAGGTCTGTAATATCATCGCTTACGTGCAGTGATTTCTCCAGATTCTCTGAACTTTTTGATGATTTTACGGACCATAGATGGTAAAATCCCTAAATTCCTTGCAATAGCTCGTTGAGAAATGTTCTAAAACTGTTCAACAATTTGCTTACAAATTGGTGACCCTCACCCCATCCTTGTTTGTGAATGACTTAGCATTTCACGGAAGCTGATTTTTTTACCCAATCATGGCAACCACCTGTTCCCAATTAGCCTGCACACCAGTGGGATGTTCCAAATAAGTGTTTGATGAGCATTCCTCAGCTTTATCAGTATTTATTGCCACCTTTCCCAACTTCTTTGTCACGTGTTGCTGGCATCTAATTCTAAAGTTAGTGATTATTTGCCAAAAAAAAACAAAAAAAACAACATGTTATCATAAAATCGCACAAATGTTCGAATTATTGTTGTAAAACTTTGGACTTGCGTTGAGTAAAATGACGACTTTTATCATTAATACTGCCAAAATTCCAGGTTTTTGTGAAATTGTGACCTTTTTCTTGTGAAATTGCTATAATTCGTTTGTTATCTTCAACAATGGTGTGTTTTACCCGCTACATGTATTAAGAGCGGTATAGTTCAGTTGGTAGAGTGGCCGTGCCAGCAACTTGAGAGTTCCAGGTTCGATGCCCGCTTCCACTATCCTAGTCACTGCTGTTGTGTCCTTGGGCAAGGCACTTTACCCACCTGCTCCCAGTGCCACCCACACTGGTTTAAATGTAATGTAGGTATTGGGTGTCACTATGTAAAAGCGCTTTGAGTCACTAGAGAAAAGCGCTATATAAATATACTTCACTATATGTGTACTTTGAGCTATAGTATTGATGTTAGTATTTACTAATGATTATGTTTATTGGCATCAATAATCATGACACATTTAATACAATGTCAATAAACTATTCTATTTGAACCTCATCCTACATTATGGCAGGCATATGCAATATAGAAAGTTGTAAATTGTTTGTTTAATACTTTTTCATTTTTATTTTAATATTCTAAAAATGTTCCTTGCATGCATTCATCCATCCATCCATTTTCTAGAAACTTGAAGTAAATAATGAAGATTAAAAACCAATTACAAACAAAAATTTCAACAAAAAAAATAACTAAAAAGCAGTCTTTATCTCACAATGTGTCGACTTTTTTTTATGACAAAATTGAAAACAATTTCTCATATTCTTTCTTTCTGTAATACTGCAATGTTTTCTCATGAAATTACTTTATGTAAAAATTCAGACATTTCAATGCAAAACAGTGACATTTGTCTTATAAAATTCTGACTTTTATAAAATGATTGCCAATTTTTTCATTGTTCTTGTAAAACAGTGCAATTTTTTGGAGTAAAATAATGACTTTTATGACCATTTTGCCTCGTAAAATTCCCATTATTATTATTATAAATCGCCAAATTTCTAAAGTTTTCTCATAAAATGGTGACTTTGTGTCGAGTAAAAATTGACACTTTTCATAAAATTGCACACATTTTAAGCTTTTCTTGTAAAACTGCGACTGTTATCAAGTAAAGTTCCAACTTTTATCATAATATCGCACGAATGTTCCATTATTGTTGTAAAACTTTGGACTTGCATTGAGTAAAATGATGACTTTTATTATTAATACTGCCAAAATTCCAAGTTTTTGTGAAATTGTGACCTTTTTCTTGTGAAATCCCAACAAGCTTTTTTTTTAATATTTGCATAGTATGTATATATTATCCATCCATCCATCCATTTTCTACCGCTTATTCCCTTTGGGGTCGCGGGGGGCGCTTGTGCCTATCTCAGCTACAATCGGGCGGAAGGCGGTGTACACCCTGGACAAGTCGCCACCTCATCACAGGGCATGTATATATTATTAATGTTGTACATACAAATCTTTATATACCTAGAAAGGTTGGTCCTAAAGAGGTTGGCCTTTTCCGGCGGTCTCAAGAAGGTAAGAAACTTGAAGTAAATAATGAAGATTAAAAACCAATTACAAACAAAAAATTCAATAAAAAATAACTAAAAGCAGTCTTTATCTCACAATGTGTCGACTTTTTTATGAAAAAATTGAGAACAATTTCTCATATTCTTTCTTTCTATAATACTGCAATGTTTTCTCATAAAATTACTTTATGGAAATATTCAGACATTTTAATGCGAAACAGTGACATTTGTCATATGAAATTCTGACTTTTATCAAATGATTGCCAATTTTTTCATTGTTCTTGTCAAACAGTGGCATTTTTTGGAGTAAAATTATGACTTTAATCATCATTTTGCCAAGTAAAATTGCCATTATTATTATAATAAATTGCCAAAATTCTCAAGTTTTCTCATAAAATGGTGACTTTGTGTCAAGTGAAAATTGACACTTTTCATAAAATTTAACACATATTAAGCTTTTCTTGTAAAACTGCGACTGTGATCAAGTAAAGTTCCAACTTTTATCATAATATCGCACAAATGTTCCATTATTGTTGTAAAACTTTGGACTTGCGTTGAGTAAAATGCCGACTTTTATTATTAATACTGCCAAAATTCCAAATTTTTCTTGTGAAATTTCAACTCATTTTTCAGAAAAAGTTTTTTTTAATATATATATATATATATATATATATATGTATATATATATATATATTATATATATTTGCATAGTATGTATATATTATTAATGTTGTACATACAAATCTTTATATACCTAGAAAGGTTGGTTCTAAAGAGGTTGGCCTTTTTCGGTGGTCTCAAGAAGGTAAGAAACTTGAAGTAAATAATGAAGATTAAAAACCAATTACAAACAAAAATTTCAATAAAAAAAATAACTAAAAAGCAGTCTTTATCTCACAATGTGTCGACTTTTTTAATGATAAAATTGTGAACAATTTCTCATATTCTTTCTTTCTGTAATACTGCAATGTTCGCTTATAAAATTACTTTATGTAAAAATTCAGACATTTTAATGCAAAACAGTGACATTTGTCGTATAAAATTCTGACTTTTATCAAATGATTGCCAATTTTTTCATTGTTCTTGTAAAACAGTGCCATTTTTGGAGTAAAATGATGATTTGTCATCATTTTGCCGAGTAAAATTCCCATTATTAATATAACACTGGCAAATTTTTTAAGATTTCTTCTAAAATGGTGACTTTGTGTCGAGTAAAAATTTCGACAATTTTCATAAAACTGCCCACATTTTAAGCTTTTCTTGTTAAACTGCAACATTTGAGTAAAGTTCCAATTTTTATCATAATATCGCACAAATGTTCCGTTACTGTTGTAAAACTTTGGACTTGCGTTGAGTAAAATGACGACTTTTATTATTAATACTGCCAAAAGTCCAGGTTTTTGTGAAATTGTGACGTTTTTCTTGTGAAATCCCAACAAGCTTTTTTTTTTTTATATCTGCATAGTATGTATATATTATCCATCCATCCATCCATTTTCTACCGCTTATTCCCTTTGGGGTCGCGGGGGGCGCTTGTGCCTATCTCAGCTACAATCGGGCGGAAGGCGGTGTACACCCTGGACAAGTCGCCACCTCATCACAGGGCATGTATATATTATTAATGTTGTAAATACAAATCTTTATATACCTAGAAAGGTTGGTCCTAAAGAGGTTGGCCTTTTTCGGCGGTCTCAAGAAGGTAAGAAACTTGAAGTAAATAATGATGGTTAAAAACAAATTACAAACAAAAAATTTAACAAAAATAAAACTAAAAGCAGTCTTTATCTCACAATGTGTCGACTTTTTTTTATGAAAAAATTGAGAACAATTTCTCATATTCTTTCTCTTTCTATAATACCGCAATGTTTTCTCATAAAATGATTACTTTATGTAAAAATTCTGACATTTTAATGCAAAACAGTGACATTTGTCATATAAAATTCTGACTTTTATCAAATGATTGCCAATTTTTTCCATTGTTCTTGTAAAACAGTGCCATTTTTGGAGTAACATTATGACTTTTGTCATCATTTTGCCAAGTAAAATTCCCATTATTATTATAATATTGCCAAAATTCCAAAGTTTTCTCATAAAATGGTGACTTTGTGTCAAGTAAAAATTGACACTTTTCATAAAATTGCCTACGTTTTAAGCTTTTCTTGTAAAACTGCGACGTTTGAGTAAAGTTCCAACTTTTATCATATCGCACAAATGTTCCGTTATTGTTGTAAAACTTTGGACTTGTGTTGAGTAAAATGATGACTTTTATTATTAATACTGCCAAAATTCCAAGTTTTTCTTGTGAAATTGTGATCCTTTTCTTGTGAAATTTCAACTAATTTTCCAGAAAAAGCTTTTTATATATATATATATATATATATATTTGCATAGTATGTATATATTATTAATGTTTATAAATACAAATCTTTATAGACCTAGAAAGGTTGGTCCTAAAGAGGTTGGCCTTTTTCGGCGGTCTCAAGAAGGTAAGAAACTTTAAGTAAATAATGAAGATTAAAAAACAATTACAAACAAAAATTTCAATAAAAAAAATAACTAAAAAGCAGTCTTTATCTCAGTGTGTCGACTTTTTTTAATGCTAAAATTGAAAATAATTTCTCAAATTCTTTCTTTTTCTATAATACTACAATGTTTTCTCATATAATTATTACTTTACCTAAAAATTCAGACATTTTAATACAAAACAGTGACATTTGTCATATATATTTCCGACTTTTATCAAATGATTGCCAATTTTTTCGTTGTTCTTGTAAAACAGAGCCATTTTTTGGAGTAAAATTGTGACTCTTATCATCATTTTGCCTAGTAAAATTCCCATTATTATTATAAATTGCCAAAATTCTCAAGTTTTCTCATAAAATGGTGACTTTGTGTCGAGTAAAAATTTCGACACTTTTTATACAATTGCACACATTTTAAGCTTTTCTTGTAAAACTGCGACGTTTGAGTAAAGTTCCAACTTTTATCATAATATCGCAAAAATGTTTCGTTGTTGTTGTAAAACTTTGGACTTGCGTTGAGCAAAGTGACGACTTTTATTATTAATACTGCCAAAATTACAAATTTTTCGTGTGAAATTGTGACCTTTTTCTTGTTAAATCCCAACAAGCTTTTTATATATATATATATTTGCATAGTATGTATATATTATTAATGTTGTACATACAAATCTTTATATACCTAGAAAGGTTGGTCCTAAAGAGGTTGGCCTTTTCCAGCGGTCTCTAAAAGGTAAGAAACTTGAAGTAAATAATGAAGATTAAAAACCAATTACAAACAAAAATTTCAATAAAAACATCTAAAAAGCAGTCTTTATCTCACAATGTGTCAACTTTTTTTATGATGAAATTGAGAACAATTTCTCATATTCTTTCTTTCTATAATACTGCAATGTTTTCTCATAAAATTACTTTATGTAAAAATTCAGACATTTTAATGCAAAACAGTGACATTTGTCTTTTAAAATTCTGACTTATCAAATTATTGCCAATTTTTTAATTGTTCTTGTAAAACAGTGCCATTTGTTTGGAGTAAAATAATGACTTTAATCATCATTTTGCCAAGTAAAATTCCCATTATTATTATAAATTGCCAAAATTCTCAAGTTTTCTCATAAAATGGTGACTGTGTCAAGTAAAAATTGACACTTTTCATAAAATTGAACACATTTTAAGCTTTTCTTGTAAAACTGCGACTGTTATCAAGTAAAGTTCCAACTTTTATCATAATATCGCACAAATGTTCCATTATTGTTGTAAAACTTTGGTCTTGCGTTGAGTAAAATGCCGACTTTTATTATTAATACTGCCAAAATTCCAAGTTTTTCTTGTGAAATTGTGACCTTTTTCTTGTTAAATCCCAACAAGCTTTTTTTTCTTTTCTTTTTTATATATATTTGCATAGTATGTATATATTATTAATGTTGTACATACAAATCTTTATATACCTAGAAAGGTTGGTCCTAAAGAGGTTGGCCTTTTTCTGCGGTCTCAAGAAGGTAAGAAACTTGAAGTAAATAATGAAGATTAAAAACCAATTACAAACAAAAATTTCAATAAAAAAAATAACTAAGCACAGTCTTTATCTCACAATGTGTCGACTTTTTTTTTTAATGATAAAATTGAGAACAATTTCTCATATTCTTTCTTTCTATAATACTGCAATGTTTTCTCATAAAATTACTTTATGTAAAAATTCAGACATTTTAATGCAAAACAGTGACATTTGTCTTTTAAAATTCTGACTTATCAAATTATTGCCAATTTTTTAATTGTTCTTGTAAAACAGTGCCATTTGTTTGGAGTAAAATAATGACTTTAATCATCATTTTGCCAAGTAAAATTCCCATTATTATTATAAATTGCCAAAATTCTCAAGTTTTCTCATAAAATGGTGACTGTGTCAAGTAAAAATTGACACTTTTCATAAAATTGAACACATTTTAAGCTTTTCTTGTAAAACTGCGACTGTTATCAAGTAAAGTTCCAACTTTTATCATAATATCGCACAAATGTTCCATTATTGTTGTAAAACTTTGGTCTTGCGTTGAGTAAAATGCCGACTTTTATTATTAATACTGCCAAAATTCCAAGTTTTTCTTGTGAAATTGTGACCTTTTTCTTGTTAAATCCCAACAAGCTTTTTTTTCTTTTCTTTTTTATATATATTTGCATAGTATGTATATATTATTAATGTTGTACATACAAATCTTTATATACCTAGAAAGGTTGGTCCTAAAGAGGTTGGCCTTTTTCTGCGGTCTCAAGAAGGTAAGAAACTTGAAGTAAATAATGAAGATTAAAAACCAATTACAAACAAAAATTTCAATAAAAAAAATAACTAAGCACAGTCTTTATCTCACAATGTGTCGACTTTTTTTTTTAATGATAAAATTGAGAACAATTTCTCATATTCTTTCTTTCTGTAATACTGCAATGTTTTCTCATAAAATTACTTTATGTAAAAATTCAGACATTTTAATGCAAAACAGTGACATTTGTCTTATAAAATTCTGACTTTTATCAAATGATTGCCAATTTTTTCGTTGTTCTTGTAAAACAGTGCCATTTTTGGAGTAACATTATGACTTTTGTCATCATTTTGCCAAGTAAAATTCCCATTATTATGACAAAATTGCCAAAATTCTAAATATTCTCATAAAATGCTGACTTTGTGTCAAGTAAAAATTGACACTTTTCATAAAATTGCAAACATTATAAGCTTTTCTTGTAAAACTGCGACGTTTGAGTAAAGTTCCAACTTTTATAAACTTTTACAATTGTTCCGTGTTCCGTTTCCGTAAAACTTTGGACTTGCGTTGATTAAAAAGACGACTATTATTAATACTGCCAAAATTCCAAGTTTTTCTTGTGAAATTGTGACCTTTTCCTTGCCCTTTTGTGGGTTCTTCCGAGGATGTTGTAGTCGTATTGATTTGTGCAGTCCTTTGAGACATTTGTGATTTGGGGCTATATAAATAAACATTGATTGATTGATTGATTAAATCCCAACAAGCTTTTTTTTTTAAATATATATTTGCATAGTATGTATATATTTTTAATGTTGTACATACAAATCTTTATATACCTAGAAAGGTTGGTCCTAAAGAGGTTGGCCTTTTTCGGTGGTCTCAAGAAGGTAAGAAACTTGAAGTAAATAATGAAGATTAAAAACCAATTACAAACAAAAAATTCAATAAAAAATAACTAAAAGCAGTCTTTATCTCACAATGGGTCGACTTTATGATAAAATTGAGAACAATTTCTCATATTCTTTCTCTTTCTATAATACTGCAATTTTTTCTCCTAAAATTACTACTTTATGTAAAAATTCAGACATTTTAATGCAAAACAGTGACATTTGTCCTACAAAATTCTGACTTTTATCAAATGATTGCCAATTTTTTCATTGTTCTTGTGAAACAGTGCCATTTTTTGGAGTAAAATAATGACTTTAATCATCACTTTGCCTAGTAAAATTCCCATTATTAGTATAAATTGCCAAAATTCTCAAGTTTTCTCATAAAATGGTGACTTTGTGTCAAGTAAAAATTGACACTTTTCATAAAATTGCACACATTTTAAGCTTTTCTTGTAAAACTGCGACGTTTGAGTAAAGTTCCAACTTTTATCGTAATATCGCACAATTGTTCCGTTTTTGTTGTAAAACTTTGGACTTGCGTTGAGTAAAATGACGACTTTTATTATTAATACTGCCAAAATTCCAAGTTTTTCGTGTGAAATTGTGACCTTTTTCTTGTTAAATCCCAACAAGCTTTTTATATATATATATATATAATTCATGTTGTAAATACAAATCGTTATATACCTAGAAAGGTTGGTTCTAAAGAGGTTGGCCTTTTTCGGCGGTCTCAAGAAGGTAAGAAACTTGAAGTAAATAATGATGGTTAAAAACCAATTACAAACAAAAAATTTGACAAAAATAAAACTAAAAGCAGTCTTTATCTCACAATGTGTTGACTTTTTTTATGAAAAAATTGAGAACAATTTCTCATATTCTTTCTCTTTCTATAATACTGCAATTTTTTCTCCTAAAATTACTACTTTATGTAAAAATTCAGACATTTTAATGCAAAACAGTGACATTTGTCTTATAAAATTCTGACTTTTATCAAATGATTGCCAATTTTTTCATTGTTCTTGTAAAACAGTGCCATTTTTTGGAGTAAAATAATGACTTTAATCATCATTTTGCCTAGTAAAATTCCCATTATTATTATAAATTGCCAAAATTCTCAAGTTTTCTCATAAAATGCTGACTTTGTGTCAAGTAAAAATTGACACTTTTCATAAAATTGCACACATTTTAAGCTTTTCTTGTAAAACTGCGACGTTTGAGTAAAGTTCCAACTTTTATCATATCGCACGAATGTTCCGTTTTTATTGTAAAACTGTGGACTTGCGTTGAGTAAAATGACGACTTTTATTATTAATACTGCCAAAATTCCAAGTTTTTCTTGTGAAATTGTGACCTTTTTCTTGTTAAATCCCAACAAGCTTTTCTTTTTTTTTTTTTTAATATATATATTTGCATAGTATGTATATATTATTAATGTTTTGCATACAAATCTTTATATACCTAGAAAGGTTGGTCCTAAAGAGGTTGGCCTTTTTCGGCGGTCTCAAGAAGGTAAGAAACTTGAAGTAAAAAATGAAGATTAAAAACCAATTACAAACAAAAAAATTCAATAAAAAATAACTAAAAGCAGTCTTTATCTCACAATGGGTCGACTTTTTTATGATAAAATTGAGAACAATTTCTCATATTCTTTCTCTTTCTATAATACTGCAATTATTTCTCCTAAAATTACTACTTTATGTAAAAATTCAGACATTTTACTGCAAAACAGTGACATTTGTCTTATAAAATTATGACTTTTATCAAATGATTGCCAATTTTTTCATTGTTCTTGTGAAACAGTGCCATTTTTTGGAGTAAAATAATGACTTTAATCATCACTTTGCCTAGTAAAATTCCCATTATTAGTATAAATTGCCAAAATTCTCAAGTTTTCTCATAAAATGGTGACTTTGTGTCAAGTAAAAATTGACACTTTTCATAAAATTGCACACATTTTAAGCTTTTCTTGTAAAACTGCGACGTTTGAGTAAAGTTCCATCTTTTATCGTAATATCGCACAATTGTTCCGTTTTTGTTGTAAAACTTTGGACTTGCGTTGAGTAAAATGACGACTTTTATTATTAATACTGCCAAAATTCCAAGTTTTTCTTGTGAAATTGTGACGTTTTTCTTGTTAAATCTTAAGTTTTTTTGGGGTTTTTTATACATATTTGCATAGCATGTATATATTATTAATGTTGTATATACAAATCTTTCTATACCTAGAAAGGTTGGTCCTAAAGAGGTAGGCATTTTTCGGTGTGTGTGTGTGTGTGTGGTGAAGAGCGAAGTGAGACCACTACTTCCCCTCTTGGCTAATGGCAGGTTTTAAAAATGGAAGCATGGATTGAAAGGAGCAGCCTGGGAGCCCGTGCCAAGATGACATCATCAAGTCCAAAAACAACACGGAGCTAAAAACGGCGAGCGTTCCTTTGAAGAACAACAGCCTGCAGTGGAGATGATTGCTTCCCCCTTAGCCGTGATTTAGGGCTTGCTTGCCCCCCCCCCCTGTCCGACCATCCCTAAAACTGAGATGTGAGGAAGCTTCTGGGACGAACACTCAGGAAGTGAGAAATGTCAGCAAAGAGTAAGGCCTGTGTCACAAGTGTGGACAGGAATGTATGACATGTGTGTGGAGGGGCCTGCAGAAGAAGCCTCCATTGGTCCATGCCTTGCAGGAAATGTTCCTGGGATTTCTACCACCATGCACCCCCTTGGAGCGTTTTATGGATTCAATGAAGCTTTTTGGACTTTTTTTGCCTCTCTGTGTTTGTTTGCAAGCTTGTAATCTCGCACTCCGGCGTTTCATCCCCGCCGCTGCTGCAGGAGATCATGTTGCTCTCTGGTGTGTTTGAACAGAGAGGAGCACGGGGGGGGGATCAAGCGTATCATCGCCCCGGATCTGAGCGCGGGCGAGAGACAGATGTCTGGTCTCTGATCGCGACTAGGGTCGATGCTAAGGTGATCAGAGACCCTCTCGGCGCTGACAAATGCGAACGGATCTGCAAATATTGCCTATTTTTTGTTCATAATATGGCGACTAATCTGTCACTGAAATTGGCACCTTGTGTGAATGCTAGATAAAAACAAAATACAATGATTTTCAAAATCCTTTTCAACTTGTATTCAATTGAATAGACTGCAAAGACAAGATACTTAACGTTCAAACTGGAAAACATTGTTATTTTCTGACAAATATTAGCTCATTTGGAATTTGTTTTAAAAAAGCTGGGCCCCGGTGGCAAAAAGGACTGAGAAAGTGTTATGGGTCACTGTGGGGAGGCGTGGCCTGCAGACCGACAGCGAGGCGGGGTACGAGATGGGATTGGCGCCGAAATGAACATCAGGTGCGTGGATCGGCACTGACAAATGAGAACGGATCTGCAAACATCGCCTATTTTTTGTTCATAATATGGCGACTAACATGCCGCTGAAGTTGGCACGTTACGTAAATGGTAAATGAAAACAAAACAATGATTTTCAATCTTTTTAGACTTATATTCAATTGAATAGACTGCAAATACAAGATACTAAACGTTCCAACTAGAAAACTTGTCATTTTTTGCAAAGATTAGCTCATTTGGAAGTTGACGCCTGCAACATGTTTCAAAAAAAGCTGGCACAAGTGGCAAAAACGACTGAGAAAGTTGAGGAATGCTCACCAAACACTTATTTTGAATATCCCACAGGTGAACAGGCTCATTTGGAACAGGTGGGTGACATGATTGGGTATAAAAGCAGCTTTCATGAAAAGCCCAACTGGTCCCGGTGGCAAAAAGGACTGAAAAAGTGTTATGGGTCACTGTGGGGAGGCGTGGCCTGCAGACCGACAACGAGGCGGGGTACGAGATGGGATTGGAGCCGAAATGAACATCAGGTGCGTGGATCAGCGCTCATAAATGCGAACGGATCTGCAAACATCACCTATTTTTTGTTCATAATATGGCGACTAATGTGCCACTGAAGTTGGCACGTTACGTAAATGGTAAATAAAAACAAAATACAATGATTTGCAAAATCCTTTTCAACTTATATGAAATTGAATAGACTGCAAAGACAAGATACTAAACGTTCCAACTAGAAAACTGGTCATTTTTTGCAAATATTAGCTCATTTGGAATTTGATGCCTGCAACATGTTTCAAAAAAGCTGGCACGAGTGGCAAAAACGACTGAGAAAGTTGAGGAATGCTCATCAAACACTTATTTTGAACATCCCACAGGTGAACAGGCTGATTCGGAACAGGTGGGTGCCATGATTTGGTATAAAAGCAGCTTTCATGAAATGTTCAACTGGGCCCGGTGGCAAAAAAGGACTGAGAAAGTGTTATGGGTCACTGTGGGGAGGCGTGGCCTGCAGACCGACAGCGAGGCGGGTTACGCCGGGGAGGACTACGAGATGGGATCGGCGCCGAAATGAACATCAGGTGCGTGAATCGGCGCTGACAAATGCGAATGGATATGCAAACATCGCCTATTTTTTGTTCATAATATGGTGACTAATGTGCCGCTGAAGTTGGCACGTTGTGTGAATGGTAAATAAAAACAAAACAATGATTTTCAATCTTTTTAGACTTATATTCAATTGAATAGACTGCAAAGACAAGTTACTTAACGTTCAAACTGGAAAACATTTTTATAAATATTAGCTCATTTGGAATTTGTTTGAAAAAAGCTGGCCCTGGTGGCAAAAAGGACTGAGAAAGTGTTATGGGTCACTGTGGGGAGGCGTGGCCTGCAGACCGACAGCAAGGCGGGGTACGAGATGGGATTGGCGCCGAAATGAACATCAGGTGCGTGGATCGGCACTGAAAAATGAGAATGGATCTGCAAACATCGCCTATTTTTTGTTCATAATATGGCGACTAACATGCCGCTGAAGTTGGCACGTTACGTAAATTGTAAATGAAAACAAAACAATGATTTTCAATCTTTTTAGACTTATGTTCAATTGAATAGACTGCAAAGACAAGATACTAAACGTTACAACTAGAAAACTTGTCATTTTTTGCAAAGATTAGCTCATTTGGAAGTTGATGCCTGCAACATGTTTCAAAAAAAGCTGGCACAAGTGGCAAAAACGACTGAGAAAGTTGAGGGATGCTCATCAAACACTTATTTTGAATATCCCACAGGTGAACAGGCTCATTTGGAACAGGTGGGTGACATGATTGGGCATAAAAGCAGCTTTCATGAAATGCCCAACTGGTCCCGGTAGCAAAAAGGACTGAGAAAGTGTTATAGGTCACTGTGGGGAGGCGTGGCCTGCAGATGGGATTGGAGCCGAAATGAACATCAGGTGCGTGGATCGGCACTGACAAATGAGAACGGATCTGCAAATATCGCCTATTTTTTGTTCATAATATGGCGACTAACATGCCGCTGAAGTTGGCACGTTACGTAAATTGTAAATGAAAACAAAACAATGATTTTCAATCTTTTTAGACTTATATTCAATTGAATAGACTGCAAAGACAAGATACTGAACGTTCAAACTGGAAAACATTTTTATAAATATTAGCTCCTTTGGAATTTGTTTGAAAAAAGCTGGCCCCGGTGGCAAAAAGGACTGAGAAAGTGTTATGGGTCACTGTGGGGAGGCGTGGCCTGCAGACCGACAGCGAGGCAGGGTACGAGATGGGATTGGCGCCGAAATGAACATCAGGTGCGTGGATCGGCGCTGACAAATACGAACGGATCTGCAAACATCGCCTATTTTTTGTCCATAATATGGTGACTAATGTGCCGCTGAAGTTGGCACGTTGTATGAGTTGTAAATAAAAACAAAATACAATGATTTGCAAAATCCTTTTCAACTTATATTAAATTGAATAGACTGCAAACACAAGATACTAAACGTTCCAACTAGAAAACTTGTCATTTTTGCGGTCTCATCTGCGGATAAACCGTGGGTCGGGCGGTCGACATGACGAAAAAATAGATTTTAATTCGATTCGGGCGGGTGGCGGTTGAACCATCCGTAAATATTTGATATACATGGTTCTGGGATCGGTATCCTTTGCCATTCAAACAGCCATTTAAGACCCGTGTCATAAAGCGAAGAAGACAATAGGAGACGCTATTATTCTCTTTAATGACTGCCGGCAGTCACCCAGATAATAAGTATTAGGGCGTGCTATGAAGTCATTGACTTTGTCGCCTACTACAACATGTACGATCTGCTTGTCAGTCCAGCAACATGTGTGTGGCTTCCATGGCAACACACACACGACTGCAAGGCATACTGGGTGACACAGAGTACACTAATGGTTGCGATATAAACCATTTTAACACTCTTAGTAATATGCGCCACGCTGTGAAGCCACACCAATTAAGAACGACAAAACACATTTCGGGAGAACATCCTCACAGTAACACAACATAAACGCAACACAAAAAATACCCAGAATCCTTTGTATTCATGACACTTCCTATTTTATTCACCCCGCTAGCAGGGGTTGAGGGCGCGGGGGTGTAAAATATATTCAGGAATTATCACGGATACAAAGGATTATGGGTATTTGTTGTGTTGCGTTCATGTTGTGTTACTGTGAGGATGTTCCCCCGAAATGTGTTTGTCAATCTTGCATTGTGTGGCTTGACAGCGTGGCGCATATTAGTAAGTGTTAAAGTTGTTTATACCACAACTATCAGTGTACTCTGTATCACCCAGTATGCCTTTCAATCTTGTACTTGTAATTGCGGAAGCAGCACACAACACGGTCAGAACAACAATCGGTTCGTAGATGTTGAAGGTGTCTAAGGCAATGGCTTCACAGCACGCCCATATTCTTATTATCAGGATGAACGCTATTGGGTTGTCGCGAGAACGTTAGCGGCTCCGATTGTCCTCATTACTCTGTGAAACAGGTTTAAATAGCTCTGTGACTGATAAAGGCGGCCGACCTCTGATATATTTCAGCGGGCGGTTGGCGGGCGGGTACGGTCCAGATAAAATGTTGGTTCGGGTGGAAGGCGGGTGGATGACGAGTCTGGTGATGCGGTTGCGGTTGATATAATTGCCTATCCGCGCATCTCTAATGCGCACTATAACACACATGCAACAATCTGAGAGTGTGGAGGTACACCTATTGTTGTGACCGGGTGAATCTATAAATAAAAATGTTACGATATATATATATATATTTTAGGGGTGGGCAAATTAATGCGTTAATTACGCGTTAACTCATCAATCTATTAACACAGACAATTATTTTATCGCACATTTACGTATGTTGTTTACATGCTTTTATTTTGTTAACGCCTTCTGTCTATTTATGAATAATGGCTGAGTTCTTAACGTTTACTTTCAGAGCTTGCATATCACAACATACAAGATGCCGTCATGGCGACACAACCTTTACCGGGCTACCGCGCATGCTCGTCACTCCTGTTGCATGCTGGGTAGGGTAGTTCTTTTTTTCCCTGGCTCATAACATCACAATATAGTACCATGTATATGATGCGTTCAGTTTATCAAAGCACCAAGCAAACAATCGGAAAATTCCCATCATATCAATTCCTAGATATGGTCATAATTATTTTAAGTGCACTACGCAGAATAAACACAACATTATTAATATTGCTACTACGGATAATTTGATCAAAAATTCCCTAAAACAGCCCACTACCTATAATATAGGTTTTTTAAACATAAGATCCCTGATAAAAAAAAAATGTGTCTGCTGTTAATTCAGAAATTGCCTGTTCAGATGTTATGATTGTGGCTCAGAGATTTGTATGTAGATTATATTTATTTTCCATAACAAACAGGATAACTTAAATACCCTGGCAGTGGCAATAAGCTTAAATGTTTGTATTTGAGTTGATTTTCATAAAATATGCTATTTAACTGCTACTGTTTAACAAGGACTGATTTAAATTGTGTTTGCACAACAAATGTTTTGGCGCTTTTTGTTCATGTGGGAGAATATTCCAATAAAGGTGCACTACACACTACTTTTGAATTCATTATTGGGCTTTGCGTATACAATGCAGTTAATCGTGATTAATCGGAGAAATAGTGCGATTAACTTCGATTAAAATTTTTAATCGTTGCCCAGCCCTAATATATATATATATATATATATATATATATATATATATATATATATATATATATATATATATATATATATATATTCTAGTACCTTCACAGGTGGTCTTTCACCCTTGTATGCTCTCTCCACGAGTAAAAACAAGTCAGTGAAACCTGAGCAAAGCTGGCATCCAAGCAGGGGATCTGTTCAGTGTTCCAGCCAGCCACAAATCTCCATTGTTACTGTAATTCCATCAAGCCTCGTTACAGCTCCAAACCCTAACCGAAAAAAAAAAACAAAAAAAAAAAACGACCGTGGGGCGCGTGGACGGATCGAGTGACAAGCGATAAACTTCGGCTGCGGAGCACTTCAAGAGGACCTCGGGACGGGTGACTAAAGAGGGTTGAGTGGGAAGAGGTTGTGATTTGCAGTGGAAGAGTTTTACTGCCTTGCGTTTCATGCTCACTTTCACACATTTCATCGCAAGCCGCCAAGAACTTGGAAACAATACAGGCAGTTTTATCGCATACTATAATGACACCAACTCATGAGCTCATGGCTGGTCCCTCATAGTTAATTTGTTGTGCTCCACATTCCACGTTGTCAACTCCGTCTTCAATATCGCAAAGAAAGAAAAACCCACAAATTTTTGTGGATGTTTCAGTTTACTGCTGGTTTGTGGACTCCTTATATACATCAACACAGATTAGAGCCAATAGTTTTGTCACGAAACCAGCCCAATTTGACTTTACCACGAAATATATTAAGTGGATCCTTCAAAACTGGTATATTTGTACGCATTTATGTTACGTCTTAACACAATTGTACATGAAGCTTTTTTTATTTTTCTGTTTGTTAATAAATGTTAATTGTTTGATGGTACAATTTAATTTTTTAATGAAACATTTAAAAATGAGGTGATTATTATATGTGGAGAGGCGGAGCCGACGGTCCGACGGCGCGGCAGGGCACGCTTGAGCCCGGCCCAAGATGGCGGCAAGGAGGCGGAGAATGCGGCCGAGCAGTCATGTGCAAGTGTGTGGATCGAGCACCAGTACACAATTAACTTATCTACTGGGTAACACAAGGCATATTGACAGAGCTTAACCCATTGTTACTATAACAATCTACAAGATTAATATAGGTTGCCTCTCTCTCTCTTCCCTTTCATCTTTCGGTATTCCTTCTTTTTTTTCATTTTTTTTATTTATTTCATTTATTTTTTATTATCTCTCTAGCTATCATTATGTATACGTATTGTAGCATTTGAACAACTTCATTGTTGATAATAGAGGTAATCTATTGGTTTTGTTCATGATCAATAGCGCTTTTTTGGTGTAAACATGCTCATTGTCATTACTATATTATTTATTTCACTAACTGTTTATTTGCTATCACTTTTACGAGCATATTTGCACATATTGTATGTGCTGGTGTTGTTCTATTGTTGTTATTGTCGTATTTGCTGTTGTTGTTTTTGTCTCTCTGTCTAATCCGCCTCTTATCCCCAGAATTTCCCCCTCTGTCTTCCTTTTTTTTCCACTTTCTATCCCCTCCTGCTCCGGCCCGGCTGCACCAAATGATAATATAAATACATTTAATAAAATCAAATTCAAATAAGGCAACAAGAGAAGTATCATACACTTCTCTTTTGTAAAGTAAATCTGAACAGCCGATATGGGCATCTACATAAACTATATGATTTGCCTGAGAAGCTGGACAGGACAAAAAAAAAAAAAAAAAAAAAACTCATCTCTTTACGATGTATAAAAAGGGAGAAGGAGGAGAGATCGGGGCAGAAGGAGGAGAGCCCGCAGCAGCGACCGAGGAACGGAAACAAAGAGCAGACGAGGACGACGACGGCTAAAAAGCGGACAGTGAGCGAGCAGAAGGAGAGGAGCATCTGAAAAGCGATCTGACCTGAAGACAAAGCTTTATTTGAAAAAATAAGTCAAACCTGCTCAAAAGCAATTTCCTTCCTGAGTGGTTCATGGAACCCGAGCGACGACAGTGTGAGTCGTTCACAGTGTTATTTCTCGTTTTATCGCATTTGTAATGCAGTTCCCAAGACAGTATTGTATAAACCAGTGTTTTTCAACCACTGTGCTGCGACACACTAGTGTACCGTGACATACAATCTGGTGTGCCGTGGAAGATTATGTAATTTCACCGAATTGGGTTGAAAATTTTAAAAAATAATAATTATAATCCTCAATTGTGCCGTAGTTGAGTGTCTGTACTATCTGGAGCTCGGCAGAGTAACCGTGTTATACTCTTCCATATCAGTAGGTGGCAGCAGGTCGCTAATTGCTTTGTAGATGTCGGGAACAACAACAACGATGCTTTGTCGTGATCACAATATGCAGACAGCGGGAGGCAGTGTGCAGGTAAAAAAAGGTATGTAATGCTTAAACCAAACCAAAAATAAACAAAAGGTCAGTGTCGCTAAGAAAGGGTATTAAATGTTAGGCTATGCAGAATGAAACTAAAACTGAACTGGCTTCAAAGCAAACAAAAACAGAATGCTGGACGACAGCAAAGACTTACGGCGTGTGGAGCAGACAGCGTCCACAAAGTACATTCAAACATGACATCAACAATGTCAACACAAAGCAGGATGAAAACAACTTAAATAGTCTTGATTGCTAAAAACAAAGTGGGTGTGGGGAATGGCGGTCAAGGAAAACATAAAACTGCTACAGGAAAATACCAACAAAATAGGAAAAGCCACCAAAATAGGAGCGCAAGACAAGAACTAAAACACGACACACAGGAAATAACTCAATCAATCAATGTTTATTTATATAGCCCCAAATCACAAATGTCTCAAAGGACTGCACAAATCATTACGACTACAACATCCTCGGAAGAACCCACTAAAACATTCAAATAAGTCACGGGGTGAGGTGACAGGTGGTGACAGCACACCGACTTTGAGAGCGATACTGATGCATGCCTGGTTATTATTTCAAGTCATATCCAACAATTGTGATAACGACTTTTTTACTGTCAATATCGCCCGCTGAGTTTCATTTTTCAATGTTTTTCTCAATGAAAAAAAAAAGTGTTTTGGCGCAAAAAAGGTTGAAAAACACTGGTATAGGCTATCCATGGGAAGTAGCGTTTTCCATAAGGCTGAATGTGTTATGTTGCGCCCTGCATAGTGTTTATACTGTAAGCATTGTGTTTATTACAGGCAGGCTCTTTGTTTGCAACATTCATCTTATAGTTTTCATTAGCAAATTTAGAGGCGTTAACATTGCCATGTAAAATCGCTAATGCTAATAGTAGCCTGTATGGCAAATCCCATGTATTTAGCATCAACTTTACGTTCGATACTCGCTCTGTTGGTGTGGTAAATCGCAACATCATAGAGGGAGTTTGGCCCAGTGCTGCTTGAGTGATTATAATAATAATAATAATAATAATAAATAATAGTGGATTAGATGTTTTATTGCGCTTTTTAATTATTTGATACTCAAAGTGCTCACGGAGAACTGTATCAAAACCTTGGTATCATTTGGCTTGAGGTGAATTGATACCAAGCAGTACCGATATACAATAATTCTGTACTAGTAAAAGTAGTAGTAGTTAACTTTCTACAGTTAAATTAGAACACGGACATTATTTTATTCGACTGAAAAGTCAAACAGAACCCTATTTAAAACCTACAGTCACAAATCTTGGTTTTAAATCAGACACTGATTTTAAATTTTAACATCAGATTGTACGATCTACTTTTTGTCATCTAACACTTTTAGCAAAACTTAAATCAGTTTTATCTTTTAACGACTTTGAGCGGGTAATCCATGCTTTTATTTCACCAGGTTTGGACATTGGAATGAAACAGGCCTCAGTTTCGTTTTCGCTATCTGCCTCCATACTCCAACCATCTGTTTCAATACATGCGTAATCTGTTGAATCGCTTAAGCCGCTGAAATCCAAGTCCGAATCCAAGCTAATGTCGCTATATCTTGCTGTGCTATTCGCCATTGTTTGTATTGGAATCGCTAGGTGACGTCACAGGGAAATGGACGGGTGGATTTACAGATAGCGAAAATCAAGCACTTTAAAGCTTTTTTTAGGGATATTCCGGGACGGGTAAAATTTTGAAAAAAAATTTTGAAAAATAAAATAAGCCACTGGGAACTGATTTTGATTGGTTTTAAACCTTCTGAAATTGTGATAATGTTCCCCTTTAAACCTGTAGTTGCCAGGTGGTCAGCCTGGCGACTTTACTTATCCCTCAACTCCTTTCATGCCATGCCATGCCTAGCTTACCTCCTGCTCATGTCACGTAAGTTTTTGATTTTTGTTATGTCACAGTTGTTGAGTTTTGTTTGCTTTTTCTATAGTCATGCTATAATGCTAGTTTTTGTTTTCTAGTCAAGTTTGTTCTCCGCCCGCGTGCGCGCCTTTTGTTTTGCTTCGTTTGTTTGCCTTTTTGTAGTTTACTAGAGTATTAAATAAACATGTACTTACATTCACGCCTGGCTCGTGCCAATTTTCCTTTGCGATGGAAAATCAAACTATCCCATAGTCCAAGTCCTGACACTATGTTTACATTTCACAATTTGATGGCTTTGAAATCATTATTATTAGTATTTATTTCTATTTAAAAATGTTTTGATCATATATTTTTGCATAATTAGACAATATTTAAGTTGAAATATTTGGCCACTACATGGAGAATATTTTTTTTTTCTCCCAAAATAGAAAGAAAAAATACATTTAGTAGGACAAGTTACATTACTTTATTGATGCATATTATTTCCAGGCTTTCAAGGGCCAAATAAAATGAGGTGGATTATATTAAATCCTAAATAAGTATTTTTGCAAAGCTGTCTAAGGCCTCTCTGAACCTGCTCAACATGATCACAGTAATTGCAAAATGTTCATGGCAACATTTGTCAAATCATTTATTGAGTAAAAAAATAAAAATAAAACACACCGCACAGTTATTTCCCCACATAGTAAGACGGGTTTGGCCTGGTGACAGCCCGCAGAGTCCACTTCAAGTCAGCCTAAATACAGCAATGAATTACGGTCCCAATCTGGGGGCCACATGTGTTCCATCCAAGTGTTTTTGTTTATTATTTTCGACACAATCTTCAAGGCCGTGCGCAGTATTCTTCATCGCACATCTATTCATTTTGACTTTGCCTGTACTCTACTTCCACATTTTTAAGCAGACAGGACACATGTGGAGCACCTGTGGGCCGTAACTCACCGGGTATTGAAAATGACCTTTTTCATCGACGTTTGCAAAGAGCAAATTGGTGTGTTTGTGTACGTCTCAACGTTAAATCATGTTTTATTGCTCTTGGAATATTAACAGCTTACTATAAGAATAAAAAAATAACCAATGTATTTTTATTTTATTTTTATTTAGACTATTTACGGTCTTCCCTTGCCACGTCACGCTTCAGGATATTTAGTTTTCAGCATATTCAAACACATTTTGGCCTAAATTAAGAGTTACAATATTTTCCGGACTATAAGTGTCAATACTTGGACTAATGTGTGGTTGTTTTCCAGAGATGCAAGTGAACTTGGACCGGAGATGGCATGAAGGTAGACACATCTTTTATTTTGACACTATAACTAAAAATAAGGAACAAACAAAAGGCGCGCACAATGGGGGTACAAAAACTTGGCTATGAAACAAAACTCGCACTAAGGCAAAACTACGAACGTAAAACAAAAACTTGCACTGTGGCATAAATAACGAGAAAACTTACTTGGAACGGAACGAGACATGGATCAGAGCAGGTGATCGAGGGTGTGAAGGTGGTGGTAGACGGTGATGTTACCAGGACGAAGAACAGAAACAGACAACTTAAATAGCAGTGACATAATCAGTGAAAACAGGTGCGAGACATGAGGACAGGTGAAAACTAATGAGTTGCTGTGGTAACAAAACAAACCAGGAAGTGCAAAAACAGGAACTGAGTGTCCAAAAAACAAAAAGAACATGACTAAAACAAAACATGATCACAGACATGACAATAAGGCGCACTTAAAATCCCTTTTTCCCCTCAAAACTCAGTGCGCCTTATTACCGGGTGCGCCTAATGAGTGGAAAAATTCTGGTTTTGCTTACTAACCTCGAAGCTATTTTTTTTGGTACACGTTGTAATGATAAGATGTACATGTTGTAATGATAAGTGTGACCAGTAGATGAGGACAGGTGAAAACCAATGAGTTGCTATGGTAACAAAACAAAACAGGAAGTGCAAAAACAGGAACTGAGTGTCCAAAAAACAAAAAGAACATGACTAAAACAAAACATGATCACAGACATGACAATAAGGCGCACTTAAAATCCTTTTTTTTCCCCTCAAAACTCGACAGCGCGCCTTATTACCGGGTGAGCGGAAAAATTCTGGTTTTGCTTACCAACCTCAAAGCTATTTTATTTGGTACATTTTGGAATAATAAGTGTGACCAGTAGATGGCAGTCATACACAAGCAATACTGCAATATGATGGCAATATGAGTCAAGTAAACAACACCAACATTTTATATGTTTCATTGAAAATATACAACATTACACACGGCGCCCAAAAGTCGTACTAAAAAATGTTTTAGTACGACTTTGGTAAGCTGTGAAGCTGCACTGTTTGATGTGCTTAAACACACTGGTATTATGTTGTGTGTATATAAAGGTAAGACATTTTCTGGCGTTTTGTTTCACAATATTACAAGTTTGTATGCAAAAGCAACTTATTAGCTTCTGGTACCTGCTTATCTATATTTGGGATCTGCATAAATCCTGAAAATTGCGCACTTCCGCCTTTGTAGTCCGTGGCGACACTGTAGTCGATAAGCTTCTGCTGTTTCTTTATCTTCTTGTTATGGGACGTTCATCCTGTGCTGTTGCCATTTCTTATATAAAGTAGTGTAAAGTTCTTACTTATATCTGTCAGTAAACTCGCCATGAAAGCGCTAAAACATACAGGTATAGTGAATTCAAATTATTCACCCCAAAAAAAACTTTAGTTATTAGAGAGTTCCGGTCGGATGATTTTTCACGGGACACATTTCCGGCCTTGTTGAGATGCTGCTCAGTTATTAGGCTTGGGTAACTTACATATCTGTGAAGGCACCATTAATGCTGTAAGGTACATACAGGTTTTGGAGCAACATATGTTGCCATCCAAGCTACGTTATCATGGACGCCCCTGCTTATTTCAGCAAGACAATGCCTAGCCACATTCTGCACGTGTTACAACAGCGTAGCTTCGTAGTAAAAGGGTGCGGGAACTAGACCTGCCTGCCTGTAGTCCAGACTTGTTTCCTATTGAAAATGTGTGGTGCATCATGAAGCGTAAAATCCGACAACAGAGATACCGGATTATTGAACAACTTAAACTGTACATCAAGCAATAATGGGAAAGAATTCCACCTGAAAATCTTCCAAAATTGGTCTCTTCAGTTCCCAAACGTTTACAGAGTGTTGTTAAAAGGAAAGGCCATGTAACAGTGGTGAAAAAGCCCCTGTGCCAACTTTTTTGCAATGTGTTGCTGCCATTAAATTCAAAGTTAATGACTATTTGCGAAAAAAATAAGTTTTTCAGTACAAACCTTAAATAGATTCAGCTTCAATTCAGATCCACAATTTCATCTTTCATGTCAACATACCACAAAAACATAAAGAACAGCGTCCAACACAATGGTTACATCAATATGGAAGAAAGGCACACATAAATGGCCTCCTGTGAAGTAAACATCCAATCTATATTCTTGTCATCTTGACATAATGGCGATGATGTCACCAAAACTTGATTATTGATGTGGGCCATGTGTCAAATATGATTGTTGGGCTCTCCAGACGCACAAAATGAGGGCAATTCGACGTGGAGTTCCTGTTTCTATAACAACAAGAAACCAATCGGGTGAAAGAACTCACTTTGGGTTTCACAAGGACAACAAAGCATCCATTTTGTATCGCTCATTTCATCGTTAGGTAAAAAAAATAAATAAATAAAAGGATTTTTTGTCTTTTTAGACATTTCACAGCTGTTTTGACAGCAGGAAATACAAGTTAAATTAAAGCTGCAAGCAGCGATGGACGGGACCGACTTTTGCTGGTGTTTCCTGCCTTTACCCATGCAACATATCTTTTACCTGCACATTACCTACCTTCCCTGCATTCTGGGGTCACACTGGTGCTTCTTTCTGTCACACATAATGTTTGAAAAAAGGTGACAGGTTTTTACAAAACTTTTGTTTTGAAGGGGTAATTGCCAACTTCCTGTTGATTTTTGCTGAAGGATGTCAATTATTAAAATCTACGTCTAAGTGACCGACATTCCTACTGGAAGTTACAAGCAGTTTTGTCTGTTTTCTTCCCAGAGGGCGCTAGAGCGCAATTTTGAGTTTTTGGGGTTTGTTTTTTATTAGATCGCAATTTTCGCCATTCCTGAGGTGTGTGTCCAGTTTGGTGAGTTTTGAAGCATGTTAAGGGGGTCAAATTACAGCTCAAAGAGGCAAAAATGACATTTGTTAGGAAACCTTTGTTTTGAAGGGTTTTTTTTCCCAACTTCCTGTTAATTCTAGCTGAAGGAAATCACTTTATGAAATCTAGGTCTAAGTCAGACCTACATAGATGTTTTCGTTTCATGTCTCCACGACATTCCTAACGGAAGTTACAAGCAATTTTGTGTGTGTTTTTTCCTAGGGGGCGCTAGAGCGCAGTTTTGAGTTTCGGGGTTTGTTTTTTTATTAGATCGCAATTTTCGCCTTTCCTGATGTGTGTGTCCAGTTTGGTGAGTTTTGAAGCATTTTAAGGGGGTCAAATTACAGCTCAAAGAGGCAAAAATGAAATTTTTTAGGAAACCTTTGTTTTGAAGGTTTTTTTTTCCCAACTTCCTGTTAATTTTAGCTGAAGGAAATCATTTTATGAAATGTAGGTCTAAGTCAGACCTACATAGAAGTTTTTGTTTCATGTCCCTACGACATTCTTAACGGAAGTTACAAGCAATTTTGTCTGTATTTTATTCCTAGGGGGCGCTAGAGCGCCATTTTGAGTTTCGGGGTTTGTTTTTTTATTAGATCGCAATTTTCGCCTTTCCTGATGTGTGTGTCCAGTTTGGTGAGTTTTGAAGCACTTTAAGGGGGTCAAATTACAGCTCAAAGAGGCAAAAATGACATTTTTTAGGAAACCTTTGTTTTGAAAGTTTTTTTTCCAACTTCCTGTTAATTTTAGCTGAAAGAAATAATTTTATGAAATGTAGGTCTAAGTCAGACCTACATAGAGGTTTTTGTTTCATGTCCCTACGACATTCTTAACGGAAGTTACAAGCAATTTTGTCTGTATTTTATTCCTAGGGGGCGCTAGAGCGCAATTTTGAATTTTGGGGTTTGTTTTTTTTTAGATCGCAATTTTCGCCATTCCTGATGTGTGTGTCCAGTTGGGTGCGTTTTGAAGCATTTTAAGGGGGTCAAAATACTGCTCAAAGAGGCAAAAATGACATTTTTGAGGAAACCTTTGTTTTGAAGGGTTTTTTTCCAACTTCCTGTTAATTTTAGCTCAAGGAAATCATTTTATGAAATATAGGTCTAAGTCAACCCTACTTAGAGGTTTTCATTTCATGTCTCTACGACATTCCTAATGGAAGTTACAAGCAATTTTGTCTGTGTTTTTTCCTAGGGGGCGCTAGAGCGCAATTTTGAGTTTTTTTGAGGTGGTGACTTGCCCAGGGTGCAGGGTGCACCCTGGACCCCGCCCGAATGCAGCTGAAATAGATTCCAGCGCCCCCCGCAACCCCAAAAGGGACAAGCGGTAGGAAATGGATGGATGGATTTACAGCATGGGTCTCAGACATGCGGCCCGCCAGACGTTATTTTGCTGCCCCCAACATAATATTAAAGTTTAATGTTAGTGTGGCCCGCGAGTTTTATATGAATGGTGCTTGACAGCGTTGTGTTATTTGGGTCCAAAATGGCTCTTTCAACGTTCTGGGTTGCCTACCCCTGCACTGGTGGAAAAGCAGCAAATGAGTGAAAGCGACAGAAACGTTGCCATGGAGACAAGGGTTTTCTTACGTGCCTGGCTGCAGTCACACCACGACACCTGTCCGTCAGTAATAACAGTCCCCGATAACCTAGACCAACTCAAACCGTTGCTTGTTTTTTTTTATTGTTTAATTTTCATTGCCTCACAGGATGAAGACTACATATATTCCTATATGACGCCGGATAACACTCCGGGAGCCGTCGCTTTTTTGCGCTCGCTATCCTGGTACTTTCCCGGCTATTATCCGCCGACTACCGTGTTGCTGTAGGTAGGAAAAGCGGAACGACACACATTGCAGAAATAACATTAAATACAAATATATTCCACAACCCCAAACATGTCTTTTTCAAAGCCTGCAGTCAAGAGAAGGGTTTGTGATGAGCAAAGACAATTCCGGGAAAAGTGGGAGATGCAATATTTCTTTGTTGAGCACAGAGAAAGTTGCGGTGCACAAGGGATACAATTTGAAACGTCGTTATAAAACTAGACATGCTGAGGAATATGCATTATTTTTTTAAGAAATTTTTTCTCGCGGCCCAGCCTCACCGAGACTCTGCATTTAGTGGTCCCTGGGTAAATTGAGTTTGAGACCCCTGATTTACAGTAAACCCAAATAATTTGTTTGCTTTGTTATATTTACTGATTTTTTTATTTAATATATGTGATATGATGTTAATTTTATTTGCAAAATCATGCAATATATTCATGAACTCATTTTCAAATGTGTTAATTAGATAAGTAGGACAAATAGTGATTGTTGAATGAAAGTTACCCGTGGGAGTTCCCATCGCCCAATTCCTAGCAGCTTAGAATAATGAATAGCAATGAGGATATCCTAATATTATGTGTGTGTGTGTGTGTGTGTGTATGTGTGTGTGTGTGTGTATTTACAGTTTTTGCAGACCATCAATGCCCCGCTGGGAGAAGATTGATTTTGTCCATCACATTGACCTCTGCAGAATAGACCACGTCTCTGAGGAAGGAAGAAAGGAAGTCAAGAATGAGAGGAGGAAATAAAAACAAAGAGAGGTTTGGCAAAGGACAAAAAGACATGATCTGATATTGAAAATGTGGAAGGGAAGGCAAACAAAGATGGAATCGTGACTCCCTCTGCAGTCAAACACTTGTCAACCTTCGGGCCTGTGTGGGAGATTATTTTTATTATATTTTCTTTTTTTTCACAACATTGTTTGTTGTAAACACTGCGGAGACAGTTCTGCACCTTGATTTGGTTTCGGAGAATACTGCCTTCCGAATAATTGTCAACTGGTCGAGCTACAGCTCTGGAGGCAAAAAAAAGTGTTAAGATCCGTACTTGGATTTTCTCATATTATTGTTGTTTTGTTTCATTTTGATATAAAATTTTGTTTGACGTGCTTATTTCCTGTTTTTGTTAGTTTCTATGGTTACTCATTAGTTCACCTGCTACTCACGGTCCTGCACACCTGCTTCAGATAATCAGCTTCCCTTTATAAGCCTTCCCCTTTTCATTATTCTTTCTGGGACTCTAGTTTGCTTTCACGCAACGTAACGACTGGTATGTTTTTCTTGCTAGCTCATAAGCTTAGCCACTTACCTTCTAGCTATCATGCGAATTGTGTTTGTTTTTACTTTTTGTGCCTTCGTGCCAAGTCTTAGTTCTCTATATTTCCTAGCTCTCAAGCTAGCGTCTTTTGTTTGCCTTTTCTCTTTATACTAGTATTTTTGTTCTCTAGCTCTTTTGTTATTTAAATGAATCTGTTATATCTTACCTTTGCTGTGTTATCGTTTGACGCATCCACGAAGGAATCGAACCCGGCACCACGATGCCAAACCGGCGTTACAAAGAGTGATATACTCTATCATTAAAAGTATAAATCAGGTGTCCAAACTTTTTCCACTGAGGGCCACATACTGAAAAATCAAAGCAAGCGGGGGCTATTTTGATATTTTTTTTATTTTAAAAACCAATACAATATATGTATAAAAAAAATATACATTTAGGCCTCCGCTCAGTCCCCATAGGATTTTGGTCAAAAAAATATAAAAAATGTGTCATTATTCAGTATTATTATTTGTATTATTTTTCAAGTTTTAAACCCCTAGATCAACATTAGGTCATTCTGTGACTATAACATTTTTAAAGATTTAAGTTGTGTGCTCTTTTTGTCAAAGAAAACCCTGTTTTTTATGGAAAAAACACAAAATATGCAATATTTTCACCCAATAAAATATTTGAGTGGAATATTTGAGATTATATAATAATTGGAGCTTTAAAAAGGTCAATAACTAATAACACCATTCATTTTAATTCATTATTATTTTTTGAGCAATGACACTTAAAAACAAATCACACCAACATTATTGGGGATCCAAAAGGGTCCTACTCATTAAAGTGTTAAAAAACAAATTATATATATTTTTTTACTGTTTACTTTTAACATAATATCGAGATCATCTTCAGATCTATCTGTTAATTATAAGTTGTATTGTTGTTTATGTTTTTTGTTTGTTCGTTTTCGGTCCTTATTTAAAAAATAAAATAAAATAAAAATAAAAAAATAAAAAAAAGCTCAATTTTTTATATGGCAAACACAAAAAATGCATTAATTTTCCCCCGAAATATCTCAAAGTGGAATATTTAATGTAATTGGAGCCTTGAATAGGTCAATAATTTGATTCATTATTATGTTTTTAGATATTTTGTGTTATTAGAGTAAACATTGCCACATTTTCTTGTTACATTTCACCTGTTTGCTCTTTTATACCACTTTTTATGTTTTTAATTTTTTCAATCGTATTATTAAAATGTGCCGTGGGGCCGTTAAAAAATTACCTGCGGGCCGCAAATGACCCCTGGGCCGCACTTTGGACACCCCTGGTATAAATCGACCAATAAAAGCATACATTTCTAGTTTGGATTACATTTTTTATTTATATTTTTCTTTTACTTTTTTCTTACTTTGGACGAG